>NW_006399836.1:12407105-12415204 GCF_000299155.1 Elephantulus edwardii
GGGAAGGTCCTCTATGAGGTGGATTGATTCAGTGACTGGGGTAATCGGGATGGGTGTGTCAGAGACAGTGTGATTGACACAGGACAGAACAGAGTTTAGGGTTATTGTACTTTGGGTCGCTATGAGTCACAAGCAACTTGACGGCACATAACAACAATAACAACATTGAAAGTTGGACAATGAATCCAGATGACAGAAGAAGAACAAATGCTTTTGAGCTGTGGTATTAGAGAAGAGGACTGACTATCCCATGGATTGCCAAAAGGACAAACAAGTATGACTTGGGAAAGGTGCAGCCAGGGTGCTGTTTGGAGACAAGTATAGTGAACCTTCATCTGACATGCTTCGGGCATGTTGTTAGAAGGGGCCGATCCCTGGAAAAGGACCTTCTGCTTGGGAAGGTGGAGGGTTAGCGCAGAAGGGAAGATCCTCAAGGAGACAGATTGACGCAGTGATTGTAAGAGTGGGCTTGTGAGTGTCAGAGATGACGAGAGTGGTACAGGAGAGGATAGGGCTCAGATCCACTGTTCAAAGGGTCACTATGAGTCCTAGTCAACTCGATGGCACTTAACGACAACATAACATTGAGAAGAAAAGGAATTTCAGGACATGTAGTTATACAAAATCTGTACCTAGACCAAGAAGCTACTGTCTAACAGAGCAAGGCAACACTGCATAGTTTAAAGTTAAGAAAAGTACAAGCAACAAATGCTGGCAAGGTTATGGAGAAACTGGAACCCTTATTCACTGTTGGTGGGAGTGTGAAATGGTGCAACCACCGTGGAAGGTGGTATGGCACTTTCTCAAAAAGTTGCAAATAGAGATACCATTTGATCCGGCAATTTCCACTACTGGGAGTATACCCCAAAGAGACCATAACTGACATTCAAGCAGATATGTGCACACCCATGTTTATCGCAGCTTTGTTCACAATAGCAAGGAGTTGGAAACAACCTAAGTGCCCATCAATAAACGAATGGATAGTGAAGCTGTGGTATAGTCAGTCACACAATGGAATACTATGCTGCATTGAAAAACAAGGAACTCATGCAATATTATTAAAAATGGTTGACTCTGAAGAACATTATGCTGAGGGAAGTATCTCAGTCACAAAAGGACAAATATTGCATGGTGCCACTTTGTAAAACAGGACTGACATTGGGGTTGGTGGGAGACTGGGAAAGATGGGTTCAATAATGTATACTGCACTGAAACAGATGAGGGAGAAAACTGTTTAAAAAGGATATGTGATTAGGTATTTTTGTCATGACTGGAGTCTAGAGCGATGGCTACATGGTGGAGTGGACCTGGGGGAGGGTTTGTAAAACAATGAAAGAATTTTTCTTTCACTTTTTCAAGAGGGTAGTGTTCTGGGGGGGAGGCTTGGGAGGGGAGAAATGTGCAACAATTAATAAATGGAAATCCAAAGCCTCTGTAAATTTCTACTGAAATTAATAATAAATTTAAATTTTAAAAAAATAAAGAAAAGTGTGCATCCGGGTTATATCCTTTCTTCATATCTATTCAATCTGTGTGCTGAGCAAATCATTTGAGAAAATGGACTTTGTCAAGAAGAATATGGCATCAAGATTGGAGGAAGTCTCATCAACAATCCGTGTAACACAGGTGATACAACATTGCTTGCTGAAAGCAAGGAGGACTTGAGGTGCTTGCTGCAGAAAGTCAAAGACTTCAGTATGGATTGTTGTTGTTGTTGTTGTTGTTGTTGTTGATTGCCTTTGAGTCAAGCATGACTCATAGCAACCGTATGAACAAAAGGCCTGAAGCCCCTGTACAACTATAGGCATTTATCAAAGTTCACAGAGTTTCCAGAGGGGAGCATGTTGTTTAGGAAGTGGATGCCACTCCTGCTTCCAAAGAGCAGTCAAGAAATCAAAATATGTGCTGCAGTGGGAAAAATTTGCTTTCAAGGACTTCTCCAAAGTGCTAAAGAGCAAAGATATCAGTTTAAAGATTGAGGTGCTCCTGATCCAAACAATGGTCTTTTCAGTTATCCTGTTGTTGTTGTTGTTGTTAAGTGCCATTGAGTTTCAGGCGACTCATAGTGACCCTATGAAGGAGAGTCCTCAACGGCTGGGTGTCTTTCATCCTCTCTCTTCAGGTTCATAGGGTTTCTGGAGGCAAGCTATTATGGAAGTGGATGCCACTCCTCCTTCCAATCAGTTATCCTAGGCACCTGAAAATCAGACAGTAAATAAGGATGACAGAAGAATTGGTGTCTTTGAATTGCAGTGTTAGAGAAAAGAACTAAATATCCCACAACTGCCAAAAGAACAAACACGTGTGTCTTGGAAGAAGTCCAACCAAACTTCTCATTGGAGGCAAAGATGGTAATATGGATTACATCTTAATAGCAACAAGACAAAAATCATCCCCACTAGACCAACAGGCAACATCATGATAGATGTAGATAAGACTGAAATTGTCAATGGCTTCATCTTACTTGGATCCACAATCAAAATCCTTGGTACCAGCAGTCAGGAGATCAGAAAATGCATTGCATTGGAAAAGTCTGCTGTCAGTGACTTCTCCAAAGTTCTGAAGAGCAATGTCAGTTTAAAGGTAAGGGGAGCCTGATTTGGTCCATGGTTTTTCCAATCACCTGCTAAGCATCTGGGAGCAGGACTAGGAATAAGGATGACAGAAGAAGAATCAATGTCTTTGGGTTGTGGTGTAAGGAAGAGGACTGAATATCTGACTTACTGCCAAAGAACAGATATGTCTTGGAGAAATTGCAACCAGGGTGCTCTTTGGCGGTAAAGATGGTGAAGCTTCATCTCTCATACTTTGGGCACGTTGCTAGGAGAAGCTATTCCTTGGAAAGGGACATGATGCTTAGAAAGTATGATGGGTTAGCAACAGAGAGGATGATTCTCACAGAGATGGACTGAGTGACTGCAGCAAAGGGCTCAGGTGTGTAAGGGATGATGAGGATGGCACAGGATAGGACAGGTTTCAGACCTGTTATTCATAGAGTCAATACAAGCCACATTCAACTCGATAGCACCTGATAACAACAACTCCTAACCCAGTAGTCAATGCTTCACATTTATGACAATGGGGGGGGGGGAATCTACTCTCCAGTTATTTGCACATCAATGGCATGCACCTGGCAATAACAAATGTCGAGGTCCAAGATAAAGCGAACTCTGATAGTTAAACTTATGTGTCCACCTGTCTGGGCCCTCATTCTCAGTGGCTTGGCAATTCAGAAATGAAAGAAGTCAGTAGGTAGGTACAATAAAGCTTGGAAGTTAAACAATGATGAAATCTTTGTCCATTTTTGTTAATCTAATGTGTCCATCCTCTATTTTCATAAAACATTCACTTCCATGTCATAACCTGGTCTCTGGAACCCAAAGCATGTTCATAAGGGAGCAATGGGGTCTTCCCAGGAGACTTTTTTGAGGTGAGAAGCTTTAATGACACAGGAGGGGACAGGAGTCACCAAAAGTATCGAAGTGGCCGGTCCTCAGAACCTAAACTGCCTGCACCCTGGTGACTGTGGGAACCTTATTTCCAGCCGGCCCCTTCTCGCTGACGGACACTGGAGCTGCTTGTCAGTTTCACTTAGTGCCCTGTCAACCCCCGTCCACTGCACAGCTTGCTTTCCCTCATGGTCTGACTACTCCACATGGGCAGATCTTTCCTTTGGACATCTGGTGACCCTGCTCTTGCTGATGCCCTAAGCACACAATTGCTTTGCTCGCTGCTTAATCTGTCCCTGCCGAAGCAGTCTGACATTGTTTGTCCTGCACTTTATTTAGAGTGGAGAACTTGATTTACGTGCTCTGAAGGATTCTGACCCCGATTCACCCTCCCTCACCGCCTTGCATTTCATTTCCCCAAGGGGCAGGAGAGGTTAGCCTGGCTGGTCCCCAGGTTCCCTGCGTTTCCGATGTTTGCAGGCAGAAGGATGCCTATCCATTAGGCTAACCGCTTCCAGAGGAGCCTCGAGAAAGAGCACCCGAGCTCACGTGGGCATCTGAGCACCTGCACGTTCCTGCCACCACCCTCTCCCCAGCCACCCACAGGTGCAGCTCCCAGGGCTCCCTGACAGCCTCCCCGGGGTGCTCCCCCCTGGTGCCATGTGACACTGGCAGGTGGCGTGGGAGGAGGGAGGAGACGTACCATCGGCTGACTGACAGCCCTCTTCCCTCCCAGGTAGAGAGCTTCAGGCTGCAGCCCCAGGCCTGAGATCACCTTTGACAGATCAGGAAAATGAGATGTGCCTTGCTGTGACCTGACCCAACACCATCATTTCTCTGGGCCTCACTTTGCTTATTGTTGTTGTTGTTATATGCCGTCGAGTCGCTTGTGACTCATAGTGACCCTACGTACAACAGCCCTAAACCCTGCTCTATCCTGTGCCAATCGCACTGCCTCTGACACACACATCCTGATTACCCCAGTCAATGAATCAATCCACCTCATAGAAGGCCTTCCCCTCTTGCACTGTCCCTCCACCCTCCCAAGTATCATGTCCCTCTCCAAGGACCTGTTCCTCCTTATAACATGTCTAAAGTACATCAGATGAAGCCCCAGAATCCTTGCCTTCAAGGAGTCTGGTTTAACCCTCTCCAGGATGAATCTGTTTTAACAGTCCATAGTACCCTCAATACTCTTCTCCAGCACCACAGCTCAAAGGCTTCAATTCTCCTTCTATCCTCCCTAGTCCTTGACCAATACTCTGATACATAACAAGTGATTGCAAAGACCATGGCCTGTATCAGATGCACCTTAGTCTCCAGAGTGACACCATTGCTCTTCAGTACTTTGGAGAGGTCCCTTTGCTTATTAAAAAAAGAAAGAAAGAAAGAAAAGAAATGGGTACATTTATTCCTAACCCATTGGGTTGCTGTGAAAGTAACGAAGAGGAGGTAGGTCAAATACTCAGGTCCCAGCCAGCTCCCCAAACTGTCAGCTCCTCCCACCCCTCTGCCCTAAGAAGGGACACTCTGGGTCCTGGCCAGGAAGTGGCATCCTTCAGCATCTTGTCACAGGGATAGAAATTAAGTTCTAACAATGACTGGAGACCTCACATGGCCTGGGGCGGCCCGGGCAGGTGAAGAAGCGTAGATTCTTGACCTTACAGACACAGTTTGGCCTGTGATCTCAGCATTCTGGGGCATCGAACTCCATTATCTGCCTAAGCCTTGGTCTCCCCTTCTTTCACCTGGGTCCCCAAGAACTATTTCTTTAGCAGAAATAGAGCTGGGAGAGGATCTCAGAGCCCACAGAACCAGGAGTCAAATGGACGATGTCAAATTTGACAATGGGGATGGCTGGAAGACGAATAGCCTTCTCGCCTCTCCTGCACCTTTGTTGCCTTGTTCATTTGTTTGATCATCACCTTTTGAGTGCCTGCTGTGGTGGCCAGGCCCTAGGTGGTGGGGACAGAATGCTCAGCAAGACCACCTTGCTGTTAATCGGTGTTGTGTCAGCTCCAGCACGTGGTGCCCTGGGGAAGGACTGTCCAGAGCATCATCTGGTCCAACACTGGCCCAACAATGAGCAGCTAGAGCTCATTGTTGCTACTGCGTCCGTCCATTCAGCTCAGGCTTCCTTCGTTCTCACGTTCCCTCTGAGGAGCCCACTGGCATAGCGCTTTCTTTACATGTTGGACTGCAAATCAAAAGATCAACAGTTTGAATCTACCTGCTGCCCTGTAGGAAGAAAACAAGGCAGAAGCCTCCCATAAAGACTTAGAGTCCTAGAAACTAGACAGGTTATAATTGACTGGATTTCAGTCTGTTTTACTAAAAACAATGTCCTTTTCGGAAAGCCACTGTCTTGGAAGCTGGTAGTCTGGTATAGAGGAGTCAGACTCCAGATATCAGGCAGAGAGACTCGGGCTAGGAAGAAGTCACGTGGAGCGGCGGGGATGCCCACTGGGTGGGGAGATCTGAGGTCTATTTCAGGAGGACACACTGGAACAGGGCCCTGGAAGGGAGCAGATGAGAGCCACGCAGGGATCCAGAGGGAGTGTCAAGTCCTGGCACTGGTCCTTGGTTCTTGAGACGCAGCAAGAAGGGGCCGGAAGGCACTGAACTAGAGGGAGGAGATGAGCTAGGAGAAGGAAGGACGAGGGTCAGGAAGGCGATGGTAGAGTCGGTTGGTTAGAGCTCCTGGACTTGGGGGCCTGAGAGGAGATCCTGACCCCAGGCTTGCCCTCCCTGGACTGGCCAGATGGAAATCTCTGGGATTCCTCCCCAGAGTCCCCTTCCCAGGAGTAGCAGCCAACGTGGACTTCTTGTTGTTGTTGTGTGTCTTCAAGTGGGAACGGATCTATAGCTGACACTCTGGAGGGTTTTTGGTTTCTTATTTTTAGATTTGTTTTGGGTTTTATCCCTCTAAATTTTCTCTCTCTTTTTTCCCCCCTTGTGTGTACTATTGAATCGGATCCGACAGGCCCAGGAGATTGCCCCTCCTTCTCCAGTGGAGCATCTGGTAGATTCAAACCTTCCAGAGGGTTTTCTGAGAGGTAGTTAATTCATCCTTCTCCCATAGAGCAGCTGGTGGCTTTGAACCGCATGCCTTTGGGATTATAGCTGAGTTTGTTACCATTAGGCCACCAGAGCTCCTCGGACATAGCAGGTAGATGACATGGAGGATGTAGCAGGTGGCCAAGAACTTGCTCCTACAACTCACAGCTCAGTCTAAGAACACCACAGCAATACCAGATTATCTGGTCCAACTCCCTTTGTTCCCAGAAGCCCGCACTGCAGATGAAGAAACTGAGGCTCAGAGAGGACAGGTGACCTCCCCAGGACACTCGGCCACCCAGTGAGCCTGAATCCCAAAGCTTACTCTCCCCACTCGGACGTAGTATGGTTCTTTCTGGAGGTAATGCTTGTTGAAAATGAGTCAGAGCCGAGACAACTGAAAAGGATGGCCTGGGGCTATTTTTAGCTGCCTCCGATGTTTTGAAAATGCTCTTCTTATTTATGCTACACACATCCGCCAATTTCAGACATTATCTAGTCTTGCTGCACAGAAACCAGGGGTGGCTTTTTGAATCTGAGACGAAGAGAGGTTCTGTGTGTTGCTGATGGTGCTTTACTCACGTCAGGAGCTTTTCCTGGCCCGAGTGTGAAAGATCCTGAATTCCTAGGAGGTGGGGACTGTTTCTTTTCACATCAGCGCAGCTCTGGCAGACAAGCGATTGATTTCAAAGAGGCCAAAGGGAGGGTCCTACACTTGAGTGACCTCGGGATGCACATATGGTGGGTGCTCTGGGATCAGTTACAACTCAGAGTGACCCCAAGGACAGGGGGGAACCGCCCCATAAGGTTTCTAACCTTTACAGTGTTGTGCTGGCCAAAAGTTCTAAGTATCCTGTGGCCTGCCAAAAGAACAAACAAATCTGTCCTGGAAGAAGTTCGTCCAGGGTGCTTCTTAGAGACAAGGATGGTGAAACTCGGTCTCCCATATTTGGGGCATGTTGGCAGGAGGGGCCAGTCCCTGGGAAGAGGCACTGTGCTAGGAAAGGCGGAAGGTGAAAGAGAGGAAGATCTTCAACAAGATGGGTTGATACATTGATTTTAACAACAGGCTGGAGCACGTTAGAAATGGTGAGGAAGGTGCAACATTGAGGAAGGGCAACGTTCTGATCTGCTATTTCTAGGGTCTCTGTAAGCTGTAGTCAACTCAATGGCACCTGACAACAACAGTCTCTACAGGAGCAGATCTCCAGAGCTCTCCTCTCAAAGAGTGTGGTGGGTTCAAACCACTGACTTTTCAGTTAGAAGGCCAGTGCTTAAAAAATATTGGTACCAAGATTCCTTATAATGTTGTTGTTGTTGTTGTTGTTGCTGTTATGTGCCATCGAGTCGCCTGTGACTCACAGAGACCCTATGTACAAGAGCCCTAAATGCTGTTCTATGGTGTACCAACATCGCCGTCTCACACTCATTCCCACCGCTCCACTCACAGAATCGATCCATCTCATTGAGGGTCTTCCTCTCCTTCACCACCCCTCCACTCTCCCAAACATGATGTCCCTCTCCAAGGACCAGTCTCTCCTTGCAATATGCCCAAAGTATGTCAGATGAAGCTTCAGAATCCTTGACTCCAGG
>NW_006399836.1:12417149-12452401 GCF_000299155.1 Elephantulus edwardii
GGGGGGGTGTCTGGCTGACTGAGGTGGGCAACCTCCGGATGGTGTGACTCAAGGGACTGTGTGGTTGCCTCTTGTGTTCAAGTGCTGCCGACAGCTACCTGGGTGAAGAATGGAGGGCCAGGAGGTCAGGGTGGAAGTGGGAGGCCAGAGAAGGAGGCTCCCCGCACTGCCTTCAAGGACTGCTGCTGTCTGAGACATCTCAGCCTTGAGCCCACTTCTCAGGGAAGTGTGGGCTGGAGCCGAGTTGTGGGTTTCTACTTTTGAAGGACAGAGCTGGGGTGGGGGTGAGGGTGTCCACCTGTGTGGGATGGAGCCAGGGTTCTAGGCATCCACTGGAGTGGGATGGAACTGGGGTGGTGGGTGTCCACCTGTGCAGGATGGAGCTGGGTTGGTGGGTATCTACCTGTACAGGATGGATCTGGGGTGGTGGGCATCCACCTGTACAGGACAGAGCCGGGGTGGTGGGTGTCCAACTGTACAGGATGGAGCTGGGGTGGTGGGCATCCACCTGTGTGGGACAGAGCCAGGGCAGTGGGCATCCACCTTAATGAAACTAACCCAGGGTTGTGGGTGTCCACCTGTGGGGGATAGAGCTGGGTTGGTGGGTGTCTACCTGTACAGGATAGAGCCAGGGTGGTGGGCGTCCACCTGTGGGGGATGGAGCTGGGTTGGTGGGCGTCTACCTGAACAGGATAGAGCCGGGGTGGTGGGCGTCCGCCTGTACAGGATAGAGCCGGGGTGGTGGGCGTCCGCCTGTACAGGATAGAGCCGGGGTAGTGGGTGTCCACCTGTACAGGATGGAGCTGGGGTGGTGGGTGTCCACCTGTACAGGATGGAGCTGGGGTGGTGGGCGTCCGCCTGTGTGGGACAGAGCCAGGGCAGTGGGCGTCCACCTGAATGAAACTAAGTCAGGGTCGTGGGTGTCCACCCGCATGGACTAGAGCAAGCAGGGTAGGGAGTGCGTACACCTGCATGGGACTGAGCCAGAGTGGTTGGTGGGTGTCCACCTGCATGCGCCGTAGCCAGAGTGGTGGGTGTCTACCTGCGAGTGCCGTAGCCAGAGCCGCGGGCAGCAGCCCAGGACCTGGAGCCAGGAGGACGCAGGTGGTGCAGGCTCCCAGCAGTGATTGATAACGGAACATCGCATTTCCTCTGAACCGGTGCCCAGGCTCCGGACACCCTCATTGGCTAGAATCCTGCCCTTGGCCGCTGGCGGGGATGCGATTGCCTCCCAGGAACTGGCCACTCAGGAAAATTACCCAGCGCGCAGAGACCAGTAATCTGGGATTCCAACCACGCTGGGGCCAGCTGCCTCTGGCACCTGACTGCCCTGATTGTTTCCTCTCCTTCCATCTCCTGGCGCCCTTCCTCCCTTGGAGGAGTGATGAGGTCCTTGGAAGGTGGATATGCACTCCCTTCTTTCATTTTCATGCGTATCGCCCTCTCACCTCAGTTACCACCCTGGGAAGTCTTCCTAAGTGTCACCAGTTGGGTCCATCACCCCTTTATGCTCACAGCCCTTCCTGGCCTTCTACTGTCCGTTTTCCCTGTGATCATTTGGCTTAATGGCCATTTGTCCCTCACCAGTTTACACTCTATGGAAGCTTTACTTTTAGGGGGTGCTGAAGGAGTCTCTATCATTTCCTTCAACCCAGCAAGTCCTAGGCACACATCTCTTGCTGTTGGCTCATGGCCTCCCCGTCTGTGTCAGGGTAGGTGTTCCATGGGATTGTCAATGTGTCAGAAGCAGGTCGCCACATCTTTCTCCTGGGGTGCCTCTGTTGGATCCCAACCTCTCCCATTTCAGTTAGCAGCTGTTATGTGCCATCAAATTGACTACAGCTCACAGCGACCCTATAAACAATGGCTCTGAACCCTGCCCTGTCCTGAGCCAGCATCACCCTCTCCGACACACTTAACCCCATTGCCACAGTCACTGTGTCAGTCCATTTCATCCAGGGTTTCCCTTTCCTGTGCAGACCCCCTACCCCTTCCAAGCATGATGTCCTTCTCCAAGGACTGGCCCTCCTGACAACATTCCCAAAGTATATGAGGTAGAGCTTCAGAATCCTTGCCTGGTTTTCCCTTTTCCAGGACAGACCTAATTGTTCTGTTGAAATGTTCTCATGGAATGTTCAATGCTTTTTTTTTTTCTCCCAGCACCACCACTCAAAGGCATTAATACCTCTTCTGTCATCTTTAGTGGTTTTTCAACTCTCAGAAGCATAGCAAGCAACTGGGAAGACCATGGCTTCAATCTGGCTCACCTTAGTCTTTAGACTGACATCATTGCTCTTTAGCATTCTGGAGAGGTCCCCGATAGCAGGCTCTCCCAAAGTAACTCACCTTTTGATTTCCTGACTGCTAGTGCCAGGAACGTTGGTTGTGGATTCAAGGAAAATGAAATTGTTAGCAACTTCCATCTTTTCTCCATCTATCATGATGCTGCCTATTGGCCAGTAGAAAGGATTTCTATTTTCTTATTGCTGAGGTTCCATCCAATTGAAGCCTGTAGTCCTTGATCTTCTGAGCAAATGCTCAAGACCTACTCAGTTTCAGGAAGCAAGGTTGTATCATCTGTATAACATAGGTTGTTGATGAAGCTTCCCCCAATCCTGATGCCACATTCTTCCTCATAAAGTCTAGCCTCTCAGATGATTTGTTCTGCACATAGATTGAAAAGGTATGGAGAGAGGACACATCCCTGATGCACTCTCTTGATTTTGAACCATGCAATGCTGTTTTGTCCTGTTCAAAGGATAGCTTCTTGGTCTAGGAATAGGTTTCACATGAGCACTACCAAGTGTTCTGGGCTTCTCAATGTTAGCCACAATTTAATGCAATTCACACAGCCAAATGCCTTGGCATAGTTGGTGAAACACAAATAGACATCCTTCTGAAACTCTCTACTTTCAGCCAAGACCCATTTGGCATCAGCCATGATATTCCTACAACAACAACAAATGCAAAGGGCCCAAACACGTGCTGAAACTCTCAGTGGAAGAAAAAGAAACCTCCAGCTATGAGCCAGGGGTTTTGGTGAGCAGAGAGGGTTGGAGAGGAGGAGGAAGAGGAACTGGTAAGGGTGGGACGGGCAGATCTTTTTGGAACATCAAGACTGGAAGACATAGCAGAGATGGTCAAGCTCAGGCCCTTTGCCTTACAGCTGGGGAAGCTGAGGCAGATAGGGCGTCACAAGCATGTTGGGAGTCACAGAATTGAGTGGGAGACTCCTAGTTAAGGACCTCTGAGAGCAACCAGTCTACCAGGAGTGGCAGTGTTGGTCCAGTCAGAGACTTCTCTCCTCTGTGAGGGAGATGCAGGTTCCATTCCTAACCAGTGCACCCCATGCACAGCCACCACCTGCCTGTCAGTGGAGGCTCACACGTCGCTGTGATGATGAACGGGTTCCAGAACAGAATGAACAAGGAAGAAAGGCCTGGCTCTCTGCTGCTGAGACTCAGCCAATGAAAACCCTGTGAATCACAGGAGTCCAACGTGCAGCCAAACGTGGGGATGGTGCAGCACCAGGTGGGACTTAGACATCGGGGTCACCACGAGCACCCTTGAGCAAAGCCCTTTCTGCTAACGATAGGAAAAGTCTGCTGGCAATCTCTGCCTCTGTGGGCCCCTGTGGTTATCAGCCTCCAAGATTTCTGGTGAACCTTGCTTCCTGGTACTTGTACAGTCACACAGTCCCTCCCTATAAATGAAGTGTGACCTCTAAGGCTAAGTCATAAGAGACACTGTGGCTTCTTAGGGCCACTGTTGTAAAATGAGACTGACATCGGGGTTGAGGGAAGACAGAGAACGGGGGATGAACGGTGTATACTGCATTGAAACAGATGAAGGAGAGAACTGGTTTAAAGGGATATATGATTGGGTATTATTGTCATGACAGGAGTCCAGAATGAAAGCTGCACAGTGGAGTGGCCTTGGGGAGAGGGAGTGAATTGGGTGGAGGGGATGGGCAGGGAGAAAAGTGCAATGATGAATGGCTGGAAACCCTAAGTCTCTGTAAACTTTCATTAATTTTTTAAAAAAGAGATTGTAGCTTCTGTGCTCTGTCTTGGAGCAGGCAGCTGACACTTAGTGCAGAGCCTCGAGCTATCTGTGAGGAGGCCCACGTGTGAAGAAACTGAAGGTGAAGGTGTGGAAGTGCTCACCAATGTGCTAACCCTACTCATGCCCTCCGATGACCTTGAACCTGAACTGCTTCACTCAGCTGCTCCCAGCTCCCTGACTTCCAGCGTAAGAGACGTTTCCATGGTTGTTTTAAACAACCACATTTTGGTACGATTTCGATTTGCCACACGCCAATGGTTGACTGGTAGAGTCCCTTACCTAATCCAGATAAATTTGGCTGCCAATGTCCTTCGGCTGCTTTAGAAAAATCAGATAAATCCCCCAAAGAATGAAGATCTGCCTTCGTCAAAGGCTTTGGGAAAGGATGTCATCAAACAGGGATTAGCAAGCTGGCCTCTTGGGGAGTTGGGAGTTTTTAATGAGACCATGGAGAGAAAAGGGCTTTGTAAGCTCAGCCGTGAGCAAGTACGAAAGAGGAGGGTGGACGCAGCCTGCGGGGGGAGGAGGCAGTGGAAGGGGCCCGGATTTGAGCGGAAGGCTGGGATTGGGGGGCAGTCCTGGCTCTCTCACTTGCTAGTCACAGACCCTCAACAAGTGACTCAGTGTGTCTGGTCTCTGACTCATCACGTGTCCAACAGACTCAGCTGTCAGCACGTTGTCAGGCTGACAGGCTCCCACCCGACAGACAGCAGCCAGCGGAAGGAGCTTTTTAAATTGCAAATCCGCTCATGTCACTCTCTGCTTCAAACCTTCCCGTGGCCTCGTGGTGCTGGGATAAAGCCGGTGCCCCAGCTGGCCCGCACGGCATCCCGCAGGACTGGCCTCAGCTGGGCATCTCGGCCCTTGCTGCCCCCCTTTAATCCATGCTGCCTTTCTGTTGTTTTCTTGCAGATGCTGTGAGCATTCCAGGCAGGAGACCTGAGGCAAGTGTGGGCATCTCCTGCCTGGAAAGCACATCCTCTTCCACGTTCCTAACTCTTCTAAGTCCTTCGGATTGCAGCTTAAATGCCTCTTCCTCCAGGAAGCCTACCTTGCTGGCGTAGGCTGCTCTGCCTGGACTTGATCACTGGGTACAATTACCGGTCTATGTGTAGGATTGGCTGATGGATGTCAGCCGCCCCCATCAGTCAGGAGTGCCCCAAGGACAGGGCCCTCAGCCTCATTCCTGGGACAGGGCCCTCGGCCTCGTTCCTAGCTGCTTGCACACTAGGAGCTTAATCACATGGACAGAATGAATGAATGAGCAGTGACTAAAGGTCTCTACAGAGACCAGCAATTTCTTCTCAATCACCCACAATGCATCTGAGAGCTAGACCATGAATAAGAATGACAGAAGAAAGACTGATTGCTTTGAGTTGTGAAGTCGGCAAAGAACACAGACTTACATCTTGGAGAAAGGGCAGCCTCCGTGCTCCGCAGAGGCAAGCCAAGGAGGATGAAGTTTTATCTCACTTACTTTGGGCATGTTGTTTAGGAGGGGCTTGGAGAGGGACATCATGCTTGGAAAGGTGGAGGGTCAGTAAAAAGAGAAGACGACCCTCACTGAGATGGGCTGACCCGGGGGCTGCAGCCGTGAAATCAAGTGTATCCCAGCTGATAAGGATGGCACAGGCTAGGACAGGCTCAGACCCGATGCTCATAGGTTCGTAATCCTAGTCGACTTGATGACACCGAACAACAATAGAGACCGACCATGGCTCGTGCACAGGACAGAGTGTGAGGACAGCGCAGGACCCGGCTGTGCTTTGCCCTGTCGTGTGTAGGGTCCCTGTGAGGGACCAACTCACTGGTATCTAACCACGGCCAGAGTTTGGTCGCCCGCCAGTTGCTTGTCACACTCCACGTGTGTTAGTAGGACCACGCGAGTCAGAGGGTTTCAGTGGCTGAGCTTTCTGAAGCAGCCCGCAGGCCTGTCTTCTGAGGGGTCTCAGGGTGGATGAGAACCTTTCTCTTTTTGGTTAGCAGAGAGCTCACTGATCATTTGCACTTGTAGATGGTGCCTGAGGTGTGCTGCGGAGCCGATTCTGTCTCGTAATAGCCACAGAGAATTCCTCCACTGAGGTCCTAGGCTGTGCATTCTGGTAGAAGCAGAGTGGCTGGTCTTTTTTTTTTTTTAAATAAAATTTTTATTTTACACCAGTTCACTTACAACGTTCGTATACATTGTTTTTCACACTGGATCTTTCTCCTTTCCTATACTCATCTCTCCCTCCACCCATCAAATTGTGTAACCCTATGATTAACCACCCCCACTGTCTATCTTCACCCCTCTGGTCTTCCCCTGACCCCCCCAGGATCCTCATACACGTTCTACAATAATGGTTTTATACAGTATTTGTCCTTATGGGACTGAGTTAGTTCACTTAGCATAAGACTCTCCAGTTCCTTCCAAGTTAGGTAGTGATTTACAAAACCATTGCTCCTCCGTGCTGTGTAATATTTCATCATGTGAATGTACCGTCATTTTTCAACCCATTCTATTGTGGTTGGACATTTGGGCTGTGTCCATGTTCTTGCAATGGTGAATAACACTGCTATGAATATTTGTGTACAAGTCTCCATTTGTGCCTCAGTTCTCATTCTCTCGGGGTATGTTCCAAACAGTGGAATAGCTGGGTCATATGGAATTTCTATGCTCAGCTTTTTGAGTAAACAGATTGGCTGGTCTTTACTCTCATAAAGCAGCCTGTGGATTTGAACCACCAAACATCCTTTTAGCAGCTGAGCTTGCTAAATGAAGACTCCACCAGAACCCACAGCTCTCAAGACATGCCTGGCTCATAACAGCCCTCCTCCAGGTTCCCGACACTGTTTCTCCTTAGAGGGGGAGGCATATCCATCTTTCTCCTCTAGAGTGGTCGTTGGATTCAAATCACCAGCTTGTCAATTAGCAACAGCCCAATATATTCCACCCTCTACCACGAGAGCTCCTTTAAAGGGTGCCCAGCTGACCCCTCCTGCTCTGATCCACACCACCTGGACCTCAGGGACTTCCCCCAGGAGCTCAAGACTCTGTTCAAACAAGCCTCGCAAGGGTGGATGCTGCAGAGGCCCGTCCCCTCCTCACTATGACTGACCACTGCTGTATCCTGGGCATTTTCCAAAGAGCTGATTCTCACAAAAAACCCAGGACAGTTCTGGAAGTCACTGGGCATAAGAGGGAATCAAGGCCTCCAGGCCAAGCCTCAGGTTACTGCCCTCCCCCACAGCGCCCCTTTAACCTGGAGACCTGAGACGGGTCCATCTGTAGGACTTTAGGGCTGTAAGTAGTGAGGGAACACAGCCTGCTCCGTGTCAGATCCTGTTGTAATAATGTCCCTTAAGTGAGTCACATAATCCTCAGAAGGGTCCCATAACAAAGGCAGAATCACAATCCCCATTTCCCCTGTGGGAATATCGAGGCACAAAGCTGTGGAGTAATTTGTACTAAAAAACAAAACCTAAACCCACTTCTGCTAAGTTAGTTTTTTGTTTTGTTTTGTTTTTAAGAGAGAGATCTTTCTCTCAAGGAAACAGCTCACTTCTTTGTAGATACTGGCAAGAAGTCCAGGTACAGGGCTCAGACCCCAGGAGAGAGGCTTCTCCTGACTCAGGAAGGCCAAGTGAGCTGGTTCAAGTGCACAATAAGACTTGGCGACCCATTGCAGAATCCAAAGGGAGCAAAAGCAACTGAGTTTTTCCCCAGATGTCCATTTATACCCAATGTACATCACCCGCCTACAGTGGCAACTTTCTGCAGATGCAAGTTCCTTTCCCCTTATCAGCTGCTTATAGTACATCTTTTGGAGGTGATTACACAATGTAAGGCCTCCTCAAGGCCATTAATGTTTTCCATCGACTCCCATCATGCATAATATTGAATCTCATCGAGGGAATGACTACATCTTTTTGGGGGGTGGGGTAGGGATAAGTCCAGAAAGCATGAAAGCAGGCTAACAGCTGGGTGAATTGCAGCTGCTAAGTCATTTTTGACTCATGACAGAGAAGGCCTGTGCCCTGCGCACCTTTCCGTGGCTGTGAGCTTTTGCAAGTAGATGGTCAGGTCTTCACCTCTGGGCCTTCTAGGTGGGTTCAGGCCTCCACGTGGTTAGTAGCCAGACACTTATGTCACTATGCCTCCCCAGGAAGCATATGTACATTCACCCAGCCAACAGGTGGCAGAAGTGGGATTTGGACCCAGGGAGCTCTGGTAGCCTAGTGGTAACTGTGCTGCAATTCCAAAGACGTGCGGCTCGAATCCACCAGCTGCCCCACAGGAAAAGGAAGGGCAATCTCCTCCCGTGCAATTAACTGCCTCTAAAACCCTGCTGGAGGGTAAGCTATGGGTTGGCTTTGACTCAACAGTACACACAGCAACATCTGGCCCCAAACTCCAGGTTCTGTGACTTCAGTGGCTCAGAAAAGGTTCCCCACTGACTGTCCGGATGCTGAGTCTCTGGGGCTACAGTGACTGCTTCCCTCATCTTCTAGGGGCTCGTGGGGGCCAGACTGCTGTCCACCTGGCATCTTCACTCCTCCTCAAAAGACATGTCCCAGCCACCAGCAGGCACCTCGGAGTGAGACCCCTTCCAGGCCACATGCTCGCTCATCACAGCCTCCCACCTGGTGACAGAACGCCATTGTAAGACACAGGAAGAGGCACGTCTCTATGGAAACCACAGGACTCTCTACAGACAGACAACAGCTGGCTTCAAGGAAGCCTTTCCATGATTCCATTTGGAGTTCTGCTGCGAGGCGGCCAACAGGCTCTGGCTAATTGGGTCCCCTGTCTGGACAGGCTGTTAGGTAAAGTTCCTGTGAGCAGCCCCAGCGAAGGCCAGCCTCCCCCGCCCCACCCACACTCAGAGATGCTGTTCTCAGTGCCCTGGGGGAGGTCTGCGGGTGATTGAAGTGTGGGGGCGAGCCTTTAATTAAAGCACACATCAAGTGTCAATCAGCCAAGGAAAGTTCAGCTCTAAGTTGGGGTCTGTACCCTGAGCAGCAGCTCTTCCCCGCAGAGAGGGCCGTGGGCCTGTCGAAATCCTTTTCAGCCCTGGGTCTGCTGGTGCGGTGTCCGTGTGCCAGTCCAGCTACTGGACCACACGCTGGCAAGCAGAGAACAACTGACCTTTGGTGCTCACCAGGCCTGTGGGTCCCATTAGCATTGCCTGGGCAGCTTTTTGAAAACCCCAGTGCTGGGAGGTGGGAAAGCGGCGAGTAAGATGGAAGATGAGGAGGTCGCTGAGAGCTGGGAGGAGGCAACAGACAGCAGGGAATTAGACAGATGGTTGGGGAAAAAACCTGAAGACCTCACAAAAGGAGAGGGCCAACACAATGATTTACATGACTGAAATGATCACAGAGACGCAAGTCCCCAGAATGAGATGATGTCCAGCCCTCTTGGCCAAGGGAAATCCAAGTCTCCTCCCAGAGAGCCCATTGTGATTCAGGACGATGGCCTTCCCGTGGGACCCCTTCCACAGGTCCACATCCTCAAGAGGCCCACCAACAACGGTGTGGCCAGCAGCTCCAACCCCACCAGCCGACCAGTCCTTCCAGTCTAGCCCCTAGCCCAGCGGGAGGCAGAGTACACGGAGGCCTGAAAGCGGACCCTGGGTAGTGCCAGCCCTGAGGAGGAGAAGGAAAATCCCATCCTCGACAGGCCAACCAGGGTCTCCCAGCCCGAAGACAGCCGTCAACCCAACAATATTATCAGACAGCCTCAGGGTCCTGATGGGTCACAAGGCTTCAAACAGCGCAGATAAATATGGGCAAAAACTGATGTCATGACTGCTGCCATCACCACCTCCTGGGTCATCTGCTACGGGTTGCACTGTCGCAGCAGACAGCTGGACTTGAGCAGAGGGAACGACCTTGGACTGTGATCTCCCTTGCTCCGCCCACTGTGACCTTGAACCCCATGCACTGTGACCTCCCCCTTCTCTCCCTTCCCACTGTGGTTGGCATGTTGACAAGGGCCATCTCAAGTAGCAGACAGGGAAAGAGTGAGTGTCAGGGGAGGTTTGGGGGACCCCACCAAGAACTCATCTAGACTCAGACAGTATCACTAGGGGTAAAGCCAGAGCCGGCAATAACAATTTATCATGCTCATTAATTTGGGATTTTTACAATACAAATGAGAACCTTTCCCCCGATGCATGTCTTTTATCACTTAAAAAGCAAAATCCATTTAAATGATCCTTTCTTCTCTCCTCCCCACAAAGGGAAAAAAAAAATAAAACGCCGGTGCCTGAACCCCAACCCTGATGCTACCCAGCAGGTTCTGACTCATGGTGACCCCACGTGCCTTACAGCAGAGCCTCTCCACGTGATTCTCTTGACTATGATCTTTTTTACAGAAACAGGTTGCCAGGCCTTTCTTCCAAGGCACTGCCAGAAAAATGTCAAACTATCAACATTTTAGGGCAATAAGGTAACAGTAACTCAGTATCCTGGGGTCACAACAATCTTGTAGCTGATCCCTCAGAGGGTCTTCAGAGGCTGTAAATGACACAGCAGGAGACTGCGCTTCTGTTTCCTGCAGAGCATCTGGTGGATTTGAACCACCTGCCTTTGGGTTGCAAATGGAATCACCCAGACACGACCCCACTCAATGAAATCCATTTCTCTGAGGGTGATTCAGGCCAGTATACTTTCTCAAGTGTCTGCACGCATTGGTCATGTGCAGTTAGGACTGAGAACAAACACGAGTCTGTCATTGGAAGGATGGGGAAACCGAGGCTCAGAGAGGAGACGAGGCTTGCCCGAGTGAGGAATCCAATCTTGTGGAACACGTATGGATCTTCTCCTTTCCAAGGCACGCCCACAGCTCCAGAGGTGAGAGAGGGGATGGGGAAATGACTGGGGAGAAAGAAGGTGGGTGGCACCCAATGTCAAAGAGAAAAGGGGGTGGCAGCTCAGAGAGACGCTGACATTGTCACTGTCCCAGCTAGGGCTGCGAGGCTCCGTGCAGGGGCCAAACCTAACCCCTGCCCCCGCCCCCCATTCTGTTAGCAAAAGTATGACGCCTTTCAGCTGAAGACTTCATCTGAAGTTTGAAGATTGGCATCTCCCTTGAACTTGTCAAGAAAAGCAGATACCTGGAGACCACTCAGACCTACTGAATTGGAGCCCGCATTGTAATCCGCTTCCCAGGAGATCCACCACTGTTAAGGGCTGTGAGTTGGAACTGATGCATAGCTGACCCTCCAGTGAGTTTTCAAAGGCAGTAAATCGCATGGGAGGAGATGGCCCACCTTTCTCCCACGCAGCAGCTGGTGGATTTGAACCACAGACCTTTGGGTGGGCAGAGTAGCTCCTCACCGCTAGGCCTCCAGAGTGTCCTAGGACACTCAAGTCATAGTGCTGCTGTCATGGATTCTGGCTGGAAGTGACACAATGTGGGCTCCAGACAGGTCATCTAAGAAAGGTTTCTTCACTTCTAAGGACCAAAGTCCTTCATCTGTTACATGAAGAGAATTGAGTCTTGTTGTTGTTGTTGTTATGTGCTGCCGAGTCGCCTGCGACTCATAGCGACCCTATTTACAACAGCCCTAAACTCCGCTCTGTCCTGCGCCAATCGCACTGTCTCTGATACTCCCATCCCAATTATCCCAGTCACTGAATCAATCCACCTCATAGAGGGCCTTCCTCTCCTGCGCCATCCCTCTACCCTCCCAAGCATGATGTCCCTCTCCAAGGACCGGTCTCTCCTCACTACATGTCCGAAGTAAGTTAGACGGAGCCTCAGAATCCTTGCCTCCAAGGAGCCACCCGGTTTAACCCTCTCCAGGACAAATCTATTTGTTTTCCTAGCAGTCCATGGTATTCTCAGTACTCTTCTCCAGCACCACAGCTCAAAGGCATCAGTTCTCCTTCTATCCTCCTTGGTCATTGTCCAACTCTCTGATGCATAACAGGTGATTGCGAAGACTATGGCCTGTATCAGACGCACCTTAGTCTCCAGAGAGACACCACTGCTCTTCAGCACTTTGGAGAGGTCCCTAACAGCAGACTTTCCCATGGCAATGCGCCTTTTAATTTCCTGGCTGCTGGTGCCAAGACTGCTGACTATGGAGCCAAGCAGACTAAAGCTGTGTACAATCTCAATCTCTTCACCATCCATCCTGATGCTGCCGATTGGTCCAGTGGTGAGAATCTTTGTCTTCTTGACATTGAGCCTCAATCCATACTGAAGGCTGCAGTCCTTGACACTCTGCAGCAGGTGCTTCAGGTCCTCCTCAGTTTTAGCAAGCAGGGTTGTGTCATCCGCATAACGCAGATTGTTGATAAATCGTCCACCAATCCTGACCCCACATTTCTCCTCATAGAGCCCAGCCTCCCAGATAATCTGTTCTGCATATAGGTTGAAGAGGTATGGAGATAGGATGCATCCCTGGCGTACGCCCTTCCCAATTTTGAACCATGCAGTGTTCCCTTGCTCTGTTCTGACGACTGCCTCCTGATCCAAGTATAAGTTTCGCATTAGAACGATCAAGTGTTCTGGGATTCCCATTCTTCTCAGAGTCAGCCACAGTTTGTTATGATCTACACAGTCAAATGCCTTTGCATAGTCAATGAAACACAGATAGACATTCCTCTGGTATTCCCTGCTTTCAGCCAAGATCCATCTAACATCAGCTACAATATCTCTAGTACCACGACCCCTTCTGAAACCAGCCTGGACTTCTGGTAGTTCTCTGTTGATGTGCTGTTCCAGTCGTTTTTGGATAATTTTCAGTAAAATCTTGCTTGCATGTGAAATCAGTGAAATTGTTCTGTAGTTTCCACATTCGGTTGGGTCGCCTTTCTTTGGGATAGGAACAAATATCGATCTCTTCCAGTCAGTTGGCCAAGTGGTCGTTCTCCAGATTTCTTGGCACAACTTGGTGAGCACATCCAGGGCAGCATCTGTCTGTTAACTGCAATATATCAATTGGTATACCATCTATTCCTGGAGCCTTATTTTGAGTCTTAGAGCATCAAAATAGGAGGGATCAGAGAGAGAGAGCAGACTCCCCAAGCCCACACAGCAAGAGTGGCAGAGCTGCAGTGAGAAGCAAGCCCCCAGATTCTTGGCCTAGTGTATTTCCCTCCATTGTGTTGTCTCCTTGAGGGAATCTGGGGAGCAAGGGACTTAGGGTGGGAGGGTAGCATCCAAGAAATCTTCCGATCTTTGATGTATTAACTTGTTCACAGCAGAGTCATTGCTAGAAATCGCAAGTCCCATCTGTAACCCCAGCACTTGGCTCCAGTTCCATGTCTTTGTGATTTACAAAAATCATGAAAGCCATCAAACAGAAGTGCCAAGGAAGAGAAGTTGCATCAAGTAGCGAGAGAGGCAGGATTCGTCTATCGGCCTCCTCTTCCAGCTTGTTCTCGGCAGGGCGCATGTGGCTGTGGCTGCAGTGTCTATATTCACATGCATGCTGTGTGGGCATGTGTGTGTGTATTTGCACATCTATGTGTTCATGTGTATGCGTGTGTGCCGAGCTCTGCCTATGCACAGGGGCTGTGTGTAAACTTGCGTGTATTTGTATGTGTTAGAAAAGGAGTTAAGGACAAAAGAGAGAAAGAAAGAAACTGGTCCCAAGAAACGAACAGGCCTTTTATTGCATGGTCTGAGAGGGACGCCAAGTGACCAGGAGCGGAGGAAGTCAGAATGGTGCACACACAATTAGGCGTGGTCTCCTTTTATAGGGGTTTTGGGGAGGGCTAGGGAAGACGGCACTTCTTGGAATCTGGGGCTGTTAATTAACTGAGATCGGGGCTTCCTGATCAGGCCCAGAGCCTTAGCGTGATTTATCCTTTGGTCTGGTCTGTGTCCTGGCTGCCCTTGAAACCATCAGGTTTCTCAGGGAGTGACTAGGCGTGGGGGGCAACAGCTATATTTTTCCTCTATGACGTCTTTCTGCATGTCAGCATATCTGTAAATGTGTAGGGGTGCGTGTGATGTGCGTGGCGCTTTGCATGTGGGAGTGTACACCACATGGGAGTGTGTGTCCTTGTGTATGAACTTGCATCTGGACGGGTCTCTGTGTGTATACACGTGTGAGTGTGTATGTCTGTGTGTGACCTGGTGGTTGTGTGAATGTGTGCGCTGACTGTGACATTCTGTGTGTGTGTGTGTGCACGCACACATGTGCTTCTGTGAAAATACATGGACCTATGTGAGCATGTGAACACGTCAGTGTGTAGATATGTGCACGTGTGTGTGTGTGTGTGTGTGTGTGCACGCACGCGCGCACCTGTGTGTTTCTGAGTGTCTGCACGTTAGGTGGCGTGGAACATCAGGTAATCGATGGCCAGGAAGCCCCTGAACCTATTGTTAAACATAGAATTGCTTTCAAGTAACCTTGAGGTCCGACCGTCCTAATTTCCCAGTGACAAATTATTTGTTTTTTTCTGAAATATGGGTCCTCAAGAATTTCAGTGGCTGGTACTCATGGTGGAAAAAGAACGATGAAGACATAGGAGAAACAGCCGACCTGAAAGTCTAAAAAATTAGGTGCAGGGAATGAATGAAAAGGTAGAGAGTGGAATTTTGCCCTGGCTTAAGTTTGAGCTCACTGCAGGCTGTACTCAGAAGAAGAGCGGAAGCTGAGGCCTGAGTCCGTACCTGGAACAGCCCAGGGAGGGAGGACACTACAGGCAGGGCTTCTAAGTGGTAGGGCCCAGTTTAACAACTTTACAGTTTGAGTCCAGGTGTTAGATGTCCAGAGGGTAGCGTAACAATTTCTATTATGCTTGTCTCTTTTTTAGAGGGTATTTTGTGCTAGAAGGAGGCCTGTGAGGCACAATTAAGCATTCAGCTGCTAATCAAGAAGTTGGTGGTTCAAATCCACTCAGCAGAAAAGCCTTCCAGATGGTCAGAGTTGGGGAGATGCTGGAGAGAGCAGTCCCACCCTGCTACATGGGGGGCCCCCACCCGAAGTTGGAATCCACTTCATGGCAACTGGATGATTTCGGGGTTCTCGTTCATACTGGAGGGAATACTTTCAGTATGGGATTCTTAAAGTTTTCTTATTTCTTCTCGGTATCAGGGGCTCACAGTAATTGAAAGTATCAGGGAAAAAAGTGGGGAGTTGCATGGTGTCAAACTCATATGTATAAAAATCATTAATAATAATGTTTTAATAGCTCTTCTATATTGAGAGCTGACGATATGCCAGGCACTTGAGAGAAGCCTTTTCTATCAGCTATAATTACATGTGTATTAAGTAGAATAATATCATTGCCTCCCCCAGCAAGTTCTTCCTGCTACAACTCAGCAAATCCTTAAGCAGCAGCTAAAACGGTTGCCTCCCCCTTTCCCACCCAGATAGCAATTACCCCCCTGAATCACAGCACGTAAGGGAGCCCCCTCCAGACTCCTCTGGAATCGAGTCATCCCGACGGGGCTGGGCAGAGAGAGGGTCTTGCCGAGTGAATATCAAATGGGCGCCCCCCCCATCTGTGAATCCCACCCCCACCTCCCAGCCTGCAGTGAGCATCTCTGTTCATTTCTTGGTTTTGGAAATGAAATTGACTTGGACTTTTCAGCTTTGGGTTTAATTTCTTGTAAAAACCTTCCTGAGCTGAGACAGTGCCCTCTGGGACTGGCCTTCATCCTCAGCAGACAGTTCCCTCCAGGCAGCCTATTGCTTTGAAAAGCAAGATAAAGCCTTTTCCCCAGCCCATTCTCCGCTCTCCTTGCCTCCTGGCCCCTCCTGGCCCCTCCTGGGAGCTCATCAGCTGCCCCAGCCTCTCAGCTCTGCTGAGCCCAGGATCACAGCCCTTCCATGTCCTCTGAGACCCCACACCAAGAGGCCTCCTTCCCTCACTCCTGCATCCGCAGGCTCCAGCGCTTCTGGGCTTTCTCAACAGCGTTTCAATGAGCCCAAGCTTTTCTGTCTGAAAAGAGGATGTTAATAGGAACATCAGAGGTCCCTGGACCTCACATACTTCACTGTCACAGTCATGCTTCTTTTAAAAGGGAAGGGCAGATGACATCCTTGCTACATGCACTCCCCATTCCCCCAGATTAATGCAACACGATGAATCTGCTGTCTTCATCAGCCCATGAACTTGGCTCGAGGCCCCGCTGACCTCCACCCAGGGCCCAGTCTAGTTGATGCTCTTCAGCCCTGTCTGGGAAGCTTTTGACTCTGGGGAACTTTGACTCCTTCTTGAACTTCCCGTTCCCTTGGCTTCCGTGACCACAGAGTTGCCTTCTTTTCCACTTACCTTCTCTTTCTTTCCTGTCCACCTCCCCACTCTCTGCCTTCTCCTAATTCATGGTGCTGCCCAGAAGCCTCTGCTCACTGATGGCCTTGACCCTCCTGGAGCCAACAAGATCCTCAGGTCCATGGTCTAATCCAAGCTTGAACCCTCACATCCAGACACCTTCGAAAGGGCCTGTGTCAATGGTTCCCGTGGGTGCCAGGAGTATCACAGATGCAAACTGACACCTCATCTTCCTGTCCTTGTTCCCCAGTGCATGTGGCCTTCCACCTGCACCCTCTCCTTACTGGAGCTTCCATTTGGGTGACAGGCACCATAGCCACCCAAGTGGCAATCTCTGACCCCCAACCCCGTGACACCTTCCATCTGGTCAATATCTAGGTCTTCTGCTCTTTCATCTTGAATGTTCTCTCCCCTTCCCATTGCCACCTTGTGTCTCTGTTCCACCATCAGGTTCCCCCTGGAACCTGGAGCTGTCTCTTACCTGCTCTGTCTCCTCTCATGCCCCTCTTCACACACAGCCAAAGTGGCCCACCAAAAAGTCTAACCAGTTATTCTCTCTCTTCACTCATCCGCTAACAACAGGCTTGTGGAAGATCTCCTGAGTGCCAGGCATTATGTTATGCTGGGAGGATGCATACCTTGGTCTGATACGGAGTTCATTCTAGTGGCTGTTTTTAAGTGTCACTGAGTTGAGTAAGACTCTTAGTGACCCTAAGAACAATAGAACTGAACCCCGTCCTGTCCTGTGCCGTTCTCACAATCTCTGATACACTCAAGCCCATTGCCGCAGTCACTGTGTCAATCCACCTGGTTGAGGGAATGCCAGACGGCTTACCCATGACGGCCAGGGTTTAGTGGCACTCCCAGATTGAGACAGATTAGGAAGAAGGATTGGTCATCCACTTCTGAAATAGCAGGCCTCTGAAAACCCTATGAGCATTCTAGTGGAGGAGATGCAAAATAAACAAACAAATCCTACAAAGTCAAGTGGTGGGAAATATTGAAAGATCAAGTTGGAAGAGAGGCTGGAGAGGGGCGGGCGGAGGGAAGAACTATAGACAGAGAGGTCAGGAGAGGCTTCTGGAAGCAGGGGGTCTTTAAGTTGAGATATAAAAGGATATGTTAGAAAAAGGGAGGGAGGGAGTGCAGAGTGCATCTAGAAGAATTACACTTAGGGTGTGAGTGTACCTATGTGTGAAAAGGGCTGCCATGCGCACATTGTCTGTGTATGTGCCTGTGCATGTGTGCATGGTTGATAATGAGAGTGCCAGGACAGTAGGTGCAAAGGTCCTGTGGCAGGCAGGTAGAGTCTCTGCCTCTATGCTCCACAACATAAGCTCCCAGCAGGCATGCTCAATCCCCTAACTTATTATTCAGATGCCTGTTCCTTTGGGCTCCTGGCCAAATTCTACTCATCTGTTAGAAGTCCACCCCAGCACCATCCCCCCCCATTAAAAAAATTGGTAGCATCATAATAGATGGAGAAAAGATAATTTCGTTTTCTTTAGATCCTCAATCAATACCCATGGTAATAGCAGTTAAGGTATCAAAAGATGTGCTGCAATGGGCAAATCTACAACTAAGGACCTTTTTAAAAAACGTTCACAAGTAAAGATGTCAGTTTAAAGACTAAGGTGCACCTGACCCAAACCATGATGTTTTCCAGTGCTTCATATGCATGTGAAAGTTAGACAATGAGTAAAGAAGACCAGAGAGGACTTGGTACCTTTGAATTCTGCTAGCGGCAGAGTATTAAATATACATACCAAGCACTTTCTAAAGAACAAACAAATTTGTTTTGGAAGAAATGCAACCAGGTTGTTCGAGACAAGGAGGGCAAAGTTTTGTCTCTCATACTTTGGGTATGTCATCAGAAGGCATCCGTCCTTGGAAAAAGATATCATGATGGGGAAAGTAGAGGGTCCTCAAAAGAGAGAAAGACCCCCAGTGAGATGGAATGACACAGTAACTGCAATGGACTTGAGCACAGTGGAGATAGCACAGAATAGGAGGTTTTGACCTGTTGTTCATAGGATCGCTGTGAGTCCCAGTGGACTTGATGGCATGTAACAACTTCATCTCTCAGAGACACCAGTCCAGAGCCTTCCCTCAGGCTTGGTTAGAGAAACCTGCTCTAGGGTGCTGAAGCCCCTCACACCATGTAACAGGCAGAACAGCCTTCAATTGCTAAAATGCTGCTTGCTGGTTCCATTGTTCGTTTCTGTATTCTGAGACCCTGACCACGGGGTGGGGCGTGGTAGAGAGTTGGCTGATGACCTGTGCAGAGGTGACAGTGACAGTCCAGGGCCAAGTCCTCAGGAGGCACTGTACCTCTTGCCCTCCTGGCCCATCTTGCTCCGTGATCTGCCACGAAGCATGCATCCCTGGCGAGTGGACCTTCAGCCTGAGTTCCACAGGTAGCTGGTTTTAAAGACCAGGCATCTACTTACTTTTCATTTAGGAGACAGAGGGAAGTGTGAATTCAGGCCACAGGCTCAGGGGGAAGGCTTTCTCTGTCCACTCTCTCTCTCTGCCTCTCTGTTCTCACACACAGCATCTGTCTTTCATCATTTGTGCTTTCTTTTATCTGTGTCTGATCTGCTCTTTTTAAATCTCAAAAGTGATTAGGTCTAATCACACCCTACGCTGATAGGGCCTCATTAGCGCAGCAAAGAAAACCTTATTCCAAAATAGGATTACATCCTAAAGAGTTAGGGTTTTAACCAGGCTGCCAGCCAGAGCAAGACCTCCAGGTAATTCTTCTGGCTCCCTGGGAGCTGGCCTGCCAAGCCAAAGGTGGTGGTTGTTGTTCTGTGCCGTTGAGTCACCTGTGACCCATAGCAACCTTATGCATAGCAGTTCTGAACCCTGCCCTGTCCTGAGCCAGTCTCACTAATTCTGACACACCAACCCCCATTGCCCCAGTCACTGCACCAATCTGTCTCATCCAGGGTTTTCCTTTCCTGCACTGTCTCTCCACCCTTCTGAGCATGATATCTTTCTCCAAGGACTGATCTCTCCTGGCCACTTGCCCAAAATATGTGAGACCGAGCTTCAAAATCCTAGCCTCCAAGGAGAAACTTAATTTCACCCTCTCCAAGACAGACCTATTTGTTTTCTTGGCAGTCCATGGTATGTTCAAGACTCTTCTCCAGCACCATGACTCAAAGGCCTTGATTCTTCTTCTATCATCCTTAGTCATTGTCCAGCTCTCTGAAGCATAACAAGTAATTGCAAAGATCATGGCCTGGTAGATGGTTCAAATCCACAAACAGCTCTAAAGGAAAAAGATGGGTAATCTCCTCCCCACTGATTGACAGCCACTGAAAGCTTGCTGGAGGGTCAGCTGTGATTCCGTTCTGACTTGATGGCACATCGCCACCACCACTACACCCAGATAGTGTTTACAGGAGAGCCACATGGGGATCTTGTTAAAATATTGACTCTGATTCAGCAGGTCTGGGGGAGGGGGGGAGAGGCAGAATTCTCAGCCGAAGGTTCAAAGTCCTAATTCTAACACTTTTTTTTCTGAGAGATACAGATAGAATTCAATCCAAAGAATACTTGTACCAACACATATTTGGAGCCGGGGCCAAGATGAGGCAAGTGAGACAAAAAAATTCAAGGGATGCCAAACAATTCAGTAATTAAGCTACAGAGTATGTTAAATGCAATATTACTCAAAGTAAAGGAGGGAAATAGAACAAAATTGTAAACAAGGGGGAGATTAGGATTGGATCCAAACTCAGTGGTGTTCAGCCTCTAGACCATGGTGGATTGAATTATACCCTCCCCCCCAAGAAAAGCCTGCCTTCTGTGCACATAAACAAGATTTTGTTTAGAAATAGTGTCCTTGTTATGATAATTAGTCCATATCTATTTAGGGGAGTCCAAGGAGCTCTGATGATGGCCTGGTGACAAGAAGCTGCGCTGGAATCTCAAAGGGATGCAGTTCGAATCCACCAGCTGTTCCACAGGAAATAGACACTCTCCTCTCGTGTGATTAACTGACTCTCAAAACCTGCTGGAGGGTCAGCTACGGGTTGTTTCCTACTCCTCGGTACACCATATCGACAATATGGATAACAATAAAGATTAAGTGCCGAACTATTTAACCAAATGGTTGGCTGTTCAGACTCACCCAGAGGCACCTCGAAGGTGTTGGTGGTGGTGGTGGTGTTGTTGTTGTTACGTGCCGTCGAGTTGTTTGTGACTCATAGCGACCCTACGTACAACAGCCCTAAACCGTGCTCTATCCTGTGCCAATTGCATTGCCTCTGACACACACATCCCGATTACCCCAGTCACTGAATCAATCCATCTCATAGAGGGTCTTCCCCTCCTGCGCTATCCCTCTACCCTCCCAAGCATGATGTCCCTCTCCAAGGACCTGTCTCTCCTTACATGTCCAAAGTATGTCAGACGAAGCCCCAGAATCCTTGCCTCCAAGGAGTAGCCTGGTTTAACCCTCTCTAGGATGAATCTGTTTGTTTTCTTGGCAGTCCATGGTACCCTCAATACTCTTCTCCAGCACCACAGCTCAAAGGCGTCAATTCTCCTTCTATCCTCCCTAGTCCTTGTCCAACAATGAGGGATTTATCTTTCATTGCTCCACAAATTACTGTCTGTCAGATACTCCTAAACATTCAGATTAAGACATACTAGGGAGGTGGGAGTGTTAGAGACAGTGCGATTGGCACAGGACAGAGCAGAGTTTAGGGCTGTTGTACATACGGTCGCTATGAGTCGTAAGCGATTCAATGACACATAACAACAACAACAGGAAGAAGGATTGGCCATCCACTTCTGAAATAGCAGGCCTCTGAAAACCCTATGTAAACACCTCGAAGGTAAGGTCTGGAAATCCCCTTCTGAAAGGCCACAGCATGGAACACTATGAAAAAGCACACACGGAATTGCTGGAAGCTGGACTCGGCTCAATGGAAACTGGTAACAAGGCCAGTAGAGTCCTTTCTACCTCTAACCATTCCTGAGCTCCAAGAGAGCAGAATAGACGCCGGGGCGCATGGGAGACCAGGGAGGCCGACGGTGGAGACTGAGGGCACTGCAAGGGTTGCTGGCAGCTTCCTGGAAGCGGAAATCAATACGAAAGGCCCTTCCCCAAGCGCCAAGGTCTGAGTTTGGACTTCTAGCTTCCAAATATGAGAAAACACATTTCTATAAAGCCACTCACTGTGGTACAACCAATTCTGGACCACATCCATCTCCCAGATGGTGTTCATCTCTCGGACATGTCCATGCTCCAGACTACATCCATGCCTACCTCCTGGATCCATCTCTTAACCCAGACATGTCCATGACCCAGACCATGTCCATGCCCACCTCCTGGATGCATCTGTTATCCCAGAGATGTCGATGCCCCAGACCACATCCATGCCTACCTCCCAGATCTATCTCTTATCCCAGAGATGTCCATGTTCCAGACCACATCCAGGCCCACCTCCAGGGTCCATCTCTTATCCTAGACATGTCCATGCCTCAGACCACATCCATGTCCACCTTCCGGATCCATCTTTTATCCCAGATATGTCCATGCCCCAGACCACATCCATGCCCACCACCAGGATCTGACTCTTATCCCAGACATGTCCATGCCCCAGACCACACCCACGTCCCATCTCTGCGCGGGCCCCTTCATCTGAAGGCAGTGCTGGGTTGTTGCCGCTGCTGGCCTTTTGTTGTGTGTTCAAAAAGTCAAAGTCATTGCTGTGGAGTCTGAATCAACGCACAACCAACCTTCCAGTGAGTTCCCAAAGCTGTGAATCGCACAGAAGGAGAGTGCCAATCTTTCCCACCCAGGACTGCTGGTGGATTCGAACCACCAGGGAGGTGCAGACTTTTGGGTTAGCAATGCAACTCGCTGTGGACTACACCATCAGAGCTATCGCGTTTGCGTACAGTAAAACTTGTGGAAGCCACAGCCGGTGGAAGGCAGAAGAAACCTGTCAGAAAAGGAAAACTCACCGGGCAAACTAGGGCTCTTAATAGGGAACAATAGAAAAGTGGTAAGTGCCCTGTCAGAGGAAACCAAGTGTTGCCAAGTTCTAGCTCTCACTCGTTTCACTGCACTTGCGTTGCAGCAGCGGTAGGTAACTAAGACCGCCACCCAGATCACCAGTGGCCTTGAGCACTGAAGTTGAAGGTGACTTGTTACACAGCATTATTGCAGCGAGAGCTGATTAACATAACACACCAAGTAACCTGCCTGAGGAAACCCACCTGGCACCTGGGAGCTGACATACGGATCTGGACAGTTCTGGATTGGAGTCTACATTATCAGTAGAAACTAGAGTGGAGGGACAGCGCAGGAGGGGAAGACCCTCTATGAGGTGGACTGATTCAGTGACTGGGGTAATCGGGATGGGTGTGTCAGAGGCAATGTGATTGGCACAGGATAAAGCAGGGTTTAGAGCTGTTGTACATAGGGTCACTATGAGTCGCAAATGACTCGACGGCACATAACAACAACAACAACAACAACAATAGAAACCATGAACGACTGTCCATCAATATCCACTGCCTTCAAGTCTGTTCCGACTCATGGAGACCCCCCACCTGGTTTCCAAAGCTCTCAACCTTTATGGAAGGAGGGGGCCTCTATTGTCTCCTGAGGAGCAGCTGGTGGGTTTGAACCGCTGACCTTCCCATTAGCACCCCACCACTTAAACTCCTAGGCCGTCAGGGTTCCTTAAAGCATCTGTGCCATTTCCTAAGAATTCAGATGCATTGTCATCAAGCCGGAACTGACTTATAGCTGCTCCTCCACTGGATTTCCAAAGCTGCGAACCCTTGGAAGGTCACTGCCCACCTTTCTCCCGGGGGGCCACGGCCGCATTCAGACAGCCTTTGGGTTAACAGCACACTTCACTACAGACCAGTTGTTGTTGTTGTGTTGTGTACTACAGAGTCAGAACCAACCCATAGCTGGCCCTCCAGTGGGTTTTCAGAGGCAGTTAATCACACAGGAGGAGACTGCCCACACCCCTCTCCCATGGAGCAGCTGGTGGCCTTGAACCGCGTGCCTTTGGGATTGCAAAGCAGCTTCTTGCCACTAGGCCACCAGAACTCCCTTATTAAAAGAAGAAAAAATTATGGAGCATTCCAAGTTTTCATCTAGGGGCCGAAGGGGAAAGACCCTCAGAGTGCATTTAAAGGGGCCAAGGACTTGCTTTAGGATTTAGACTCTCTGAGCTGAGCTTGTTTAAAATCCACAGGCGCTTTGATGCCTGAACCAGGGCCCCTGGATGACCAAAGGGACCCGTCTTCCTTTTCCACTATAAAGAGCTGTTATTGGGTATGAGCCACCTAGAAGGGCCTACATTTCCTAGATTTTCCTGTGGTTACAAGGGACCATTCTTGCCCCCGGAAAGGGTGTCATAGTGATGAATGTGGTGCAGGATACTTGAGGCAGCAGGTCTGTGTCCACCTCACTCTCTTCCCTCTTCTCTCTGGCTGAACCTGAACGTGGCAGTGACTGGACTGAAATTATGCAGGTGAGGCTCAGGTCTAAAGAATGGGGAGCCTGAAAATGGAAGAAAGCTGGGTACATGGATAGAAACCTATCTATGACCTAGCATATCCATCTCCAACTTTTCCACAAGAGTTCTCGTCTCGACCAGCGACTTTTCCTAGGAGCACCCCATCACTGCATTATAGCTGCCTGCGTTCTCTGAGGAGTCCCTGCACTCAGCTGCTTAACAGAGTTCAAGGTTCAAGTCCACCCAGCGGAACCTCGGATAAAAGACCTGGTGACGGACTTGTGAGGGTTTTTTGTTTGTTTGTTTGTTTGTTTTCTTTTGTGTGTGTGTACTATCAAACTGGACCTGACTGGTACAGGAGATTGTCCCTCCTTCTCCAGCAGAGCATCTGGTGGATTCGAACTGCTGCTCACCTCTGGGATTACACTGCAGCTTCTTGCCACTAGGCCACCAGAGCTCGCCGTACTTGTGAAAAATCACCACCCTCCTTGGAAAGCCTATAAAAGACAGTTATACGCTGACACAACGGGTCATGGGGGTCACCATGGGTCAGTATCAACTCGACAGTGACTGACTGGCTGGCTTTGGGGTTTTACTTTCCTCTGACCCATGTGCAGACACTGCACCCTGACCCTTCCTCTAGAGAGCTGCTTCTCCATCAGCTGAGGCAGGAACGCCCACGGATGACTTTGCCTCTCTGAAGGTCAGGGCCTTTGTGGGTTAAAGGTATCCATCATCCTTTCCCTGGGGGCATCATGACGGGAGGCAGCACAAGGCCAGAATCACGCTAGGTGTGTAAAAGGTCTTCAGCAAAGGTCAACTCCCTTCAGGGCTCTGAACAGGCTCATTCCAGTTCTGTTCCCCGCTGAGAATTTGCCTTCAGATGTATTGAATCTGAATCTACATGTTAACAAGACTCCCAGGTGGATGTTGTAAGATGCTGCCGTTCAGCTCTGGCTCAGAAGTGACTCTATATCTCCCATCATCCACAAAAGACACAATGAAACCGAGCCCGGTCCCGTGCTGTCCTCACATTCTGTTTAATCAAGCCCTTTGTCACTATCACTGTGTCAATTCATCTCTCTTTTACCACCTTCTACCTTTCCAAGCACGATGGCCTCCTGCTTTCTGGCCTCCGGGCCCTTTCTGACAACATGAACACATTCTGGTTCTGATTCAGCATATCTGGAGTGCAGATGCAAATCGCTAGCAGGGGGTCAACCTGGAATGAGCCAGTTAGAAGCCCTGGCACCCTTTCCTTTCCCCTTTCCAGCAGCCTTTGCTGCTAAGCCCCTGGCAAGCATCCCGCCAACCCCCGCCAGGCCGTGACGCAGACGCAAGTTCTTCTCCTGAGTAGGTGACAGGTTCAGGGAGGTGGAACAGAACAAGTACGCAGAGTTCACAAGGCAGAATTCTCTGAAATCAGATTCCCAAGGCTCTCCTTCCAGGGCCAGGGGCCAAAGCTGGCTAGACTGGTCCCCGAGTGGTCTTGCGTGGGAAATTTTCCTCCCTCTCATTCTCCTCTCAGTCCAAGGTCAAGATGAGATGTTGCTGGTGAAATCAGTCGCGGGACAGGCTGCAGTGCTGCAGGGAGTGGGCGTGGGCCGTGGCTGCAGCACGTGTATTCCGCTTGGTAATGATCAGAATGCTGAACTTATGTAACCGGAATATTAATTCCCGCTTGTGGAAGATGTCAGGCTGCAGGGGGCTGTTGGTGTGTTATCTGACCCAGCTGGTGTCCTTTCCACCTGTATCTTATCAGATGCCCTTTGAGCTGACTCCGCTTTACGGAGGCCCCACGTGTGCAGCCTTGAACTGGAGTCCATCAGGTGTTCACGAACCCCACAGGGTGTTCATGGCTGGGATGGCCAGGCCTTACTTCCACTACACCTCTGTGTGGAGTCACATCACTAAACTTCCAGGTGGCAGCGGAGCCCTTACCAGCTTGTACCACCTGAAACTCCTGACTCTCACTTACAGATGGAGAAACAGAGGCCCAGGAGAGGACGCTCTTAGGGCCACGTGGAGGGGGGAAGAGGGGCAGAGGAGAGCTTGCTCAGTGAGCCTAGCCCCTCCTACACTCAGGGCTTCTTGGGGTGCACAAGGGAGCCCGGGACTGAGGGGGGATGCTGACTTCCACATTCCACATTTACAAAAACCAGGACCAAGGGAAGCGTCAGAAGGCTCTCTGCCCACCAGGCCTTCGGTGGTTAGAGTGGGTGACAAATTGAATGGGAGTTGGGTTCCCAGGTAACCAGAGCCTGGAGCCCCAGCCCAGGCCTGTGACAGGTTAGGGGCTTCGTGTATGTCATCACAGGGGGTCTCTCCCACTGGACCATGAGCAAGCATCATGTCCAGCTTCTCTCTGAATTCCCACTGCAGCATCTGGCTGTGATGCCCCTCCTATTTCCCAAATGCAAAATCCTTTTCTCACTCCCGTGGATGGCACAGCCTTTGCCAATGGTGCCAGCTTGGACAAACTTCATGATGTATCACTGAACGAGCGAATGTGACTGTGCCCTTCCTGGAGCTAGTGAGAGGGTGGCTGGAGATGAGAGGCAGCCACGAAGGAGGTGCTGGGCTGTCTCCCTTCTCCGCCAGGAGACCTCCTCACTCAGCCTAACGTGGTCTGTCTGGTGTTTGGAGACTGTGTACCTCTCCCCCTACCCCACCTGGCGGTTTCCAGTCATCCAGATTCGCTGCACAAGAGCGCACGCAGATATCCCCCGTCCACGGAGAACCATCTGGATGCTGTGCACTGTGTCAACCCCACACAGCAGCGTCTGTGTCCTGGTCTCTGGCCTCCACTACCTGAGGCTGCTTGCTAGTGGCACTGGGGACGACTTTGCTATGGGCCTGTCCTGAGGCCCTGGAGAATGCAGAATCGGTAGCCTCTTGTTATGACAATCAGAAATGTCTCCATAGACCTCAGTGTTTCCTGGGGGGTAAAGTGCAGCTCCAGCAGGAACCACGCAGCGCTCAGACACTCTGTGTCCCAAGGGGCTGACCATCCACCGGGACCCCTCCTCCATGATCTAATCACCCCAGGAGCAGGGACAGCTCAGGCCCCAGACCTGACTCAGACACAGCTGGAAGGTCCAGAGGCCAGAGTAGAGGGTCAGGCAGAGCCTCTTATTTGGGGGTTTTCTTCCCCTATCTCATATTGACGCTTGAAGACTGGCTCCATGCAGGGTTACAGAAGAGGAGGAGAGAAGTGCTTTGATCGGGCAAGAGGCCGACCTTCTCATGGAAACACAGGGGGAAAAAACACATTGTAGACACAGCTTAGAAACAAACCCACTTTAATTGCTAGTGTACACAGAGACTCCAGGATGGCAGTGTGACTGGGCAAGACCAGACCACACACCTGTCTTGGTCAAAGAACCTAGACCGGCTGGGGGTTGAGGTGGGGCTGGGCAGGGGACAGAAGCAGGAATGGGGCTTTGCCTGAGTAGCAGGTGTGGTGAAGGGGACAGGGCTGGGGTGGGGGTTGTCCAGAGCCAGGCTGGGGCATGTGTCTGTGTTCATGTGTGTGTGCGTCTATATTTACATGGGTGCTGGACACACAGTTATCTACAGGAGTCCTCCCAGCCCATCCAGGGAGAGGGTCAGGGACAAGACACCTCAACCCCTGGGACTGAGGAAGTGCCAGAGGGTCTCCATCCCGAGGTGCACTGAATGCTCAGACCGGGTCTGGCTTTCTGCCACTCACACATGCTGCGTGGTCCGGGGTAAGGTGCTTGCCCTCTCTGGGCCTTAGAAAAGACTCACTTGGTAAGCTCTAAGATTCTCTGTGGTCCCAAACATTCATCTTTGTAAAGAAATTCAAATACAAAATGCTATTTGTTATGCGCTGATAATGAGGGCCTGCTGCTCTTCAGGTTCAAGCCCCATCACGCCCAAGGGCATGGTGGTACCCAGCAGATTCTGGCAAAAGCAAAGACCCTTTGTGGGCTTTTCTGCCCAGCCTTCCTGCCATAGCTGCAGGGACGCAGCACAGCGGGCAGAGGCCAGGCGTGGGGAAAGAGAAGCGGGCCAGGGCCAGCAAAGGGCTCAGCCCTGGGGACCCAACGTGTACCCTCCACCCCCACCCCCCCGCCTCTTTGTTTCCTAGCACACAGTGGATCAGCACCCAGCAGGTGCTCATAAATGTCTGAGGAGTGAGCACAGAGGGGACAGCCTGGACCAGACTGAAGTTCTGTCTGTCCTGAGCTAGCTGGGAGGCAGGGGAAGGAGCCTGGCCACGTGGCTGCCCCCGAGGCGGTTTCCTCCTTTGTGAAATGGAGACATGAAGGACTTTGCCTGCTTCGGGCACATACAGGTGCTCTATAAACCAGAAGGCTGGCTTCGGGGTCGCTGTCATACTGCCAACCGACGCGGGAGTCCTCCTCTCTGGGGGCAGAGAGAAAGATATCCATCCGCAGGGCAGGCAGGGGGTCTGAATCTGGCCAGCAGGGACCAACAGGCTTTTACAGTACAACGATTTTCATTTCTGCCCAATACACAACATAAGACAGCTGTAACAACAACAAAGTAACACCATCAGGGGAAGGGGCCTGGGGAAGGGGGTACAGGGACAACGTGGATGTGGTCTGGGGATGGACAAGTCTGAGATACGGACAGGTCCAGGACAGGGATGTGTCCAGGACATCCCTGCATCTGGGAGATGGGTATGGAAGCTGTCCCGGGACACAGATGTGGGCTGAGACATGGATGGGGTCTGGGAGATGGACATGACCAGGAAATGGGTGTGATCTATGATACGGATGAGTGCAGGGGACACACATAGTCTGGGACACGAGTGTGCCCAGGAGAGGGGCATGGTCTCGGAGACAGATGGACGAGGTCCAGGAGTTGGAAGTGCTATGCCTACATCCCTTTCAAACACATAGAAATCACTGGCTCAGTGTCAGGGTCAGCCGGGGGCCGAATCAGGGGGCAGGCATTTCAGGATTAGGTCTGGGTGGAGGGGCCTCTCCCAGCTGCCACCTTGATGAAGATAACTCTACCACCAGGAGGGGCAACCGCCCTCATCCTGTCAGTCCCAGGAGGCTCACTCTTTGAGGGCGGGAATCCTGGCCTCTCAGCTCTCAGAGTTTGTTTCAACTCCAGAACAAGAAGGCCCCAGCCTGAGTCACTCTTTGAGTCCAGCCTCGCCAGGTGTCTCCACTCTACAGCAACAAGTCTGACCGCAGGGAGCTGGATCCCTGGGAACAAGGGCTCAAGGAAGCAGTGAGGACGTGGAGAATGCAGAGGTCAGCAGCCAGGGTCCTCCAACCAGAGCCAAGGGTTCCCAGACAAAGACAGCTGATGGGCATGGAGGTGGTGGGCAGCTGGGGCCACTTCCCTTAAGGCAGTGCTCAAGCCTGCCCAGTGTCCCTCTGGCTACTGGATGGTGCATTTGTCCCTCTCTCGGGCCTGGCCCTCGCGCAGGACCTTGGCCTTGATGTACTTGAGGTCACTGTTGACGCTGGGCCGGCGGGCGAAAGGGGAGACCATGCCGTAGGCGTCCATCTCCTTCACGCGGCGCATGCAGAAGGGTCGGGGGTGGAAGGCATCGCCGTACTGCACCGAGATCTTGCGGTGCAAGGCCGGGCTCATCTCGTGCGGCAGCTTGGCCATGCTGAAGAGGACGTAGAACATCTCGTCCACGTTGGTGTTCTTCTTGGCCGACACCTCGAAGTAGGCACAGTTCTCATCGCCCGACACCAGCAGCTCGGCCTCCGTGCTGGGCACCTGGCGGCACAGCTCGCCATGGTCGTTCTTGTTGCCACAGATGACCATGGGCAGCTCGGCCGCCTCCTTGGTCTTGTTCTTCAGGCAGGACTTGACCTCCAGGATCTGCTTCTGCAGGCGCTTGACCTCGTCGAAGGACTCCCGGCTATCCAGGCTGAAGACCAGGATGAAGACGTCGCCTGCCGGGGGAGAAAGCCAAGGGGAGGTTAAGTCACGGCTGCTTCCACATCCACGTGTTCCAAGCCCCTCACGGGGCACAACTCAACCCCGGGGGCCACAGTATGGGACGGCTGCTACCATTCTCCCCACTTCCCGAAGCAAGACATGGAGGGATTACATCACTTGTTCAAAGTCACACAGCTAGTAAGTGGAAGAATCTGCTTCCAACAAGGCAAATCCAGTAGGTGCTTTGCCCAGGCTGCTGGAATCACCACACTATGTTGCTGTGACGTGTGGAGTCTGAACTGACCCACAGCTGACCCTCCAGTGGGTTTACAGAGGCTACAAACCACCTGGGAGGAGACTGCCCATCATTCTCCTAAACAGCAGCTGGGGGATTTGAACTGCCTGCCTTCGGGCTGGCAGTGCAATGCCTCACCATTAAGCCACCCTCAGACTATGTTAGACGGATAAGACCCAAACCCACCCCCACTGAGTCAATTCCAGCTCATAAGACCCTCCAGCGGGTTTCCATGGCTATAAACCTTTACGAACAAGGCTCTGGCCATCTTTCTCTCTTGAAGCAGCTGGTGGATTCGAACCCCAACCTTTGGGAAAGCAGCACAACACATGGTGCACTGTGCCACACGGGATCCCAGGATTCAAATAACAGCACATGTCATTTCCATGGGGCTCCTGCAGGCCTTTAGTGCTTAACCCCAGGGCCTGGAATAGTATCTGACACATAGCAGGGTGTCACAGTTTATGAGGACCGTGTCTCTCCCATTTTCTTTAGCAAGCTGACCTTAAGCCAGTCACACAATGTCTCTAACCCTCAGTTTCCTAACCTGGTCTCTGCAGGTAAAACACTGCCTGTCAGGATTACTCAGTGGGCTGCATCAGACGAGTGGAGAGTTTTGAATCCCAGCACATCACTAATAATAAAGATGCAATGCTAAACGAGGGCCCCGTGTCCTCTCCCAGAAGCCTTCTCCACACTGCTGTGAGGCTACAGGATCCTTTACCCTCATGCTATCGGGGAGCACGCCGAGGCTCAGAAAGGGCAAGCAACTTGCCTCGAGACACACAGCTTCACCGTGGCACGGGCAAGGATCTGGACTGAATCCGGACGTCACCTAGACTGTGCCTGGCCCCTCTAAGTTCTCTCGGCTGCTTGAGTAAATCACGGGCTGAATAAATGAACCTCTTCTGAAACTCACTGCATTGCTCAAGATTTACCATCTGAAAACAGGGACTGATGTCCTGGAGGTGGTGGGAGTGGGGTGTACAGACAGGAGAGAAGCCCTGGTGTCTCCTCCTTGATTTATAGACTGTACATCAATTATCATTCTCCAAGTACCTTCTTCGCTTTGGCTTAAACGCTTAACCAGGAGCCCTGGGGATACAGTGAGGAACGTATCAGCTAACTGAACAGTCATCAGTTCAAATCTACCGGCTCTGAGGGAGAAAGGTGAGCAATCTCCTCTGGTAAAAATTTACAGGCTCAGAAACTGGCAGGAGGCTCACCGTGGGTCGGACAACCCACAGCAGTGGCTTTGTTTTTGGTTAAAGTTTGACAGCCTTATGGGTGTGCATACTGGTGTCTCTGTTAATGGCAATATTCCCATTTAATAGATGAGGAAACTGAGATTTGGGTGAGTCGGCAAACAGCTGAGTTCTCGCAAGGAAAGGCAAGCTATTCCAGCTCCTTAACGGCACATACCACCTTCAGAATCACGTGCCAGCTGACTGTGTGCTCCGAGCGGGGAAGAGCTTCCATCTCCCCTTCACCCTCACCCCTCAGGGCCAGGCACACAGTGGGTGTTCACTAACGCCGCCTGAATGGCCCAGACGACGTGAATGAACTACAGTATGTGGGCTGTTTTGAAAGCTTTTGCAAGGCAACGTCAGCCTGGCAACCATCTCTGCTTGAGCTGCCAAAGCTCGTCCCATTAGACTAATCCCGGGCCCCCGAGGACTCGGCCCCCTTGACACATTCGGAGGCAGGACCGTGATGCCAAAGCAGCAGAGCCGGCCCCGGCTGGCAGCTGGGAGGAGGACTGGCCGTGGAATTAAGGGCTTTCAGAAGCTTCCTGCACACGAGCACCAGGTTGGAAAATGAGGCATAGGGTTGGTGAGTGAAAAAAAAGCAAGCAGCAGAAATATGTGCTCTGAATGCTATGTGTGTACAGATCACAGACAAAATGCCTCTGTATGCCAGGGACGCAGCGGTGAATGCCAATGTCTTCACGGGACGCTGCCGGAGTTCACACCTAAACGATGAGGCGGCCACTGATTCTGCGGGCGTGCGCACACGGCCCCCTCTCTACCTGCTGCCTCCCTCCCTGACACTCTTGACACTAACCTTATCTGTGAGTGCCTGGTCCCCCAACCCAACACAGAGCGAGAAGCTGGTCACACAGCACCCCCTGTGCGCTGGAAGCTCCCCACCGCGCCTCCCTCCCCAAGCTCACAGTCACAGGGTCATGTCCACTGCGCAGCTGGGGGCCGAAATTCAGAGATCTCATCATGTGTCTCTGCTCACCACGGCACATAAGCCATCTAAGCTTCTAAGTGGTGGAGCCGGGCTTTGAACCCAGGCCAAGCCAAGGCTCTTCTGACCATATCCTCTAATATAATCAGAGTGGGGTTGTGAGTCTAAGTTAGTCAGAGGGTCAGCAAGGACAGGCTGGCAGAGGATGCCATCCTCCCAAGGCACCCGACAGGAGACCCACCCACAGGAGGACAAGGCCATGGATCTCCTGCTATACTGGTATCTCGAGTTGGGGGGAATGATTTTAGTGTTCGGAAAGTGACCTATCCACTTTGTATCTTCAGCACAGCCCAGCAATAACGGGGAACATGGCTTGGGAAATGACTTTGTGCAGCACGGAGTGAAAAACAAAACCCACTCCTCTGCTGTGGAGTCTGTTAACAGCCATACAGGGCAGAGAAGGACTTCCCCGGGGACTTTCTGGGGCTGTAAATCTTTATGGGATCAGGCTGTCACATTGTTCTCCTGAGAAGCAGCTAGTGGGTTTGAACCACTGACCTTTCTGTTGGCAGCTTCATGATTAAAAACCACACCACCAGGACTTACCAGGGCAAAGTAGAGAGCCCATTAAATGCTGATCAATTTGAAGCCAACGTTTATCAAGCTCATACTATCTCCTCAACAAGCACTTCGCACAAGTTAACTCATTTAATTCCCACAACGATCTCTGAGACAGGCGCTAAGAGGTCAGAGACACCAAGTACGGACCCAGGGTTCTAAAGCCAGGAAGTGCTGGAACCAGGATCCGGAGGCAGGCAGACCAGTTTCTGGACCTGCCTTCTTGGCAACCACACAGAACAACTTGCTGGCGGTGACGTAAATGAGGCCCGGTCACACCGGTCTGTTGTTGTCTGGTGCCGCTGAGCCAAGCACAACTCAGAGCAACGCTGTGAACCTCAGATCTGAGCCCTGCCCCATCCTGTGTGGCCCTCCTCACCTCTGACACATTACAGCCCACTGTTACAGCACTGCGTCAACCCACCTAACTGAGGGTCTTCCCCTTCCTTCTCTGACCCTCCACTTGTCCAAGCATGAGGTCTTACACACAAGTCTAAATTCTCAAAGACCCCCTTCTCACTGCTCCCAGCTCTTCTAGAGCGTGCAAGATCCTAGAGAGCAGAGGTAAAGTAAGAGAGTCAGACTGCCGCTTCCCAGCCGTGCTGCCAATGACAGCACATGACTCTGCCTCTCTGAGCCTCAGTTTCCCCATTTATACAATGGAGGCAAATGCCTTATCTCTGAGCTGTTTACAGGCAAGTCCTTGGCAGGGCAAACAGTAAAGCAACTGGCTGGTAACCAAAAGGTTGACAGTTCAAGTCCACCCAGAGGCACCACAGAAGAAAGGTCTGGCAACCGTATTTACAAAAACCAGTCCTGGAAACCTAGGACCAGAGTTCTACTCTGATGTATAAGGGATCACATGAGTTGGAGTCAAGTGGCTTACATACATACCTCCTAGGTAAATATACGTCAAGTGCTAAGAATGGGCCAGGTTAAGTTCTTTGTAACTGTCAGCTACTAGCGGCACCATTACTGGTATAGGGAGCTCTGATAGCTTGGCAGTAAGGAGTTGCACTGCCGACCCAGAGGCATGTGGTTCAAATCCATCAGCTGCACAGCAGAAGAAACATGACCGTCTCCTCCCATGTGATTTACTGCCTCTGAAAATCCACTGAGGAGTGAGTCAGTTATGAGTCAGCTCTGACTTGATGGTACCTAGCAACACCAAACAATGACTGTTAGAACCAAGCTCCTATTTGGAGAGAGTACTTTTTCTCAGATCTGTCTTGGAGAGGGTGCAGCCGGAGTGCTCTTTGGAGGCAAGAATGATGAGGCTTTGCCTCACATACTTTGGGCATGTTGCTAGGAGGGGCTATCCCTTAGAGGGGGGCATGATGCTGGGAAGGGTGGAGGGTCAGTGAAGGGGAGAAAAATCCTCAACCAGGCAGACTGACATGGTGACTGCTGCAATGGGCTCTTGTGTGTAAGGATGGCGCAGGATAGAACAGAGTTCAGATCTGTTGTTCATAGGGTCGCTATGAGATGTGCTCGACTCAATGGCACCTCACAACAACACATCTGCTTGGAGGAGGCAAAGGCCCTGGGGTCAGAGACTTGAGTCCAGAGAAGGGTCCAGCCAGCAGTGGGCCATGGGCTCCAGGAGGAGCTCAGTTCCTGGAAAAGGAAGCCAGCATCCTCCACACCAATCTGTTCCCTGGAAAGCCGGGCATCCCTGACCGGGAAGATAGCACCACTGTACAGAGTCATCGCTCTAGAGCCAAACAGGAGGGCGCGTGGGCCTGGCTCCAAGCCTGGCTTGGGCAAGCAGCCACCCTTCCTGCGTTTATCTGAGACGATGGCTGTGCGGGCGCCTCGCAGACTGTGCCCGCACGCCCAGTGCCCACAGCGCTGCCACCGTACCATCCCGCCCAGCCCAGCGTGGGCCTCACCTGTGAGGATGGAGAGCCTGCGCATGGCGGGGAAGGGGTGGTTGCCAGAGGTGTCCAGGATGTCCAGCTGATACATGTCCCCTCGGATGTTGTACACCTTGCGGTGGAAGTCCTCGATGGTGGGTGTGTACTGGTCCTCGAAGCGGCCATTGAGGAAGCGGGAGACGATGGAGCTCTTGCCCACCCGGGAGGCGCCCAGCACCACCATGCGGTATGAGTTCTTGGCGGGCACGCTGAGCGTGCAGTTGCCGCTGGACAAGGTCTTCATCATGGCTCGGGGCTGCAACAGAGACACAGGGGCTGGGTCAGAGGGGGCTGGACCTGTCCCTCCTGGAAGCCTTGGCCTCCTCCCACTCTCCATCTACTCCTCGGTCTCCCATCTGCGAAATGGGAGTGTGGGACTAAACTCCGTCCAAGAGACTTTCTAATTTTACTCATTCATTATTGCGCTCTCTCTTGGTTACTGCCTCCTTCATTCATCTACTCCTTCACTCTTTCATTCATTCACTCACCCCCTCATTTATCCCTCCCTCTGACTGCAGCTCTGTTGTTGTTGTTGTTGTT
>NW_006399836.1:12452878-12467674 GCF_000299155.1 Elephantulus edwardii
CAGACGCACCTTAGTCTCCAGAGAGACACCATTGCTCTTCAGTACTTTGGAGAGGTCCCTAACAGCAGACTTTCCCATGGCAATGTGCCTTTTAATTTGGAGCTCTAGTGGCAGAATAAGCAGCTCTTGTGACCTAATGGGTAGAGTCGTGCTACCAACCCAAAGACAAGTGGTTCAAATCCACCAACTGCTCCTTAGGGAAAAAAGCTAGACAATCTTCTCCTGTACAATTCACTGCCTCTGAAAACCTGCTGGAGGGTCAGCGAGGAGTCAGTTCTGACTCATATAACAAGTGCCCTAGTACATTACATGCTGGATTTCTAACCAAAATGTTTGGTGGTTCAAATCCACCAGTCACTCTGGGCCTAGCGATGTGCTTTCAGAAAGATTAAACCAACAAACGCTAACGTGCTGTACTTGACCGGTAACAGGAAGGTTGGTGGCTTGAACCCACCCAGAGGTGCTGAAAAAGAGGAGGCCTGCCAATCTGCTTTTATAATGATTAAACACAAAAATCCCACCGCCTTTGAGTCAATGCCTGATTCTGCAAATCTTAATGGACAATTTCCTCATCTGTGTCCTGTGAAGCAGCTGGTGAGGTCAAACTATCACCTTTTGGTTAGCAGCTGACACTTAAGCCACAATGGCACCAGAGCCTAGAAAACCCTATAGGGCACAATTTTTCCCTGTAACATGTGAGAACTGACTCAATGACACAAAACCACAAGATATTAGCGCGGAGAGGCACTGCGGCTGGAAGCTTGGCTTTCCCATAACTAGCACTGACCTGGGGGAGCCCTGGTGGCCTCGTGGTAAGGACATGCACTGCCAACCCAAAGGTATTAGGTTTGAAACTACTAGCTGTTCTGCGGGAGAAAAGTGGGCAATCTCCTCCCATGCAATTTACTGCCTCTGAAACCCCGCTGAAAGGTCCAGCTATGGGGGGTTCCGACTTGATGGTACCCAACAACATTGAAGGCAGCACTGAACTTGGACGAGCAGCTTAACCCTCTTTTCTCATCTGTAAAATAGAGACCCAACTTACAGAGACTCACATGTAGACTCTGAACTGGCTAAGTAGCCTTTGTATCTGTTCTTTCCCTGGTTCATCTTAAAACTAGGCCTCCCAAGAAGAGCCTGGGGTTCCAGGCCATGGCGTGCGGAAGGTACCAGAGAGCTTTTCTTTTTTAAAAAAACAGAATTTTTATTTTCTACTGGTTTCCTTCCAAAGTTCGTATACATTCTTTTTCACACTGGATCTTTCCCCATTTCCTTTACTCATCTCTCCCTCCATCCATCAAATTTTGCGACCCTATGATCACCCTCCCCCCTCTGCTCCTACCCTCCCCACCTTGGATCCTCATACACATTTTCTTAGTTATCTATTTCTCCAATAATGGTCTTAGACAGTATTTGTCCTTACGGGACTGAATTAGTTCATTCAGCATAATGGGTATGTTTCACTTAGCATGAGGCTCTCCAGTCCCTCCCAAGTTAGGCAATGATTTTCAAATCATCACAGAGAGCTTTTCTTACATATAGTGCAAGGGGAGACAGAGCCACTCAGCACTCCCAGGAAGGGGGCTGCTGCACCCTGAACACGTTACCAAGCTCCAAGCCAGTGCTGGGGTAGTTCCTAGAGGCACCCCAGAATGCACTGTCAGATCACCTTTTGCATTTGGGGGCTCCTCCCGCCCCCAGAGCGGCCCCTCTTCTACCCCTGTCCTTTGGTCCCATAGGCCCTGAGAGTTCATCCACCTCCAGCCGACCCACAGCTCAACTGGGGTATGGGGCTTTGGGAGGGGCCTTCCTACAGCAAAGCTGCTTCACAAATAAGAGTCTGAGTGGCTAGGGGGTGAGGACCAGGAATGGCCCACGGGTGACTCCAGGTTCCCTCACAATTCTGTGGCAAATCCCCAACTTTCTACAGAAGCATCGTCTCCTGGTAGAAGAAGCTTAAATGAATCCAAGCTCCAAACTGCAAATGGAGGTAAGTAAAACTCCGCAAGCCCCTGTCAAATCTCCCCAAAAGGCCTGCCCATCCTCCTTTCTCAGCTCAGTCCCTGCCAGAGTCTCCCAGGACCTCCAAGCACCAGTCACTCAAGTTAATCTGAGCTTGGCTGAATTCTCCTCTCCTTTATTCTCCCAAGACACCCTATTCCCATCTCTTGTTTCAGAGCCCTGGTTAAACACCATCTCGTCTCCTGAAGGCTCCACTGTTCCTCCTTATCCCAGCAGGAGTTACTCCTCTCTAGAGAAAAGCATCGTAGGTAAAGAACTACAATGTCTACAGGCCTGCTACATATGGTTGTGTGGGCTGTGCACTGCACAAAAGCGCCAAGCTGGGTGAGCAAGCTACGGCCAGAGGAAGGGGTTCCTGCTGAGCGCATAAGCTCAGAGAAGTCACCTCCTCTCCGTGTGCACAAAGGAGATGGTCGTCCCGGCTGCGGTGGCTGCCCCCAGTCAGCTGCCCTAAGACCCTCACCAACACCAATGTTCTCCGTCTGCCATGATGCTTGGAGTCTGGGATGGTACAGTGGGCCTCTTACACGGCGTCTTCCAGCAAACATCTCATCCAGGGCACAAGGGCTCTACGTGTGCTCACCCTGACCAACCAAGTGCGTGCACTGTTACACCATCTTTCAAGCCCACTTTGCTAAAAGTCTCTGATTTACAATGTTTACCCACGTCCATGGTAGAAGTGAAAACTCGCTGATTGATCACTCTAGCCATGACTCTACCTACATGAGCTCCTTGAATTCGAAGTTGGAAAACGCCCTTGGCATCAGCTGGTTCAGCACACCACTGACCCATGGTGACCGCAGACATTACCTAAGCCTGTGCCATGGGTCAAGTCCAGGGTTAAGCGTGTGCCGTATTTACCAACGATGGCAGCTGAAATCTACTTAGTCCTATATTACATGATGCCACTGTTGTAGAATGGGACTGTCCTTGGGGTTGGGGAGAGACTGAGTAAGATGGGTTCAATAATGTATACTGCACTGAAACAGAGGAGGGAGAAAACTGTTTAAAAGAGAGATATAACTAGGTATTTCTGTCATCACAAGAGACTAGAGCGAGGGCTACATGGTGGAGGGGACCTGGGGGAGGGTTTGTAAAACAATGAAGGAATCTTTTCTTTTACTTTTCCATAATTTTTGGACTCATGTACTTATAACTTGTTAGTCAAATTTGTGTCTTCTAGGTTGCAACACCCCCATGATACATCTTCAAGGATATGAACATGTACAGCCAAGCACAATCAATAAGAGTGCATCTAAATTCCAAAATCAATCTCCATAATAGTCTATGTGTTTCCTACTGCCAAAGGGGCCCTTTAGAGTAGTGAGAGAAGATCTTCACCCTGACACCCACAGCGTCCCTTTTCAGCAGGAAGTAGCTAAGAGAATACGCCATCCCCTTTTCCTTATGACTCAGGGTGAAGTCTCTCTCAGGGAGGAGTGATAGGGAATGGCAAAGGACACACTGACAAAGAAGATTAATCAGAACTGGCTTTGACAAGCACTGTGGCATTTGGACAAGAACAAACTGGGAGGAGGGTAGAGAGAATAGTGCAACAATGAATGAATGGAAACCCAAAATCTCTGTAAATGTTTATGAAAATTAATAAAATATAATTATAGAAAAAAAAAGAAAAAAAAATCTACTTAGTCCTTAACATGGTGCCTGATACTGTTCTAAGCGCTACACATATATATCAACATGCCTCATCCTCTCAGTAGCCCCAGAAGACAGAAAGGTGTTTTTTCCCATTTGACACATGGGAAGGTGAGGCAGAGAGAGCCTGTAAAAATGGGACAATGTTACACAGCAAGTAACCAGCGAAGTGAGGACCTGCGTCCAGTCAGTCCACCCCACGCCGTAGAGCCTCCTGCTCGCTTCCCCATGAGGGGCATATCTTTGTTCCTCTTCTATAAATATGGACTGTGACATGCAGAAAGGCTATGTGACCAGTCCACGTAGTTCAGCAGGCAGTTATATAGGCCTACAATCTTACATGCCTCTCATCCCTGCCTAAAGCCAGCTCTGAATTGATCCCACTGGACTGTGTGTGGTGCCATATATACAACAGGTCAATAAATGAACCTGCAGTGAAAATAAAGAAAGGTCAAGGGTTTCTGCTCAAGCTCTGGGGCTCCCCACCCACACCTTGCTGGCCCAGGGCTGTGCTCAGGAGAGATGTACTTTCTAAGGAGGACCCCATGTCCTAGGCCACGGCCATGGAGATGCCCACAGATGGGCAGTGGGGAGAGGGAGCTGCATGACCCACAGCAGTGAGCTCTTCCTTTTCAGCCTCCTTCCCGCCTGCTATGGCCAGTCTTCACCTTCAGATGGGATGGGAGCGGGGAAAGGTTCCCACTCGGACAGCTCCCTCCTGCGAGGCCCTCAGCAGGAAGCCTGGCTCTACTGTTGGTCACCTCTGTCTAGACAGAGGAGAGAAAGGGACCTGAGGGACCGTGTTTGTCTCAGTATGTGCTGCTCTGCGGACCCAGGGGTGCTGGTACAGGTATGTTAGTATCAGTGACTCCTAAGGGAGTCAGAGAGGAGGCTGGGAGTCAAAAAGAGGAGGTAAGGAGGCAGAGAAGAGGGGGTAGGGAGTCAGAGAGAGGAGGCAGGGAGTCAGAAGGAGGAGGTAAGGAATCAGAGAGTAAGTAGAAAATCAGAGAGAAGAGGCAAGGAGTCAAAAATGAGGCAAAGCAGGAAAGACAGGCAGCAGGGAGGCAGGAGGAAATGGCAAGGAATCAGAGTGAGGCGCGTGCGCGCGAGAGAGGGGGGAGGTAAAAAAATAGAGAAGGAGGTAGAAGTCAGGGAGATGGGGTATGGAGTTAGATAGAAGAAGCAAGGTGTCAGAAGGAGAAGGCAGCGAGTCCGAGGAGGAAGCAAGGAATGGGGAAGGAGGCAGAGAGTCAGGAGAAGACAGGGAATCAGGAGAAGGAGGTAAGGAATCAGAGAGAGGAGGCCGGGAGGCAGGAGAGGTAGTAAATCAGAAAGGAGACAGGGCGGAAAGGAGAAGCTTCTTCTCAGAACCAGCTGGGTGGCCTTCACATGGCCCCTGACACGTGGGGCTGCAGAGGCACCCAGACACCTAGGCAGCAGGTGGCAGGGCCTCCGCCCCCCCATTCCCTCCCCTTCTCCTTCCCATCTCCACTTGGGACTGGACACAGCTTCCTGCATCCCCAACCTGTTCTACAAGCTCCTCCCTCACCAGGAAGCTGGTGTCTGGGGAGGCGCAGGCAGGCAGGCCCTCGGAGACCCAGAGGTGGGGGACTCAGTGGCCAGCAGCGCAATGCCTGACCACAAGCCCCCGAGGCTCAGATAATCCAGTCCAGGGCCACCCTGTGGGCAGCTGAGAGGCAGAAAATCCCTGGAGTAGGCATGGGATCTGCGGGCATCCTCTGAGCCAGGAGCTTTTCAAGCCTTATCTAACGACTCCCACGAGCATGAGACCATCATGACCCATTTGCCTGATAGGAACACTCAGAGAGGGTGAGTCACTCACCCCAGCTCACAAAGCAGGTGACTGGCCAGCCTGGGAGCAGAACGTGGCGGTTTGGCTCCAAAGCCTGGGCTCTTAACTCTAGAAAAAAACTCAGCCCCTGGCCAAAACCAAGAGTCCTTTTCAAAGCAGCTTCTGACTCATCACAGCCTCAGCCGGGAGAATGACCCCTGAGTGTATTATAGTCTCATTCCCTTCCTCCTCCAGGCACCCGGGCCAGGCCTCTCCCCCAGACCCTGCTCATCCAGCTCCCGGCCTCTCTGAGCCTGTGCCCCAGAGTGGGGTTGGGGGATGGAGGGCTCAGCTGGAGCGAGAATACAGGGAGTCTGGACACATTCATCCCCTGGAGTATGCCCCAGAGCTTGTTTCAGCTGCAACTCCACCTCCCACAGCCCAACACACACACCTCTAGCTCTACCATGCAAGCAGGTCACACCAGGCATACTCTAGTGAGTCCCCCCATTCCTCACATGGAAAGGGACTTTGCAGACCCCAATCTCCCCTCCCTTGGCAGCTCAGCATGGTAGAAAGCAGGTAGGCATTGGCTTCAGACAGCCAGCTCTGCATTTCTCTTGCTAAGTAGTAACCTGGCCCAGTGGGGCTTGGGTGAGCCATCTGTGAAATGGGTATGGTAGTTGCAAACCTGCCCTGCTACACAAGAGTCCATCAAGAGGAAAGATTAGTGAGCTCTGGTGGCCTAGTGGCAAGAAGCTGCGCTGTAATCCCTAAAACATGTGGTTCGAATCCATCAGATGCTCCACTGGAGAAGGAGGGGCAGTCTCCTCTTGTGCCAACTGGATATGACTTGATGGCACACAGCAACAACAATTAAATAAAGTGTCACAAAAATAAAAGTTAGGTTTAAAAAAAAATAGGAAAAACTCCTCGCACATAGGAAGCTAATACTGGGTTCCCTTCTTTTGGCAGTTGGGGGGCTACTTAGAGAAACCAGGAGAGATGGGGAGGCAGAGATCTTAGGGGGTACTAAGGAGTAGGCCCATCCTCCACCTGGTCTCTCTGAAGCCAGAGAAAGCCTGAATCACAGGCCCCCTGAGCTGACTCCCCCTTCCTGACCTGGCCTCCTACCTGGACAATGTCCTTCGTCATCTCTCTGGGGCTTATTGGTGGAGGAATGGGATGCAGAGAGAGACCTCAGAGCTGTTGCCAAGGGGTCCTCCCTCCAGCCACTGAACTCAGCCCAGAATTGCCCAACACATGCACTCACTAAATCAAACTAGGGGCGGGGGGAAAGCTGTGGACTGGAAGGGGTTTTTTAATCTTCCCTCACTGAGGCTCCTTGCCTGCATCCAGTCTGCAGGAGGCACAGGAAGGAGGAAGGAGTGTTTGGGGGAGGCAAGGGACGTTCCTCCTATTTCACCCTTATATTCTTCATATATAAATGGATCTAAATAAATAGAGCCCTTGATTAGTAAGCATCCAACCTAGAAGTGGGGTACATTCTGACTCACAGTTACTCTCAATGGTTTCCCCGCTGCAAATTTTGGGGGAAGGGTCCGCCCGTCTTTTTTTCCACTAAGCTGTATTTCAACCACGGATCATTCGGTCAGCGGACTAGCACATGTTAAGTGTTCATTAAACCTCCTTTCCTGGGACAGGTGCAGAGCTTAGCACCCAGCCTGGCACCGTAGTAGGTGTAATCTAACGTAACTGAGTAGCGAAAGTTGCCGGCACCTTCCAAGGTGCTCAGTTCATCTATGCCTAGACACACAGAGTGCAGCATCCGACAGAGTCCCCAACCTTTCTTCCCGAGAGCCCCACTTTACCCGTCTCCCTCGTCCTTTTGGGGTGTCGGTCTCCTACCTGGGATCGGCGTGATGGTCCTCTGGCACGGCTCGGAGGGCTGCCGGGAAGCGCCTGGAGGTGTGGGGACCCGCCCGCCGCGCCGCCCGCCGCCGAGCAGCCCCGAGTCTGCGGTGGCTCCGGGGTCACTGCGCCCGGCTCCTCTTCTGCGCCGCTCCTGCCGCCAGGCTGGGCGCGATCGGGAGAGGGGGTGTGGGGAGCCGGTGCCCCATGGGTGGGCTCCGAGGGCTCGGGAGGGCCTGGGCACCGGGCGGGCTCCGGCTCGGCCCTGCCCTGCCCCGACCCGGGTGACTCCGGCTGAGCCAGGAGCCCGGGGGCGCGAGGACGTCGGATTCTGGGGTCCCCGTCTGGGGATATGGGGTTGGGGTGGTAGGGGCGAGCAGGCGCTTAAGAGAGGTCCCCAGGAGACTCAGGGGGCTGCGGGGTGCGTGCGTCCGAGGTTAGGTGAACCGCCCTGGCGGCCCTACCGAGGGTGTCTGGGGGGCTGTCCGCAGCGCTCGCCCGTGGGAAGGACGGCTGCCTTGTCCCCTGCGCAGCGGAGCCCCAAGCCACCAAGCAGCAGGCGCCCAGCTCGGTGCGCGTGTGGAAGGGGCCTGGAACGCCGCTCCAAAGCTTCTCGGAGCCAAGTTATCCTGAAAAGCGGCTCCACCTCCCCCTTCACCGCCTCCTGCGCCCCCCTGGAGGCGAACTTCCCGCGGGGCCGTGGCTCCTCCGCGCTCCTGCCTGCTCTCGGAGGCGAACCCTCCTCTCTCTCCCGCAGGGAGAGGTCCCTTGCCCCTCTCAGAAGTGTTCCCGGCCCCAGCTCCTGACTGCGATCTGGACAGACGGAAGCCCGACTCCGCGCGTCCCCTCTGCCCTCGCGCTGCGCTGCGATGCGCCCACCTGCTCCTGCTCGCAGCTTGTCCCGCCGCCGCCCGCCGCCCCTGCGCGCAGGGAGCCCGCTCCCCGGGACCCCGCCCCCGGCGCCGCGCTCCGCCAATGGGCGGCCGTCCCGCTGCTGGCCCCGCCCGCGCCCGGCCCGTCCCCCCGCGGCCTGGACGCCGCAGTCTGGAGGCTCCGCGTGCCCGGGCGCGTGGGGCCGGGGCAGCTGGAGGGTGGCCCGAGGCAGCAGGCCTGCGCACCGTGACCGGAAGGCTGACGTGTGTGCACACACTCACACGCACACCAGCCCGCTGCAGGTGACCCGCGAGGGTCCCGCCGCTAACCGAGCCACCCGGCGCCAGCCTCTCAACGCTGTGTCCGCCGCTGCCCATGCCATCCATTACCGCACCCTCCTTCCGCGCGGAGAGCCCCCAGAGCCTTCGTAGTGCCTGACTCACCCGCCCCGAGCCTCTGCCTCCATCCTGAAGCCCCCAAGGGCCGCGGGATGTCACTGGTTGACACATGGGTCATGCACGTGCCACCAGGAGGGGGGCCACCGAGTCACCTTGGCCTGAGCGCGCAGGATAGGAGGGGCGCATGGATTGGTCAGTGTCTGGCTGGCCCTCATTCTCGCCCTTAAATGAGACTCTTCTGTTAGGTCAGACATCAGTCATTCCTTTCGTACCATAGATTCAGGCCACATTTATTACTTCATATTTTCTTTAAATCCAGGACCCACCAACTGAGCCCTTAAACATTTTTCCCCCCAGAGAATCATTATATCACTGCCATAAATAGGAAACCGGTATTGCTCACTATAAATAGAAGATAAGGGTAAAAATAAACACAATGAAAACAAAGTGAGGTTATTGCATTCTGGCTGAATCCTGTGGCCTGCCAAGACTTTAGATGTGCTGTATGTTAAAAAGGAAGACTGGGAGGTTTGGAGACATGTTAAAGACCCATTAGCATCCAGCAGCGACTTTCTTTGTGTTTTCTGAAGGCTTACAAGAGAACTGGGAAGAGAAAATGTTTCATTGTGTGATGTCATGAGAACAGAACACTGCGTGGTGGTACCATATATTTTATCACCCAGGAACCAGCCTTCGAACCCTGGGCTTTAGATATCTGCTAGACCTACCCTCTGGGAAATAGACTTTCTCTCCCATGTCTTCAATGATAGACATCAAGTCTAGGGGACTAAGCTCTACTGGATGTATTTGAGCTGGGCCGCTGGGGGGGGGGGGACACGAAAGTCTCTCTGGCTTGGCTTACATCATCAATAAAATTCGTATGATGGTGCTGGATCCACAGAGTGAGGAAAAGGCTGACATGACCTTGGACTTGGATAATAACTTTTGCTATGTTTGTCCCTATCCTGTTTTGAGACTTTCCAGGAAGAGAGGGACAGGTAATGAGGAGAGAAGAGCATTAAGCATTTGGTAGAGGAATTCAGCTTGGCCTGCAGGTCTTAGGACAGGATGACCCCTCCCTGACCCTCTGATGTTAGGCCTTCCAAGGTAGTAAGTTCCCTGTCACTGGAAATGTGTAAAGAGCCTGATGACTGTAGCGTGGCAGTACTGTAGAGGAAATTTAGGCTTTGGCGTGGCACTTAACTAGCTAGCATTTCAGATTTCTCCTGGTCTCTAAGTCAATGATTCAGTGATTGAATAGCCAACATCCACTGAGCATTTTCGATGTCTGCTGCTTGCCAACCATCGTGATCTAATCCACTGAGTGCCCTCTAAGGGGGCGCTCTACTATAATCGAGGACTGGTATTCAAACTCTCATGCAGTTATTTCTCTGTGTGATCTTGGGTGGCTTCTCTGTACCTTCATCATCTCTGTGAAGCTGAGATAATACTTCCCTCATCAGATGATCTTGAGGATCAAGTGAGCTAATGCTCTCAATGCCTGATAGAAGGTGTCAAAAATATGTGTTAACCTTCTGATTATCCCCATTTATATATAAAGTCTACTGTGAAGGTCCCACAGCCAGTGAGTGGGAGGACGGGGATCCACATTTGGCTCTAATGCCAAATCTGTTGGCACAGGGCATAAGTACTATCAAAGCTCACAAAGGACTTGTGTCTACTTGATGAGATTGAACTCTGGAGCTGGAGGATGTGAGAGCTGGGCCTCAGAGAGGCTAATGGACATGCTCAAGGTCACCCAGCCAGCAAGTGGCCACTGCAGGGCCAGTGCTCTTTTCCACATCCAGACAGTTTCTAGGCACTGGCTCAGCCCCAAGGGCTTGTGCTCAGCTTGACGCACAGAAGCTGGGAGCCTTGAGCTGGCTGTGAACTTGGCAGTGGGAGGCGGCAGGCTTCACCTGGAAGGCTGAGGTCAGAGAAGTCAGACTGCTGGACCAGATTTCCCACTCCCTGGGAACGGGCGGCCAGCCAGCCCTAAGCTGGCTCAGAAGCCCATTACGCCTTACTTAGCCATATCCTCCACTCTGAGTGGCCATGCCCACTGACCACGTCTCCATTGTGAGAGGAGCCACATGTGAACCTGAAGGGTCTGGGAGACCCACCCACCTCGCCTCTCTCATCTGACCCTTCCTGCCAGTGTGGAATGGCTGTCAGTCAGCAGGTGCACACGGGAATCACTGCCCAAGTCACGTGGCAACAGCGCTCCCTGGGTGCACCCACTCTCCCTCCTCCTGCGCCCTGTCTGCTCTGTTGCATCGCCTCTCACGTGGATCACCTACTTTCTTAGTGTCACCCTCTCTCCCCCATAATTCATTACCTTTTGCTGAAAATGCCACCCCCTGCTCAAGAATTTTCAATGGCTCCACATTGCTTAAAACATGAAACCAGGACTCTTTAGCCTGGCATGCAAAACCTCCACCAGGATCTGATTCTCACTCTCTGTCTGCATCCCAGACACAACAGACCATGTCCCCATCCCCAGAGAAGCCATGCTTTCCCACCCTTACCCACAAGATCTTTGTTAATGCTGGTCCTTCTAGCAGTAGCATACCCAGCAAACTTCTATGCATCCTTCAAAGTACATTGTCCACACCTCTTTGCCCACAAGGTTTTCTCAAATTGGATCCTCACACCTAGTGGCTCTTTTCATGACTCTTCCTCTTTAGCCCATATCACCTGCTGCCTCATGTGTTGGGCAAATATCACCCTCATTAGCATTGTAATGGGGACTGAATCTGTTTTATCTTTACATTTCCACATCAAGGGTAGCATCTCATACATTGCCATTTTTAATAAATGCTTATTGAATTGTGCTCAGCTGGACAGTTTCTAAACAGAGGAAAGTATAAACTCTCCTGGAGACCAAGGGAAGCGGACGATAGACACAGCCAGGCAGAGTTCCACTGAATCCTCCTAACATTGTCATTTAAGTCCCTGGGTAGTACACAAAGGTTTGCATACCACTATCAACTGAAAGGTTGGAGGTTCAAATCCACCCCACAGCACAACAGAAGAAAGGCCTGGTTTGAGCTGTAAGATTCCAAACCAAAACAGCCCAGCTGCTGTCAGGTTGGCTCTGGCTCCTGGTAATCCCACTAGAGCCATGGAACACCATACAGAGCAGTTCGACCCTGAAACACATTAGGTCACAATAGGTTGGAATTGATTAAACAGTAAAGGGTTTGGAGTGGGCATTCTAACGGTAAACCGAGACTCAGAGTAGATGGGAAACCTTCAAGGAAGCTGGCAAGACTCTGAGCTGGCTCTGAGCTGGAATCTGAAAGAAAGTTCTCCAGAGGGCGTTACCCAATGTCTTGTCCAGGACCCGCCTCTTCTGAGTCTCCCATTCCAGCACTTGGACCAATAACTTTTCCCATTCTGTTTACCTTTCCCGTGCACCTGGAGCAGATTACCCAACAAGCCAGGTAAGCATGGGCTTTTATCCTACCTGGTGAAAACTATGAGAAATTGTTTACTACTGAGTAATAAATAAATACGAATAAGCATGCTTGGGAGGGTGGAGGGACAGCGCAGGAGAGGAAGACCATCAATGAGATGCACTGATTCAGTGACTGGGGTAATGGGGGTGGGTGTGTCAGAGACAATAAGATTGGCACAGGACAGAGCAGGGTTTAGGGCTGTTGTACAGAGTCGCTATGAGTCACAGGTGACTCGAGGGCACATAACAACTACAAGCTCACACTTACCTTGCCTGGAACTCCATCCCTGTAGGTCCCACAGATTTAAAAAGAGACTTTGATTATGTAGGAAGGTGCTATGTGATTGGGAGGGAGACAGATACCAACTGTACCTAGAAGTAGAATCTTTGATGTGGTGAAAAAGTTCATTACACGTTGTAAGAGATCTGATGGCCTGGTGGGTTGTGCTGCCAACTCAAAGTCAGGTAGTTCGAATCCACTGGCTGCTCCGAGGCAGAAAGATGGGCAATCTCCTCCTGCAGAACTTACAACCTCTCAAAACCTGCTGAGGGGTCAGCTGTGAGCCAGTTCTAACTTGACAGCCCACAACAACAGGTTAGTAAGTGAGTGCATGTAATTTTATGCTCACCTGATTGGCTGGGTGATCTAACAGGGGTGTATAATCACAGTTTCCACAAATCTGGGTCTGTCCCAACTTAACTTAATGGAACTGGTTCAAAAAGCCCTGGTCCTTTCCCACCCCTCTGGTTGCTTTTCTGAAATAGTGGTTCTCAGAATCGCCTGGGGAACACTTAAAAGATAATGAGGCCCAGGCTGTCTCTTCAGAGATGCCCATTTCATTGCTCTGGGATTATGTCCCTGGGGTCCCCAGGATTTCCGGCACTCCCACAAAATTCTGACATGGCTGAGGTAGTAACTTACAGAGTGTGGGTTCAAACCACTAGGACCTGCTGGAGCCGGGCTTTTAAAATAGACTCTCAGAGCCATGGACTAAGAAACACTTAAGAACAGGGCTTCAGCTGGTTCTCCCAGTGAAAGGGAAATGTTGGCTGGGGCCACAACTTTTACTTGCTCTCCTGGTGAAAGGGAAAGGTTGGCAATTCAAACTCACCTGCAAGGAAGGTCTAGCAATCTACTACTACAAGGTCAAAGCCATAAAAATGTTCTAGAGCATGGCTCGGAAACACGGGAGTCAAAATCCCCTCGACAGCCTGGAGGTTAGAGGAGTTGTTTATTTCTTGGGATTCTGATGCATGATAAAATCAAAACATTAAAGTCAGAACATTAAAGTCCCAAGGCCAACCTCCAAAGAGAGGAGTGGTGGCTTGACCAAGTTCACCCCTCACGAGCAGCGCAAGTTAGATCCAGAACTCTGGTCTCTGGCTCCCAGCACAATTGTCATCCCTGTATGGAATGAATGCCTCACCCAGGGCTGTACAGCCCTGGCTGGTCACTGGCTTGGCATGTCTGGGCCCTTAAAACAGCATTGAACCTCTAGTTAGAGGGCAGTGGGTGAGGGGCCAGGAAATTCAGAGGACAACTCTCTGCAGCACGCTGGTACAACCTGGCAGCAAGGACAGCACCAATCACCACTGGAGGTGGGGAATGCAGGGACAGGGGACAGGGGCAGGCCAGAAGTCAGCAGAAACACCCCGTGCCCTTCCCCTCATCTGACCTCTTCTTGCCTCCACCCCCTGAGTCTTATGATCAGAGCAAACACCAGCCTCTGACAGGACCTTGGTTCTAATCTCAGCTAAACCAGAATCTTGCTGTGTGGCCCTGGAGTGGCCTCCTAATCGCTCTGATCCTCACTTCTCAGCTCTCTTCCTCACATTCTATGTTCCAGCCAAGAAGATAGACTTGTAGGTGTGAGCTTGCCATGCTCTCTCCACCTCCAGGCCTTCACAGGGGATAACTCAGTCATCTCTGTTGTTTTCCTTCTAGGATTAAGCATCACTGTCTCTGAGAAGCCCTAGACAAGCCTTGGTAATTCCTTGCTTTCCAAATATTTGTCATCCAAACTCAGATAAAGCTTGGCTACATCCCTCACAGTCTGAAAAACCTGCATGACTGGACAGGGCAGTCTTTGGCAATCTCAGCTAGTCCTTGAAGAATGCACCACAGGACAGTTTTGCATGGGGAAGAGATGACCAGGAAAGTGTGGATTTTTATACCAGTTCAAGCTGAGCTGAGGCTAACCATCAGGAATAAATCAAAGGCTTTGACGGTCAACAAATGCTGGCGAGGTTGTGGAGAATATGGAACCCTTATTCACTGTTGGTGGGAGTGTAAAATGGTGCAACCACTGCGGAAGGCAGTATGGCGCTTTCTCAAAAAGTTGGAAATAGAAATATCATTTGACCCAGCAATACAATTACTGTGAATTCACCCTAAAGAACCCAGAGCCGCCACCCAAGCAGATATATGCACACCCGTGTTAATTACTGCTTTGTTCATAATAGCAAAGAGTTGGAAACAGCCCAAATGCCCATCAACAAGTGAACGGATAGAGAATCTGTGGTATATTTACACAATGGAATATTATACAGCACTTAAAAACAAAAAACTCATGAAATCTTATATGAAATGGGTGACCATGTTGTTGTTGTTGTTGTTATGTGCCATCGAGTCATTTGCGACTCATAGCGACCCTATGTACAACAGCCCTAAACTCTGCTCTATCCTGTGCCAATCACATCGCCTCTGACACACCCATCCCGAC
>NW_006399836.1:12468364-12478354 GCF_000299155.1 Elephantulus edwardii
CCTTCCCCTCCTGCACTGTCCCTCCACCCTCCCAAGCATGATGTCCCTCTCCAAGGACCGGTCCCTCCTTACAACATGTCCAAAATATGTTAGACGGAGCCTCAGAATCCTTGCCTCCAGGAAGCCATCCACTTTAACTCTTTCCAGGATGAATCTGTTTGTTTTCCTAGTAGTCCATGGTACCCTCAATACTCTTCTCCAGCACCACAGCTCAAAGGCATCAATTATCCTTCTATCCTCCTTAGTCACTGTCCAACTCTCTGATGCATAAAAAATGATAGCAAAGACCATGGCCTGTATTAGACGCAAAAAGAATAAACCAAAGGCTTTCAACCATAACAGGACCACTCACAAAGCCTACACCCTTCATTGGGATGATCCTCGTAAGTACACAAATTTATGTTAGCTAGACCACAGTCTAGCCTCATTTACAGATGGAAAACTGAGGCTGAGAGGGACCTGACTGGCCCAAAGACACCCACCTGGACAAGGAAGCAACAGAGTTTGTCCTGGACCCAAGTCTGTCTGATGACAGCGGCTGTCTGTGGGTAGGATTGCTCTCAGATCCAGGAAGAGCAACACCTCCAACCACTTGTGTGTTCGAGAAATGTTCGTATCTGTGATCTCTGCAGATATTCTCAGTGAAGGAGTCAGGACAGGTGACAGAAGTGAAGGTCAGAGATATTTTTCAGTGACTTGCCCAAACGCATTTGCCTGGTAGGAGACAGAGTCTAAGAGGAAAATTACCTGAGTCTTTGGACAGCTAGTGGTGCTTTAATCTTCTCCTGACCCTGCTGTCCTGAGGCTTGGCCTGAACTTGCTCTAACGAGCTCTCTTCTCCACCCACCATCATCACCTCGGTATCTCCATCATCATCATCATCTCCTTATCACATGACCATCCCCACCTCCACCTCATGGTTTCCATCATCTAGATCCTTCACCACCACCATCATCATCTCCCTATCTCCATCATCATCATCATCACCACTATATCTTCTCCCTCATCTTCATCATCTCCTTATCTTCATCATCCCATCATCTCAACATCTCTATCACTAGATCGTTCTCCTCCACCACCACCATCATCATCTCATCGCCATCATCATCTCCCTATCACCACCGTCTTCACCACCATCTCCATCGCTAGCTCCATCCTCATCATCTCCTTATCTCATCTTCTTTTATCTCTACCACCTCATTATCACCTAGATGGTGTATACACCATCACAATGTTGTTGTTAGGTGCCATTGAGTTGACTACAACTCACAGAGACCCTATGAACAAGAGATCAGAAGTCCATCCTATCCTATGCCATCCTCACACTTCCTGACACACAAGAGGCCACTGTGGCAGTCACCTCACATACTACAGGCATGTTGCTAGGAGGGGCTCTTCCTTGGAGAGGGCAACATGCCTGAAGAACGTGAGGCGAGACTTTCTATGAAGATGGAGCCAAAAGCGAAGAAGGAAGCCCCTGCTCCTCCCAAAACTGAAGCCAAAGCAAAGGCGTTAAAGGCCAAGAAGGCATCCTGAAGGGCATCCACAGCCAAAAAAAAAAAAAAAAAGAAGATCCATACGTCACCCACCTTCCGGTGGCCTAAGATGCTGAGACTCCGACGGCAGCCCAAATACCCCCAGAAGAGTGCCCCCAGGAGAAACAAGCTTGACCACTATGCCATCATCAAGTTTCCCTGACCACTGAGTCAGCCATGAAGAAAATAGAAGATAACAACACACTTGTGTTCATTGTGGATGTCAAGGCCAACAAGCACCAAATCAAACAAGCTGTAAAGAAGCCCTATGACATTGATGTGGCTAAGGTCAACACCTTAATTAGGCCTATGGAAAGAAGGTGGCCTATGCTTGACTTGCTCCTGACTATGATGCTTTGGGTGTTGCAAACAAAATTGGGATCATCTAAACTGAGTCCAGCTGGTTAATTCTAAATACAAATTTTTCACACACACACACACACACACACACACACACACGTGAAGCCTCATCATTCTTGCCTCCAAAGAGCACTCCAGCTGCACTCCATGATATGTCTCCAAGACATATGTATTTGTTCTCCTGGCCGTCCATGGGATGTTCAGTGTTCTCCTCCAACACCACAGCTCAAAGGCATCAATTCTTCTTCTGTCATCCTTATTCACTGTCCAGCTCTCAGATACATAGAAAGTGATAGGAAAGACCATGCATGGTCCAAATCAGATGCACGTTCATCCTCAAAGTGACATTATTACTACTCAATAATTTGAAGAGGTCCCTAACTTCGGACTTTCTCAGTTCAATATGTCTCCTGATTTTCTATCTATTGCTGCCAAGGGTGTTAATTAGAGATCCAAGGAAGATGACATAGATGACAGTTTCAATCTCTTCTCCATTTATCATAATGTTGCCTATTAGTTCAGTGATAAAAATCTTTGCTTTCTTGACATTAAGATGCAAACCATACTGAAAGCTGTATCCTTTGATTTTCTGCAATGTGTGCTTCAAATCCTCCTCACTTTCAGTAAGCAAGGTTGTGTCATCTACATAACTCAGAGTTGATTGAAACGCCCTCCAGTCTTGAAGCCACATTCCTCTTCACTGAGCCCAGCTTCTTGAATAATTTGCCCAGCATACAGATTGAGTAGGTTTGGAGAGAGCTTGTATTTTCTCTCCACCATTGCAATAGGTACCCTCTTATCTCCATCAGTATCATCTTCATCATCCTCTTTACCACTGTCATCATCATGATATCCCCGCCCATGTTACTTCTAATCCTTTCTCGATTCTTACTGAGATCTTTGACCTTGAACTGACATAGTCCAGGACAAGTTTCTACACAATTTGCTTAAATCTTGACCTCTGGACAACCTTAAAGCTTTCCTTCTATACATTGTCACATCTGATCTTCCCCAAAACCTCAGAAAACACGCAGAGAACAGGGTTCTATAAAAGAGAAGCTGAGACAGAGGAGTTTGATGTAGATGAAAGAACAAGAACCTCTCGCCTAATATTTATCAACTACTTCCTGTGCCAGGCTCAAGTTGGGAAGGTAGTCCAGGTTCTAGGTATGCTATACATATTAACTCACTTAACTTTCTCAAAAAGTGCCCTATTATCCCTAATTTCCAAATGAGGAGACTGAGGTCTAGAGAGAGGAAGAAGTAACTATGTCAGGACACTCCCTCAGTTGCACTTTGGGGAGCCTGAGGTTCTGTGGGATTCCAAGATCAATGTCTTCTCCATCACTGAAAGCCACTTCCTGTGCCCTCTGGGGTGAGCCTTCCTGTTTCTCACCTGGAATCTGCCCTGGGCCTCTTTAACTAAAGGGTTCCAAAGGTCCTAGCAGTTAATAAGACCCTCTGATCTTGACAGCCCAGCTACATTGCTAGTGTGGCACCTCTTCAGTAAACCCTCAATTCAAGTGCAAATGAGGCTCCTAGTAGTTCAGTCAAACCCTCTAAAATTTGCTGCCCCCCCCCTTGCTGTCATTGCTTCCTGTGAGCAAGGTGACAAAGAAGTGACTTGGTCCCCCATCATGTCCCACCACCATTTCCCTTCTGTTCATCTACGTTGTTTTTTGAGCTAGGTGTGTTGTAAAGGACAAGTCAGCCCACCAAACTGAATTCAACCCTGGATTCAAATTCTTTCTCTACCTCTCTCCATATCTTGGCTTTAGACAAAATAATTCCTCTTTCTGAGTCTCATTTGCTTCACCTGTTAAGTGAGTTGCAGTGAGGAGTCATTCATTTCATCATTTAGTTATTCACATACCTTTACAGTGGATTTGGATTTTGAATTGAGAAACAAGGGAGCTAACAGGCTGGCAGAGAAGGCAGGTAATGAACATAATGGCAGGGAAGCAGAAACACTGCTCTGACAGGAGAGAGAGGAGAGCTCATTGGAGCAGGGGATGGGCAAGGGCTTAAGGGAGAGATTATTTCCTGATGAGCCTGTGTATCCTTGTAGCTATCATGATATGACAGTGTTACTCAGCAGAAACAAAGCCAATAACTCCACTTCCGCTGTCTTTTGTTGCGTTACAAATCAATTTTTCATGGATCGAATTGTACCTCCCAAAATACGTGTTAGCTTGGCTGGACCATGATTCTCACTGGCTGGACAGCTGTGCAACACTGTAACGTGGCAGTTTTGTAATGCTGTAATCAGGTTCCATGACGTGATTGGCCAGTTGTGAGGAGATGAGGGGGATATGCAGCATCCTCACTCAGGTCACAGCCCTGATCTGATGTGAGAAGAGTCTCCTTGGGGTGTAGCCTCTATCACCTTTTACCTTACCAGAGATAAAAGGAGAAATGTACATGTCAAGAGGGGTGTGATAACCACCAAGAGAGAAGAGTCAGAAATAGAGTGTATCCTTTGGGCCAGTGGTCCCTGCACTGAGAACCTCCTAGACCCAGGCAAAGACTAATGCCAAGATACATTTAGAGCTTCAGGGACACTTAGCCCACAGGTGTTTAAAAGATACAAGGACTTTTCACCATGAGCTGATAGAGAGGTAACGCTGGCTTCCCTTAGAGCTGATTAACTTAGGACTTCTATCTCCCTAAATAATGAGAGAATAGATGTTTGTTAAAGCATCTGCTGGTGGTATTTCTGTTTTAGAAGCGCTGGATAATACACACCCTAAAATGTAGTAGCTTAAAATAGAATAATTGATTTCTCATGATTCTGTGGGTAGATTGAGCAGAGTCCCTGGCCCACATAGTGACAGCTGGACATTCATGTAGCTGCCTTTAGCTGGTGGCTGGAAGGCTCCAGAAGGCCTCGCTGAGCCTTGAGAGATGTGTTAGCATTTACTAAGCCAGCAGGTTGAGGAGGAATATTTAAAGCAGAGGGTCTAGGACCTGCAGTAGCCTGGAAAAGAAAGAACAGCCTGTTCAAAGTACTGAAATTCACCCCAGTTGGCAGTCATCAACAGGAAGGATGATAGCATTAGATGACACTTGTGCATAGAGCAATGGGTGGAAATCACACTTTAGAGAACACTCAAGGGCCAGATGTGCCTCGCACAGCACCCAGGGTGCAATGGGCACTCACATCCCTAACATCAAGCCCACGTCTATCAAGTTCATTCAGTAGAACTGCCCCATGGGGTTTTCCAGCCTGTTCACTTTTACAGAAGCAGACAGACACATCTTTCTTAAGTAGAGAGGAAGATGGGTTCTAACCCCCCAAAATTTGGTTAACAGGCTGGCACTTTGTCTACTGCCCCACTGGACTCCTTCACAGGGTGCTCAGAGGTGTGTTTTCCCTACCTAACCCCTGAGGCCAGAGCTTCCTCCAGAGCCCCAGGTGTGGCCTGATCACTCGGAGTTCAGGAACTCTGTTTCCTCCCTCGATAGGGACCCAGCACTTTGGCTAATGCCACATAATTCAGTGGGCTCATTACCTCGAAGTGCTGAGCTGAGAAGCAGGGGTAGAGGTTTGCCAACTACTCCTCAGCTCTGCCAGAAATAGAAACCAATGTTCCAGGATGCTAATGACTGTGGCCTCGCTGTTTCTCTCTCTCGTTTTAGTGGTCTCCAGAGGAAGAAGAGCAAAGCAGGAGAGTAGAAGAGGCAGAGCTAGGCCGCACAGAAGGTCAGTGCGAGTCCAGTGCGAGTGGGCCCTGAGCCTCGGTCTCCGCACCAACTGTACTTCTCTGGAGCCACACTTAAGCGAGTGTGTAGAAGTCCCCTCTTATTTCCCTCTAGGCTCTCGATCAATTTCTTTTGGAAACTTGTTTGCAAATACAGCCACCAACAATTTCATCAAGAGCTAAAGGCTATTCACTTTCAGGATTGATTCTGTGACTCCCCTTTGAGAGTAGAATTGGACAGAGGTGTTGACATGCCAGTTCCAGGCCTGGGAAGTTGATGATGCGTCCGTTTCAGGCCTGGACCTCAGAAGGCTTGGACACATCTGAATTGACTGTCTCAGAATCCAATCACCACGATGTGAAGAAGACCCAGCTGCTCTACAGGGCAAAGACCACATAGAAAGAGCCTGGAGATGCACACCCATGTTTATCGCAGCTTTGTTCACAATAGCAAGGAGTTGGAAACAACCCAAGTGCCCATCAACAAACGAATGGATAGAGAAGCTGTGGTATATTCACACAATGGAATACTACGCTGCATTGAGAAACAAGGAATTCATGCAATATTATTCAAAACAGGTGACCCTGGAGGACATTATGCTGAGTGAAGTATCTCAGTCACAAAAGGACAAATTCTTCATGGTGCCACTGTTGTAAAACAGGACTGACATCGGGATTGGGAGAGATTGAGAGAAATGGGATAAATAGTGTATACTGTATTAAAACAGATGAAGGAGAAAACTGTTTAAAGAGATATGTGATTAGGTATTTTTGTCATGACGGGAGTCCAGAGAGAGGGCTGCATAGTGGAGTAGACCTGTGGGGAGGGATTGTAAAACAATGAAATAATTTTTCTATCACTTTTCCAAGAGGGTAGTGTACTGGGGGTAGGGTTAGGAGGGGAGAAAAGTGCAATAATGAATGAATGGAAATCCAAAGTCTCTGTAAAATGTCATTGAAATTAATAATAAACTTTTTAAAAATTGAGAAAAAAAAAAAAGCCCAGACATGGCCTTCTAGAACTTTCCACTCATCAGCTAGCTGCAGCTACACGAGGACCCAGCCATGATCATGTGGGGCAGGAACCCTCCTCAGTCCACCTGCAGAATTGTATGAAATCATTCTTTCAAACCACTAAGTGGCAGGGTGGTTTGTTAAACAACAGAAGGCAAGAAACAGATGCGTTTACTGTTTCTGTCAAGTACCCCTCACGTTTTGATCGTGGTGTCTCCAAGGCTGTGCAGTCCCACTAGAAAACAGGAAGAAAGCTGGCTTCATCTGAGCCAACATCAACCCGGCAGCGAGTCCAAGAAACGGTGGGAACTGTTCCTTTACTTGTCTCACTCAGTGACTTTTGTCTCATGTCAAGTACATCACAGAAGGACGTCCTGTAACAGACAAGTGTTGAGCCATCCGTCAACTCCCTGCAGAGGTCCCGTCCTTGCCAGACCAGGACGTCTTAGAACCAAAACGTCAAATCTTTGGAGTAATCACCACTGAGGCTTCTTCACACCCAGGCTGTACGAGTCCAGGAGAGGCTCCAGACAGAGACAGGAAGATGTCCATTTAGCAGCCATGCTGCAGGGGAGGTTCCCTGAAAGGGCTGAGGTGTTGGGAAGGCTTCCTGCAGGAGATGGGGTTTCACTAGGAAGGTATTTGAGCATCAAACTCACAGCAGATCCCGACCAGGTCAAGGTCTAGGTCAAGTCTGGGTATCTGATACACCACCCACGTGTCACTTTGTAGGACTGCGGTGGTCTTCGTGTTGCTGTGATGCTGAAAGCTGTGCTGTCAGGATTTCAAATACCAGCAGCGTCATTCATGGCCCGTTTTCGTGGAGCTTCCAGAACAACGTAGACAAAGCAGAAAGAGCTGGTGATTTACTTTGCACAATCGGTCAATCACATCACAGAACATTGTCTGGAACTTGCACTTGGTTGTTAGGGGCATGCCATCAAGAGGGACAAACGGTGACAAGACGTCACGTTTGGTGAAGAGGAGGGCCAGCAAAGGTGAGGGACGCCCTCAGTGAGGTGGAGGGACACAGTGGCTACAAAAGTGGCCTCAAGCAGACCGACATCATGACGACGGGGCAGAACTGGGCAACATTCCGTTCCACTGTCCGTGGAGTCGCCACAAATGGGAGCTGACAGAAACGACAGGGATCAGGCATGATCCCAACGTGCGCGAGTCACAGAGCTTCTCAATGCCACAGCTTCCTTGTCGCCAAAGGAAGGACTGGAGAGTGTTAGAGAGAGAGTCTAGGGTCTGGCTCAGGCCTCTGCACACACCTGGCCATGGATAGCTGGCAGTTTCTCGTCCTGTCTGGTCACCAGAAGGGACTTGTCCTTTCCTGCTTTCAATGTAGGGTCCTGGGTTTTACCACTCATGCCCCGAGGAGCCACTTTCTCCCCAGAATCTGGTTTCTCCTTCTGACCCGATTCTCCCTCCATGTTGCCTGACAAGCCCCCCTAAGATCACGCCTGGTTTTGCTTCCCTCATCTCCACCGAGAGTCTCTTAATTTCTTCCGCTGTGCCACGAACACCCAACAAGCATTTAAACGTCTGAAGGCAAGCTGGGTGAGAGCCTCCGAGCGCCTCTTACATAAAGCCCAGATGAAGCCCACGCTTGCCAGAAGGGCCATCTGGACACCTGCTCGGCCGCCGTTCCCTGCTCCCTCAATGGGGAACCGCTGTGAGTCCATAATTAAAGGTTATAATGAGGAGTTGCAGGGATGTGGAGCCCTGATGCAGATTCATGACCCCACTGCCTGGGTTTGGGTGCCCCTACAGAGAGCCCAGGCCGCCTCTCTCACCCTGTCATCTTCTGGGGGTCAGTACCAGCAGCGGCTGGTGGTGGTGGGGTGGGGGGCTTGTAGCAGTAAAGCAGGAGGCAGTTAAGCCTACTGGTTACTCTGCCAGGGGCTGGTGACAGGCAGCCTGGGTGTTGTCCTTGACTGAAGTGCTGGAACTTACTCAACCTCTGAACACCTCAGTTTCCCCATCTGCAAAATATATAGTTTATAGAGTTCATGGTTCATCAAGCTCTGAGCATGAATGCAAAGAGCTTAAAGCTGGAAGAATATAGTTGTTGTTGTTGTTGTATGCCATCAAGTTGGAGTGGGCTCATAGCTGAACCTCCAGCAGGCTCCCAGAGGCAGTAAATTACACTGGACATTGCCCATTTTGCTCTCTGGCAGTGAATGGTGCATTCAAACCACATGACTGTGTGCTCTCAGCCTTAATGCAAGGCAGAATAACTGCATATAAATTATTGTCATCAAAGAAACTGAGTGACCCAGAGGGGGCTGGGAGGGACCTGACAGTGGCCAGACTCAGTCATTCTGCCACAGAAAACAGGGCATAATCAAGGAGCAGCTTTTGATTTTGTTATACAAGTTAAAACGAAAGTGAATATCAACGTTAGATGGCGAATCACAGCACTAACTAGCAACCATGTTAGCATACAACCTTTAAATAAAAACAACTGAACACAATTATCATTAAACTGTGTAGTTGTGTGGTTAGTCCCCGACTCTTGTGAGTCCAGCCCAGTGGAGCGGAGCACTGCCTGGTCTCACTCTGTCCCCTCGGGCAGCTACCGATTGGACGGTTGTGATCCGTAAGGTTATTGTGGCTGATTTTTTCAGAAGGAAATTGCCAGGCCTTTCTTCCTTCTCTATCTTGATTTGGGAGCTTCGCTGAACCTCCATCATGATAATAACATGCAAACCACCGGTGACGGCTGCATGTGAGATGCACTGGGCCTCCCGAATGGAACTGAGCCCCTGTCTCCCACACGGAAAGTGAGATTCTACCCCCGACCCACCACTGGCCCATCTGCCATGAAATCCTCCACACTGACGACCACTAGGATGACCTGGAGAACTTGGTGCTGTGCGTTGTTAAGCCTATTAACAAGAAGCCTCGTCTCTTCAAGCTGAACTAGGAACAGTGGAGTTAAGGCGTTCCACCTTCTCGCTCAGTCATTGACCACACAGGAGGCTGAGGAAAGGCTCTTCTGAGAGCCACCTCATACACCGACGCCCTCCACCTCTCCAAACTGCGACGAACTCCAAACAGATGTCATGCAAATGTTAGCCAGTTGTTGTTGTTATGTGCCATCGAGTCGTTTGCGACTCATAGCGACCCTATGTACAACAGCCCTAAACCCTCCTCTATCCTGCGCCAATCACACTGTCTCTGACATACCCATCCCAATTACCCCAGTCACTGAATCAATCCACCTCATAGAGGGCCTTTCCCTCCTGTGCCGTCCCTCCACCCTCCCAAGCATCATGTCCCTCTCCAAGGACCTGTCCCTCCTTACAACATGTCCAAAGTATGTCAGACGAAGCCCCAGAATCCTTGCCTCCAAGGAGCAGCCTGGTTTA
>NW_006399836.1:12479208-12494980 GCF_000299155.1 Elephantulus edwardii
CAGCTAAAATCCATCTAACATTAGCTACAATATCCCTAGTACCCCGATCCCTTCTAAACCCAGCCTGGACTTCAGGCAGTTCTCTGCTGATGTACTGTTCCAGTCGTTTTTGGATAACCTTCAGGAGAATCTTGCTTGCATGTGAAATCAATGATACTGGTCTATAGTTTCCACACTCTGTTTGGTCAAGTGTTAGCCATTTAGGAGCAATAAAAGTTGACTACGGAGCACTGGTGGCACTGTAATCCCGAAGGTACACAGTTCGAATCCACCATCTGCTCCACAGGAGAAGGACGGGCAATCTCCACCAGTGCGATTAACTGCCTCTGAAAACCTGCTGGAGAGTCAGCTATGGGTTGGTTCCAACTTGACGGCACACAACGACAACAAAAGTTTCCTACTACTCAGTCAAAGCCACACGCTCAGTGACACCAGGTCAGTTCCAGCTTGTAGGGTCCCTCCATTGGGTTCAGGCGGTTGTAAATCTTTGCAGCAAGACTGTCTTTCTCCCTAGAAGCACCCAGCAAACTGGAACTACCAGTCTTTTGGTTAGCAGCCTGACACATTATGTAAAGTAGTACTCAGTTAAAGTTAGCATAATCTGCTGAGTGAAATATCTCATTCACAAAAGGACAAATATTGCATAGGGCCACTATTGTAAAACAGACTGACATTGGGGTTGAGGGAAGACAGAGAAGAAGGGGAGGAATGATGTATACTGCATTGCAACAGATGAGGGGGAGAGATCTGTTTAAAAGGGATGTGTGATAAGGTATTATTGTCATGACAGGAGTCCAGAATGAAGGCTGCATAGTGGAATGGACTTGGGGGGAGGGATTGCATAACAATGAAAGAGTTTTTCTTTTGCTTTTCAAGGAGAAGAGTGAATTGGGGGAAGGGCAGGGGTACAGGGAGAAAAGTACAACAATGAATAATTGGAAACCTTAAGTCCCTGTAAACTTTCATTAAAATTAATAATAATTTAAAAATTAGCATAATCTTAGAGTTTGGTCGCTATGAGTTATGCCCAATTTGATGGCACCTAACAACAAGAACAACTGTTTGAGTTTAAGAAAACCTGACCTGGCCTCTCATTTACACGTCTGCTAGTATGTGCATGAACACACAAGCACACACGTAACATGAGACGGCTTTGCAGCACGTTAATAGTGCGAGGTTCCTAGGATGGCATTACAGAATGGTAACTTTGAAGGCCAGCCTACACGGAACACTCTGAAGGAACAGGACTGGCACCAGGATGTTTTGGTGTCACCTGGCAGCAGGCAGGTGAGCTGACACACCTTCATGATCTTGGGGCTTGGGCCATGGCTGGCTGCCTGCCAGCGCCAGCTGAACGTGGAGAGGCTTCTTAGCCTGGGCTGGCCTCTCTGCCCTGCCCTTCACGGCTCAGTCACAAAGATCCGGTGTGGGCCCCAGATGAGCCCTGGAGAAGGCCCAGGCTGACGCTGGCCTGGGCGGCAGGTGTCTGGGGCTGCTGAATAAGTCATGGATGGACAGGATCGAGCCTCTTCCCCAGAGGGGCTCTCTCTGCCTTCCAGATACTATCTCCCCCAGGAAGCCAGGTGGCTCGTATCATGCCCTTTCCTCGGCAGATGGCATACAGCGCACGCCTGCTACCTGGCCAGCTTATGTTTCTCAAGCTGGAACCCACCTTTGCATTGATCCGAGCAAAGCCCGGGCAAACTGTCCCCACCCTGCTCCTGCTCTGCCTGTATTACTCCTCCCTGTTTAAAAGCCCCCACCGGAGCTCCCCACATCCACAAAAGGTAGTTCAGACTCCACGCACTGCTAAATGAATCTTCCATTAGAGTAACCCCAGACTCCTCACAGTCCCGACAACACACTTTGACATATCCTGCTCAAAGTTTGGCTCCTGTCATCTGCTCCCCCAAATGATCCCTCACCCCATCTCTCAGGCCTGTCCAGCCTTGGAAGCCCTTTGCAGATCCACACCCTCATTGTTGGGTTTTCACAGCTGGCCACCACGTCCTTGCTCACCTGACATTCTCTTTCAGGTCACACCCTCATGTCCTCAACACACCACAAAGAGCCCACACATGGGGCCCGTCGTCTGGCTGCCATGACCACGGTCCTTCCCCAACCAACCAACCAACCAACCAACCTACCTACCTACCAACCAACCAACCAACCAACCAACCAACCAACCTACCTACCTACCAACCAACCAACCTGTTGCCATTGAGTCAGTTCAAACTCGTGGTAGCCTCGTGTGTGTGTGTGTGTGTGTGTGTGTGTGTGTGTGTGTGTGTGCTCTGCTCTGTTGGTTTCCAAGGAATGATTTTTCACAGGGAGGTCGCCATGACTTCTTCTGGGTGGATTCAAACTGCCAGAGCCCACAGCTTAAACATTTGCACCACCCATGAGCCCTCGCTTTGTCTTAATTGCTGTCATGCTTGTCTGGGACCCAAAGCTCCAGAAAGGCAGAGCTGGCATCTTATCCATCAGCTTCTATTTTTCAGTCCTTTGTGGTCTCTCAGGACTGCTGGGGGTGGAGCACGTCACACGTAGGGCTATAAAGCCTGCATATTAGCTGCTCTGTGGGAGAAGGTGGATAGTCTCTTCTCAAAAATTTAACTCCTCTTCTCCTCTTCTCTTCTCCTCTCCTCTCCTCTCCTCTCCTCTCCTCTCCTCTCTTCTCCCTCTTTCCCTCCCGTGTCTGTCTCTCTCTCTCTCATTGCTGTGACATCAGAACCAATTCACATCTCCACTGGAGGCTGTAAATCACATGGGAAGAGACTGCCCATCTTCCTCCTGTGGAGCCTTTGATGGATTTGAACCTCCAAGGAGGCACCGCCTTTGGGACTACACCCCCAGAGTCCCTCATAAAGATTCCCAGCCTTGGAAACCCAATGGAGACGGCCGTGAATCAGAATCAACATGAAGGCAGTAGGTTTGGGGGTTTGTTGTTGTTTTAGAGTCCTTGGATGGTTCAAACAGTAAAGCACCTTAGAAGAAAGGCCTGGCAATCTCCTTTTTTAAAAAGTCCTCTCCCGAATCCTCGATGGAGCACGAATCTGCTTGGGCTCACAAGGACTCGCCATGAGACACAGCCAGTTGAATCACCACCGGTTCTGGATTCTCTGGGGTCGGAGCAGAACAACTGTCCCCTCTTCAACAGAGCTGGGGAGAAGGAATGTGTGTGTGTGTGTGTGTGTGTGTGTGTGTGTGTGTGTGTTGATGTGATGTAAGATCCAGCTCCCCAGTCTGCTCAGCTCATCAAAACTCTATTTAAGAAACCCTCAAGCCAGCACTATGTCCCATTATCCCGTCTCCCAACCTTTTTCTTGGGATCCTTGTCTGAAATGCCTCGGGAGCAGTTTTAACTCAACTCCAAAAAAGATAAATGGCTTTCCGTCTGCCTCAAACGGGGAAATAACTTTTCAACCATCTCTTTTCGCCCTGGCTTCTTATGTTGACACAGCAATCAAGCTGACAGGCGCGTCACGTTGATCCAGTAACGCCTTTGATAAAGTGACCTTTGTGTGTTCCCTGCTTCTGCGCATAGAAATGCAGCTGAACTCTGTCACTGACTCAGAGTATCGCACATCTTTGCACGTTCTTCTGCCAAAAGTAACAAAAGGCTGGGAGTGTCAGATAAGAAACAGGGTGCTTCAGGGATTCATTACTCAGCGAGGTGAGGTGTAGTCTGGGGTGGGGAGGGGGCAGCTGGATTTATTTTCTGCATGAACTGTGATCTCTGAAGGGGAGGAGGGAGGATAAGGGTAGAAAGACACCAAGATAAAGGGACAGACAAGGAGAAGTGCAGAGATGGAGGCAGGACCTCTGAGCGGATCAGAGGGAGATGGGTGTGACCGGGAAGATATGTGGGGACTTGCCCTCCATCAGCAGGAAATATGTCTTTCCTGGGAATAATGACCAGAACAGCAGTCAGTTATCAGGGATTTCCACATTCATGCCTTCATCCCATCTCTCAATCCCAGGGCTGCAAAACAGCGAGAAAGGCACAGGTCCCCATCAACATCTCAGTGTTCTCGGAAAGGCTCACCTTGCCTTGTGTTGCCCAGGACTAGGGACAGACTCGTAGTGTCCACAGTAGCCCACTGTGCCCTTGGTGACATGGGTAGATGGACAGGTACTGTGGGGCGTGGCATCAAGCCTGGACTCTGCACTAGACAGCTCTGGAGGACCTGTCCCCAGGTGTGAAAGGGGGTACATGGGTGCCTCCTCCAAGAGGATGATGGGAGTATCACCATCAGTGCTTAGGAGTGAGAGCAGAATGGAGCTCGAGTTCTGGTCCTGTCACTTTCAGGAGAGGTGACCCTGAGCACACATCTAAATTGGGACCTGCCTCAATTTTCCTACGTGGATAATGGGGATGATAGCAGCACCCCGTACAGGAGCATCTTACAGACTCAATGAAACAGTTGATTGGGTCCAAGAGAAGCTAATGATACCAGCCAAGACTGTCACAGCACATAGTACTTGTGCTTACTGGGCTCTGTCCTCTGTCCCCGCGTGTCGCCAATGGGTAAGCACTTGCCTGCTAGGTTAATGGTTGCCTAAAGGTTAATGGTTCAGATCCACCAAGTGGTGCCACAGAAGAAAGGTCTGGCGATCTCCTTCCATAAAGGTGACAAATGAGGAAACCCTGCAGAGCAGGTCTACCGTTCAAGCTTGGGGTGGCCCTGAGTGTAAGAAACCCAACTGCAACAGGGCATTTGTATATTTGTGGAAAATGTGTACTTATCTACATGTGTACACAACAACTCAACTCTTAGAGCAAGTTCTGAGTTGTTAGTTGTTGCTGTTGTGGTTGTGGTTGTTGTTGTTATATGCCATCAATTCGATTATGACCCATAGAGACCCAATCAGCAACAGAGTTGCACCCTGTCCTATCCTGTGCCATCCTTACACTTCCTGATACACAAGAGCCCGTTGCAGCAGTCACTGCATTAATCCACCTGGCCGAGGGTCTTCCACTCCTTTGCCGACCCTCCACCCTTCACAGCACATCATGGTCTTCTTCAGGAAATAGCTCTTCCTCGCAACATGCCCAAAATATGTGAGAAGAAGCCTCATCATTCTTGCCTCCAGAGAGTATCCGGCTGCACCCTTTCCAAGACATATTTGTTTGTTCCCTTGGTCACCCATGGGATATTCAGTGCTCTTTTCCAACACCACAGCTCAAAGGTGTCAATTCTGTCATCCTTACTCATTGTCCAGCTTGCAGATACATAGCAAGTGATCGGAATGTCATAGCCTGAATCAGATTGTACTTTAGTTCTCAAACTGACATCGTTGTTGTTGTTGTTGATTGCCTTTGAGTTGAGCACGACTCATAGCGACCCTATGAACAAAAGGCCTGAAGCCCCTTTATAACTATCAACATTTATCAAAGTTCATAGAGTTTCCGGTGACATGTTATTTAGGAAGTAGATGCCACTCCTGCTTCCAAACCTGTCAAAGCATGTAATTGTTTTTATATGCCATTGAATCACCTGCGGTGTATAGTGATCCTATGTACAGCAGCTCTGAACCCTGCTCTGTCCTGAGCCAGTCTCACTAATTCTGACACACAAATCCCCATGTCCCCAGTTACTGTATCAATCCATCTCATCTGGGGTCTCCCTCTCCTGTGCTGTCTGTCCACCCTTCCGAATATGATGTCCTTCTCCAAGGACCGATCTCTCCTGGCCACGTGCCCAAAGTGAGACGGAGCTTCAAAATCTTAGCCTCCAAGGAAAGACTTGATTTCAACCACTCCTAGACAGATCTATTTGTTTTCTTGGCAGTCCACGTTATGTTCAAGACTCTTCTCCAGCACCACAACTTGAAGGCATCTATTCTTCTGTCATCCTTAGTCATTGCCTAACTCCCTGAAGCACAATGTCTCATTAATTTACAGAGGTCCCTAACTGCAGACTTTCTCGATGCAATACGTCTCCTGATTTCCTGACTGCTCATACCAAGGGTCTTAATTGTGGACCCAAGTAAGATGAAGTTGTTGACAGTTTCAATCTTTGAAATCTGAGCTACAGGTGAGGAAAGCGAGACAACGAGACATGATGTAACTCTTCCCAGATCACACAGCAGTGTCAGGGCAGAGCTGAGATTCGAACCCAGACAATCTGGCCCCAGACACTAGACCCTCACCCTCACCCTTACTATCCCTTAACAAGAGCTCAGTAAAAATGAGCTGGTTCCAGTCCCAGACACATCCCAGATGCTGAATTCAAGCTGTGTTCTCCTAGCCCTCATTGCCTCATTCGCTGATGTTGTTACGTACTGTTGTGTTGGAACTGACTCATAGCTCACCCTCCAGTGGCTTTTTAGAGGCTGTAAATCACACAGGAAGATACGGCTTATCTTTCTCTCTCAGAGCAGCTGGTGGATTTGAACCTGCTGCTTTGGGGTTGGCAGTGGAACTCTTTTACCACTAAGCTACTAGATTTCCCTTAGCTCTCATATGAGATTAAACATGGCCCTTGGAATACTATAAGTCGTAGTCGACAGCACATAACAACAACGTTATTTATCCCCAGAACTGTCACAGCCATCTCTCTCCAGTGCCTTGTCACAGCCATTCTGCTAGCAGATCAATTAACCTGCCTCCATAAGTCTCATTTCCAGACTGTTAATGTTGACATTGTTATTATGTTGTTACTGTTATTACGTTGTCATTAGAAGCCATCAGGTCAGTTCCGTCTCACATCGATCCTGATCCTACGTACAACAGAGTGAAACGCTGCCTGGTTCCCAGTCACCCTCTCCCTCACTGCTGTGTCCAAGCCCATTGTTGTAGTCACAAATCCACCTCATCGAGGGCCTTCCCCTTTTTCTGCGACCCTCTATTTCTTCAAGCATGATGTCTTTCTCCAGTGACGGATCTCTCCTGATAACACATAACAGCATGTGACAAAGTCTCGGCACCCTCGCTTCTGAGGAACATTCCGGCTGTTCTCCTTCCAAGACAGATTTGCTCTTCTTCTAACAATCCATGGCAGATTCCATGTTCGTCACCAGTCCTATTATTTCAAGGCAACAATTCTTCTTCAGTCTTCCTTGTTCATTGTCAAGCTTTAGCTTGCTTTTTTTATTTTTTATTTTTACATGTTTATAAGGCAATTACAATAACCATGGCTTGGGTCTCTCCTCGAAATGACATCTTCTCCATACCAGCCCACCCAAACAGTCAATTGATATGTCATCTGTGCACACCCCTTAACAACCCTCTCATGCCATGCACTGGACACTTGGGCTAGGCACAAGACAGACTCAGAGCCTACTGTCCATATGGTAGGTAGAGGGGCCCCTGCATTGGTCAGTCACTCTCTGTGGGACCCTCTCCAGTTTCTGCGTAACCCTTTAAAGGTTGAGGCCAGAAGTCAGTCCAGCACTGCCTCACACCGTGTCCCCTGCAGAAGCATCCACCATCATTGACCCCTGTAACAGATTGTCCCTGCTGGGCTCAGTTAGCTTGCTCAGCTGTTAATAAAAGAGTTGACTGTTCAAGTCCATCCAGAGATGCTTCAGAAGAAAGAGCTGGTCATTTACCATGCCATGCACTGAGCTGGGCATAAGACAGACTCAGAGCCTACTGTCCAGATGGTAGGTAGAAGGGGCCTGCCTTGGTCGGTGCTGGTCCCCCCCAGACCTCCCCAAGAAAACCCCAGCCATTGAAAACCCCAGGGAACATAGTTCTACACTGACATACATGGAGTCGTCACATGTTGGAGTGAACTTGATGGCAGCTGATGTGTTTTTTTAGTTTGGTAGCAGATAAGGCAACTGAGCTTCAGAGAGGGAGAGTAATTTACCCAAGGCCACACAGCAATGAGAGAAAGGGTTGGTCTGGAACTTGGACCTTTCATTCCCAGGTTTCACAAATTCACTCGCCTGGCTTCAGCCTCCTGACTTACCAGAAGACACTTTCCTTGGCTTGTGAGGAGGAGGGAGCAGGAGACTTCCTGCTGAGGGGGGAGGAGGTGGGCACCAGCAGGACCTTGAACCAGCATCCCACCCCATGAAAGTTTGCAAGGTATGTCCGCTGGAGGCCAGCTGCCCCTAACTCCTCTTATTTCCCCAGTCCCAGGGGACTTAGGAGACTCTTGGTATCCTCTCTCCATTCCGAAAAACAGAAAAGAAAAAAAAACCTGAGAAGTTAAAATTAGTTTTCCACCTTCTTCTGCCCCAGAAAGAGCTAGCATGTCACCTGGAAGCCGGTCTCTCCCTGACGGGAGCTGAGGGGGGCGCTGGCAGGGGGTTGTCTAAGTCGGGCTTAGAGACTTGTTTTTCTCCCACCCCCATCTTTTTTTCCTCAGAGTGCAGCACTTTATTCTATTTTAACATCAAAAGCCTAAAGGGAGTTGTTTCTGCCACAGGCCTGGTCCCCCTAATGGCAATGTCAAGAGGCCTCGAGCTTAGTGGGAGACTCAGAGCCAGGAGCCCTGTGGGTTACATCACCTGACAATTAGATTAAGACCGGCTTCAAGCAGAGGTGAGGAAAGCAAGGGGCTGCCGGAAAAGGGAAAGAGCTGCTGGGACCAGTCTCTAGTCCTTGCCTGACTGTGTGTGGAACACTGAGCAAGCCTTTTCATTGCCCTGGCTTGATTGACCTCAGTCTCCTCATCTGTAAAATGGGCTCCAGCCAGCTGGGGAAGGGAGCAGAAGAGCTGTCACAGAAGCAGATATGGCAGTGATGAGATATATGGAGTCATGGTCCCACGTAACCCTCACAGACCCTCTCTGAGGCTGCCTCTTGGAGGCCAGTATGACTTCTGACGGCAAAACCTGAGATATGGGAAGTGAGCTGAGCTGGCTTTCCAGTCTCTGGCTCCAGAACTGTGTCATTGCATTTGGTAAATGGTCTCGTGCCTTTCAAGTACGAGTGGCTGTCATGGGGATTATTCTAAGAAAACTCCCAACACGCCGTGGTTGTCCCTCCACCCAGCTCTCAGAGTGGAAGCCCTGAGCCTTTTCTGGAGGAGTTCCTTCCTGGAGGGTCCCCTCCCAGGCCTCACACTAGAGACGATCTTTCTGTATTCCAAGTCCTGCCCACACACACGCCTCACACACGTGAACACACACCCACCTAACACATGCGCACAACCCCTAGGCACATATACACACATGCCTTATGCACACACCTACACAGATGTGCATGGACCTCCATCCACCTTACACACACACACACACACACACCTTATGCACATGTTTGTACACAGAATGCACGCATGCACACGCGTGCACACAGCTTGCACAAGACTATACACAGGTGCATCTGTTTTACACACTCACACACGTTAATGCATGTCCATGCCTTTGCCTGACACCTACACATATGTATGCACTCACACGTACATCACACACACCTGTCATACACACATACTCAAGCGCGCACGTGCGTGAACATAGGAACTTCCTACAGAGAATGGTAGAGGGAGCAGGGGATGGTGGTTTCCATGGCAACGCTGGATTTCTCATTCCAAGCACATAAAATGCCAAACCAGGGTTGGAGAGGTGCGGGGCCCCTCACTCATGACTCTCCTCCTCTCTAGCCCTCAGCAGCCCCACTCCCTCCATCCAAAGAAGGAAGGCCTGGACAGGAGCTGTGGGGACATGTGGACCCACATCGACCACTATGCTGGCTGAAGGCGCCCAGACCCAGCAGGACTAAGAGGACTGAGAGATCCTCGTGCAGGGTGTGACATTGCACGGGGAGAGGAGGGGAAAGGAAAAGAGAGACGGGACAGACAGGACAGGGTGACACAAATCCTTCCGCATCTCAGGAGAGGCAGCTCTTGTCGAGGCATCAAGGTCAAGAAACACCATGAGCAACGACAATCCTGGTTTCTGTCAAGGGCCCGGCCACTGGGACCAAGCAGACCTAAGTCCCACCCAGACCCCGGGAACTGACGTTATGTGTGACGTCTCCTCTCCAGCTTCAGTGTTTTCATCTGGAATATGGAGGAAATAAGGAAATTGGCCTCTACTTGCTGCACTGCTTGGTACCTAAGGAGTACAAGAGCTGAGCTATTCTTATTACTCCATCATCCTCATAATAATTATTAACACTGAAATGCAAATACTTGCCCCATAGGGAGTTCAAGGGCATAGTCCACAGGGCGTTGTTGCTAACTAAATTCATGGCCAGTTAGGGACCCTCTTGGGTTCTGTCCACCAACCCCACACCCTCACCACAAACTCTCTGCCCATCCAGCCAGCTGCTTGGCTGTCTGTCTGTGTGTTCATCTGAATCACGGAGATGTGGTGGTTCCTGAAAAGCAACCCCAAACTCCCCGCCTTTGATCCCGGGCTTCTTCCTGCCGGAAGCTGCCTCCACCTGCTCCTCATTCAAATCCTCCCTGTTTACAAGGCCCAGCCCAAACATGCCTCCTCAAGGGAGTCTTCCTAGCCCAGGGGATCCTGCTCTACCCCAGCTCACCTGTTCTCCTTTGATCTCAGGTGTGACTCTGCATTGCCTTGGAGCACCTCTCCTTAGTACAAAACCATCTATCATTCCATAGCTTTCTGTGCTGCCACGTTTGCTGACCAAATCCAGAATGTTGTTCACTAGGTTGAGAATCTTAGTGCATCTTAGTGTCTAAACTTTAAACAGGTCCCTAACAGTTTTCCTACTACCATGGGTGTTCATTGTAAAATGAAATCGTTGAAAACTTCTTTTTCTCAGTCTATTGTGATGTGGCTTATTGGTCCAGTGGTAAAGATTTTTGTTTTTTATATTGAGATAGGACCCATGTTTTTGAAGGTTTTGGTCTTCTTCATTAAGTGCTTCAAGTCTTCACTTTCTATAAGCAATGTTGTGTCATCTGCATAACACATTGTTGAAGAGTCTTCTTCCAATCCTGATGTTACTTTCTTCTTCATAGAGTCCAGCTTCTAGAGTTGTTTGCTTAGCATACAGATGAAGTAGATGTAGATAAGTTAGTCAGAGCTGTTAGAACAGAGATACCACCAATAGATAACTTTAACAAACAGAAATGCACTTTCTCACAATTTAAGAAGCTAGAAATCTGAATTTAGGGCAGACTCCAGGGGAAGATTTTCTCTCTGTGTTGCCTCTGGGGAAAGTCATTTTTCTCCTTAGCTTGTTTCCTGCTTCCTTGGAGACATCCATATGGCCTGGCATGTATCTGCCCCACGTCACCAGCTTAATCTGTTCTTTTCATATTTTCTAAGAGAGCGACTCAAAATACATTTTACCCTAATTCTGCCATTAGCATAATGAAAACAGTCCATCCTCAAATGAGATTATAACCGCAGGTGTAGAGATTAAGATGCTCAACAGATAATTTGGGGAGCACAATCTACATCCCTAACACTGAATAACAAGCACTGACACTTCTTAAGTACCTGCCACCTCTTGGTCTTTCCAATCACTTGTGCATCTGAGAGCTGAACAATGAATAAGGATGACAGAAGAAGAATTGACACCTTTAAGCTGTGGTGTTGGAGAAGAGCACTGATAGGTCTTGGAGAGGGTGCAGCCAGAGTGCTCTTTGGAGGCAAGAACGATGAGGCTTCACCTCACATACTTTGGGCATGTTGCTAGGAGGGGTTATTCATCCTGGAGAGGGACATGATGCTGGGAAGGGTGGAGGGTTGGCAAAGGAGAAGAAGGCCCTCGACCAGGTGGATTGACACAGTGACTGCTGCAATGGGCTCTTGTGTGTCAGGAAGTGTGAGGATGGTGCAGGACAGAACAGGGTTCGGATCTTTTGTTCATAGGGTCGCAGTGAGTCGTACTCAACTCGACAGCACCTAAAAACAACAACAAATCATCTCACTAAAATAGGTAACTCCTGAGTTTTATTTCCATGTTAACTTTTTTAAAACTTTTCCTTGTGAGTTGAGGAAATGTCCATTCCACTATTCACATCTATTTCCAATCATGCTCATAACTTTAGTTCCATGAAATCAATGATATGTCCCCATCCATGTGAGATCATTATTCCCTTGGGGAATAAGATGTCTGGGGCCACAGAGCATCGAAGCATGGGGATAGGAAGCAAAAAGTATGTAAGTGGGTCACTACCTCTTGCTTCCTAGACCTCTGCATTCAAGGCGCTGTGAGTCTACAAACTGGCCTGAACCTGGACTTGACTGAGGATCTGTGACTTTCAGGTCTAGCTCTCAAGTTAGACTGTCTTTGCTGTTGTTGTTAAGTGCCGTTGAGTCATAGGTGACTCATAGCGACCCTATGAACAAAAGTCCTCAACACTTGCGTGACTTTCATCCCTGTTCCAGGTTCTTAGAGTTTCCAGAGGCAAGCTATTTATGGAAGTGGATGCCACTCCTGCTTCCAAGCTTGTTTTAATCGGGGAGCTCCATCAAACACTATCCACCACAGGTAACCATTATCGCATTTGACACAAGAGTGTCACAGTGTTCAGCTTCACAGCAACCACAAGTTACCTCTGTACGGCAAGTGGACACACCGGGGCTATATAACCTAGAAGAATGTTTGACCAAAATCAATTAAGATCAGGCCTGAGGGCCGCGGATTAGAGTCACCCACCTTTGGCTTGGTAGCATCACTTGCAGTCCACCAGGCAAACTGGTCTCTCTGTGTGTTGTTATAGACTATCATTACTGACCCAGAATTCCTTTGTTTGTACAGATAAATAAATATTTAGCAGATGTCTCATCTAATTTCGAACATAGGTACTCTATGAATAAAAGGCCAACGCTGTAAGTCCATATTAGTCTGACTATTCAAATTACTGCTTTAACTGCTGTCTGTTAGAATAGCCACACCCACCTTGACTTTGACAATTAAATGCCTCCATCTGGCGCCTCCCCCCCCCACCCCACCCCCTGGACTCACTGTGGTTAGGTGCTCTCAGCACATTCTCACTGTCAAACCTGTAGCTGTGGGGTTTTTAGTCACATCTAGGAGGACTCACAGCAGATCGGAGTCTTGCCCTATCCTGCTCCATTCTTGCTGTCTCTGCCTTACTCAAGCCCTTAGTTGTACTCGCTGTGGCAATCCGTTTTGTCAAGGATCCTCCTCTCTTTCGTGGACCCTCCACCTTTCCCAACATGATATTTCTTCCCAAGGACTGGCCCCTGCTGTCAGCATGCCCAAAGTATGAGAGATGAAGCCTCACCATCCTTCCCTCTAAGAAGCACCCTGGTTGCATTTCCTCCAAGCTGGCTTTGTTGTTCTTTTGGCCGTCCATGGTGTATTCAACACTCTTCACCAACATCATGATTCAAAGATACCAATTCTTCTTCAGGCTTCTTTTCATTATCCCTGCAGGGGTTAACTAACCCATGATCAGTAGGTCAGATGGTAAACTGCTGGCTGAAATTGAAGATAAAAGAGTTGGACATAGGATCAAGAAATTGATCTTTGCCAAAAGATTTAAGTATATTGGCTGCAGGCCACACTTCCAAGGAAACTGATGGGTTTTCAATTGATCAGTGTTTTCAACTTATTGGCTGCTCATATTCGACCTCAAAACTGGAGGTGATTACATTATATCTCATATGAAAGAGCAATCAGTTCATTGTCTCCCAAGCCATTCAGAATGGTAGCCTAGCCGAGTTGACATACTGCATTAACCCTCACAGGGGCCAACTTGCCAATAGATAACAACAACAAAATCTCTGTTAAAACTGGAAGTTTGGGTCATTTTTGTGGTTTTACATTAATAGATGACAGACTGGACAAACTCCTTCATAGTCTTTGCTTACTGGCCGGTGTATATTCTGAACACTACTCCGTCCAAAGACTGGACCACTTGGGCCCCTGTTATAGTCTTGTTACAGAAGAAAATAATGAAAGAAATGAACTTCAAGGCTCATCAGTTTGGAGTAAGACAGAGACAATAATACAAGGGGAATCAAGAGCTTGAATTAGAGATGACCTTGGGAAAAGCAGTCCTTATCTCTCCCACCCAAATCCATGAGCATTTTTAATTCGATTTCCATAGGGCATGGAATTGGAGGTTTCATACTAATATCGAGGATTTTGAAGAGGAGGAAATCTCCACCTGACATTTGGATTATGTAGGAATTAGCATGTTGTTGCTATGTGCTGTTGAGTTGCCTGCGACCCATAGCGACCCTATGGACAGCAGCTCTGAACCGTTCCCTGTCCTGAGCCAGTCTCACTGACTTCCACACACCAATCCCCACTGCCCCAGTTATGTATCAGTCCATCTCATGCGGGGTCTTCCTCTCTGGCCCTGTCCTTCCAGCCTTCTGAGCATAATGTCCTTCTCCAAGGACTGGTCTCTCCTGGTCATGTGCCCAAGGTATGGAGATGGAGTTTCAAACTGGAGGCTAGGAATTAGCATAACTACTGGGAATAAAGAGAGCTCTAGTGGCCTCGCCAGTAGGGAGTTGCACTGCCAACCCAAAGGTGAGAGGTTCAAGTCCACCAGCAGCTGCTCAGGAGGAGAAAGATGGACAATCTCCTCTCGTGTGATTTACAGCCTCAGAAAACACTAGAGGGTCAGCTATGGATTGGTCCCCACTGAACGGCAATGAACGGAATCACTAGCGGAAAATGCCAAGAAAACCTGAGATCTCCACTCACTTTCTTACTGTTTCTAGTCATCCATGACTAGAAGTTTACTGACTTTTTAAAGCAGAGCACACCGGTGTGTGTAACAGCTGTAACTAGTTGTGTAGATGCTGAGTAAGTTTATATAAAATTCTTACACAGTGCTTTTTTGATTCTTCAGAACTGATTTCCGTTTCTTTCCAGTTCTGGAAAGGTTGAAAACTAATGAGCTCAGTTCGTGATGCCAAGGCACTTTCACCGCTGCATCTGTTATAAAAAGAGTCCATAGAGGCAGAGGTCTCTAATCAGATGAACTGAGACAAAGTAGTCTGAGTAGGAACTGCCTCTGCCCTGGAAAAACATCTTTGCCAGGTTTCGAAACATTTCCTGACTGTTTTACTTGACCGTGAGTTCTTGAGGGCAGGCACCAAGCTGGGGTCTTCTCTTTGCCTGAGAGCCAGATGGAGCACTTCGGAATTGCCGGATAATCACCGCTTACCTGGCTGCCTGCACTAAATGCCTACAGCCCTTGACTCCAGTCTTGTTCTCACTCCACACAATTGTTGCTATTAAGTGCCCTTGAATCAATTACAACTTACAGCAACACTATGAATAACAGATCAGAACCTTGACCTACCCTGTGCCATCCTCACAATGTGCACCAAAGCTCAAGAGCATTGTTGTGTCATTCCATCCCGTTGAGATCTTCCTCGCCTCCATTGACTCTCTGTTTCCAGAGGGTCACTGTGAATGGGAGTTGACTTGCAGACACCTTGACACCTTGTACCAACAGCCAGTCTTGTGGAGCAGGTCTGTTCTGTTACACGGGATCCCTAGGAGTCCAAATCGACTCCCCGGCACACAGCATCCACTATTCCCTGCCTGTCATGTTATTCGAGTCCCTGCGGTGTTGGGGTGCAAATAGCTAACACAATTTGGCAGTTAACCAGAAGATTGGAGGTTCAAGCTCACCCAGAGTCGTCTTCTTCGTCTCTTTAAAAACCAAGACAAAACAAAAACTATTACTACAGTTTTTCTTTCCTCAGTCAAACCCTGGGCTAATTACTTTCCCCTGGCTGCCTGGGGTTGTTGTTGTTGTTGTTATGTGCCGTCGAGTCGTTTCCGACTCATAGCGACCTTATGCACAACAGCCCTAAACCCTGCTCTATCCTGCGCCAACCGCACCGCCTCTGACACACCCATCCCGATTACCCCAGTCACCGAATCAATCCATCT
>NW_006399836.1:12496840-12519055 GCF_000299155.1 Elephantulus edwardii
TATGAGTAATTGGTGGTCTGTTCCACAATCAGCCCCCGGCCTAGTTTTCACAGCTGATATTGAGCTTCTCCAGCGGTTCCTTCCACAGATGTAGTCTATCTGATTCCTGTGCATACCATCAGGTGAAGTCCATGTGTATAACCTGGGGAGATGGAGGGAAAAGAACATATAGGGTAGAGGAGACACAGAGGGGAGAAAAACCAACAAACTATGGGAGGCAGCATGACGCCTTCACATGGAGAAGAGGAACAGAGAGGCCACCATCAGGAACAAGAGCCCCATGGCCTCTCAGAGGGTGAAGCCCAGGATGACTTAGAAGAGCTGTGGCTTCAGAGGGCGATTCCTGCCATAACCAATGATGAGACTCCCAGACTCGGTCCCAATCAATCCCAGCTCCAGAGCCAACCACTCCAATGATGGCAGCCCCCGCCCCAAGAAACTCAGCGGCTGTAGATCCCTCGAGATGCTGGTTTGGAAGCTGTGACTACAGATAAATGAACTTAGGAACGCGGGGCTGTCAAGCAGCTGAAGTTCTCATCTCTCATTGTCTGTTTCAGGATCACTGCAGACAATGGACGGTTCAGCAGCTGGGAGACACTCCTGACCAGGGAAGGGGTGGAGACAAACTTGGAGCAGGAAACATTTTGAGGATGAGGGGCGGTGGCAAGAAAGCTGCTCCTAGTGCAGTGAAAGAAAAGCCTGTAGCTCTGCTTCTGAAAAATCAGCTGCTGTAAACTGCACAGAGCACCATCCTACAAATGCATATGGTGTGGCAGGAACCACAGTCAATGCAGTAGAACTTTTTTCACTAGCAACTGCCTTGTCCTTTTGATTTTCTGCTCTTGCCTCCTTGAACTAGGATGCTAGTTCCATATCTTTGTTTTCATCACTGGCGGAGCCCCGGTGCCTGCGCCCTGGCACCCAGCAGCTGCTCCGTAATTACCTGCGTTAACGAACTTCACGTTGGAATGAAGGCACATAACAAACACTAGCTTTGTGAATGACTGGCAGCAAATAGATGGTAGTCCTCGGGCCATCAGCCTCAGCACCACTTGGAAGCTCTTGGGAAATGCAAACTTTCAGACCTCCGGGCAGCGCTAGTGAGTCAGCGCTGTGGGGGCCGGCTCAGCGATCTGCAGCTGACAAGCTCCCACCAGCTTGAGGGCTGTTCTGTCATGAGCCCTGGGAGGCAGGCGACGCAGAATCTAAGGGCCTGTGGCCACCACACAACATCCTGCTCGTTGCCCTTGACTTCTTGCCCTTTGACTTGACTACTGGTCTTCTTTCGTTTCAGAAACAGTGATCCCCAAACGCTGGTGCAGAAATCCATCTCAGCTTAGCGAGCGACTCACGTGGGCCGAACATGCGTGGAAGCGTGCACGGGGGCGTGGAGGGGTTTCCTCCAGCTGCTGCGCAGCTACCCAGACACAAAAAGGACTTTGCAGCTAGAGATACTAGGGGGGAAAGCCCTGTACAAACAGGAAGTACGAATGGGCCTGGAGAAAATAGAATGACTGCTTGTTCTTACTATTTGTGTAGGAGACAACAGGCAACCCAAGCCAGATGGCATTTCAGCACTCAAGTCAGTAGATAAAGATGGAGATAGATGTGACGACCTCACCCACAGAACTCATGCACCTTCAGTCCCAGGTGGTCCTGCCCTGCTCTTAGGCACCAGTCCCAGGTGGTCCTGCCCTGCCCTTAGGCACCAGCCCCACGTGGTCCTGCCTTGCTCTTCTTAATAACAAGATAGAGGAAACACAAGCTGACCACTAAGTCTTAGAGCTTGAGGTCAGTCCGTGAGTGACCACACCCCTGGGCCTTCCCCACGTCTAGGGGTCACTGCCATTCATCAGCACTCTCCGGACCATCCCCAGCAGAGGGGACATGTTTGGGGCCCAGCCATCTGGGGTGAAGAAGAAGAATGTTCCAGTTATCTCAATGACCACAGCCTGTGTAACATCAGCTGCTGAACAAATGAGCCAAAGAGCTGCATTACTGACCCTGACAAGATGAGACTTGATCTCTGGGTCTTATCAGGTGAGAAATGGGAATGTGTTACAGATATTTCAGCTTAGCGCAGCTCCCAGCCCCAACCCCTTCACCATGGTGGTCTGGGCACTGTGAATTCATTCAACAGCCTCAGTCTGTTCCATTAGAAGCCCAGTTTGATATGTGGAAGGACCTATGGAATGAGAGGAACTTATCTTTTCTTGTACCTAACAACAACCAGTCCACACTCTTATTTCCCCATTGCTCTGTGCCCAATCATAGGGCAAATGCCATGTTTGGACAATCCTGGGCAGTCCCTCCACCTGGTGAAGAGAAACTGGGGGCATCTGAGGACTTTATCAGCCCTCACTGATCACCATTCACTGAGAGAATGATGGTGCTTAGGGAGATTCATTTGTTAATAATAATACACGTGATCACTAGGTGACCTGGGACCAAAGTCCAGCTCAGGCTGACTCCAAAGTCCATGCTCCTTCTCCTTCTTATCTGTGGGGAGATTCTAGTAAAAAGAATGACAATCCTGGAAAGATAGACTTACAAAGGCTCTCTCTAGTCAGGAAAATGCCTGATACTCTAGATACTCCTATAAAATTATGAGGATGCAGCTGCTAGTTGCTGTATCAACCGTTAAAACTTCAAAGAGGTCAATATACACTTCCAAGAAGTCTTCTGAGATACAAGATCCTTTGGGTTTTCTATTTAGTATAGCCTTTATCCTCAAGTTCAGGGCATAGCGCTAGGAGGCTGCTGGAGCGCCAGCCATTACATCTAAGTTCCAGGCAGGGGGTAAGAGAAAAAGACTATGATTTTATCGTGGAATCCCAATAAACACAACCACTCTGGGAAATATATTCTTTTTAACTGGACCAACCGCAGTCCAGAATAAAGCCAGTTTTCTTTAATTAAGAAAAAGAGAGTGGCATAGTGTATATAATTAGTGTTAGCTTCCACCACAATTGGTAGGTAACTCTCTGCTCCTTAAGATCTAGAGAGGAATGTCTCCAATCCCCATAAAATTTCAGTGAAAGACAGGAAAGTCTTCAATGAGGTGGACTGTTATTGGGACTGCTACAGTGGACTTGAACGTGGTGGAGATTGGGAGAATAGTGCAGAACAACACGGTTCCCATCTTTTGAACATAGGGTAGCTTTGAGTCATTGTCAACTCAATGGTACATAACAACAGCAATGACTCCCCACTCTGTTTGCCCAAGCCCAACCCCAGCTCCCAGCACTTCTGCCAGTTCCCCAAAGGGTTTACATCCTCATGGTCACCTCCTGTACCTGTTGCTGCTAAGTTAATACCCCTTGCAAGTTACCTCAGCATTTTGTAAGTTCTGTCTGTTTTGAGTCCGTCCCATTATGGAAGCCAACTTTCCACTCTAGTCAATTCTCTCCTCAATACAAAGGTAGACTCACAAAGCACTTTCTGTATACAACAGACTTTAGAAAGACCAGAGGGCCTGCGGTAAGACTTGACATCATAACAAATTTTCAAACATGTCGTTTGACACCCTACTAATAAGTGATATTCAAAGACAGCATTAAATATCTACATGTATTGAATTTGAATACCAAAAAAATCATTAATTATAAAAAAAGATTCTTTTACAGTCAAGAGAGAAAAATAAACCTGATAGAGGGTCAGCTGTGAGTCAATTCAAACTTGATCAGATGTAACAATACTAAAAAATGTTTGTCATCTTTAAAAAAAAGAACTACGTATCTACATGTTCAGAAAGACCTTGCACGTGGGCAGATTGTACTCACTTAAAGGGTGCTCATTCAGTCCTGTGACTTCTCTCTTTTCATGTTCACATATCATTTCCTCATATCTTAGGTCAAGTTCCATGGAAGTAGGAAATAGAGGATAATGTACAAATGATTTATTGAAGCGTTCTTAAGAAGACTTGTAAGGAAGCAAAGGAGAGGTGAAAGTACAGGGCTGCACAGTGTGGGGGGTGGAGGGAGGGGTGAAGGAAATGGGAAGGATCCAGGTGAAAAGACAGGATCTTGATGGACAAGGTCCGATGGTGATTAATTTTATAAAACATTTGTGAAAATGATTGTATGAAACATAATATGAATGCAGAAAAGCGTGAAACACAATGCATACGAACCTTGTAAGCAAACCAATAAAAAAAAAAATTAAAATGAAAGAAGGAAGCAAGAGAGGCTGAACCACACAGGGGAAGACACTAAGTCTCAGCTAGAAAACCTAGCCTTGGCTGATCCCACAGGCGCCCTGGAATGTGAAAGGAAGCGCCAGTGTATCATAACTTGAGCCCATGGGGGTGAGTTCTTAGACCTCTCTATCGATCAATCATTGGCTGGGGACCAGAGAGTGTGACCTGCCAAGCCTCTGTGAGTAGGGACCCAGTCAACACTCACAGCAGGAGTGTGAGTGGAACAGTCCTGCAAAGGAATGAACACTTTCCTCTTTTCCTTCTGTCTCCTATTGCAGCTTGGAGCATAGATGTGATGACCGGCGCTCTAGCAGCCATCGAGAGCCATGAGATGCTCTGGTGGTTGGAAGTTACCTTCTGGAAATGGCAAGCCAGAAAATAAAGAAGGTCCAGGTAGGTCACCGAGTGTCTACTAGGCTCTCCCTTCTCAGTGGCATCTAAAACCCAGCCAAATGGGCTTCTATCAATCTGATTTTTACATATAATGACCCCATAAGACTGAGTAGAATTACCTCCTTTGATTTTCTAAGACTGTAAATCTTTATGGAAGCAGATTACCTCATTTATCTTCTGTAGAGCAGCTGATGGATTTGAACCATCAACCTTTTAGTTAACAGCCAAATGCCTTAACTAGAATATCATCAGAGTTCTTCCATATCCTCCAGAAAGGTCTTAGCCAGGCCTGTCAATTCCATTACCCTTTGCCAGTGATGAATGGGGTAGGTTTGTGAGTCTGGCTGTTAGAGCAGTCATACTCTCCCCAGATGCCTGCTCCCTAATGCACTTCCCCAAAACTACCAAGGTGCTCAACAGACACAAGCAAGACCCAGCCACTAATTTAGAAGAAAAAGACTTTGAGCCAGCAGTTGTGTTCTTCTCACTCAGTGGTAAATGCCTTGAAGGCATTGATTCTGGGTTCCTGGCCAAATGTATCCACGTCACTCTAGCAGCCACTGGAGAGTTTTTGTGTGTTGTTTTCTTGGGCAGAAGGAAATCATCCCTTAATTAACACACATGCCTGAGCACCGGGGCCAGTAGACATGCCAGGAGTATGTCCACCTCCACCTGTCCACAGCGGCTTGGCTCCAGTACCAAGAGATACTGAGGCTCCTGCTGGAATTGTATCACCCTGAGCAGTGCACAGTCATTTCCACTAAAAATACTCCCTGAAACTGGGGCATGCGGAAGGATTGCTGACAAATGGGAAAGGGGGGAATGGAGGAACAACATCAAGGCAGCTGACTCCAGCTGAGTCACCTCCAGACACACCAGGGGGGTGAACTTGGACCGTTCCCATCATAATGCTGTCCATCAGAACAAGAGCCATCCCGTGTGGCTCTGGGGCCCTGTGAGTCATTGTTAGGAGAAATCCATGATGCAATGCAGCCCTTCATTTTACGAGAAAGAACACTGAGCACTGGGGAGTAGAAGGACATTATGCTGAGTGAAATAGCTCGGTCACAAAAGGACAAATACTGCATAACGTCACTGTCATAAAACAGGACCGACATGGGAATTGGGGGGAAACTAAGAAAAGAAGGGATAAATGATGAACACTGCATTGAGACATATGAAGGAAAGAACTGTTAAAAAGGAATATGTGATTGTTTTTGTTGTTAAGTGCCGTCGAGTTGTAGACAACTCATAACAACCCTATGAACTAAAGACCTGAACACTTGCATAACTTTCATCGTTTCCCCAAGTTCATAGAGTTTCCCAAGGCAAGCCATTTGGGAAGTGGATGCCACACCTGCTTCCAAGTTTCTTTTAATTGGGAAGCTCCACCAAACACTGTCCACCATGGGTAATCATTCTCGCATTTGACACATCAGTGTCACAGTGTTCAGCATCAGAGCAACCACGCATTACCTCTGAACAGCAAATGGACAGGCCAGCGCTATACCACTTAGAAGAATGATTGACCACAAACAATTAAAACCAGGCCTGAGGGCCACAGATTAAAATCACCCACTTTTGGCTTGATAGCATAACTTTCTATCCAACAGAGCTCTCTCGTTGTTGTTGTTGTTGTTGTTGTTGTTGTTTGTTGTTGTTGTTGATAAGTGCCATCAAGTCATAGATGACTCGTAGTGACCCAATGAATGAAAGACCTGAACAATTGTATAACTTATGAAATATTTTTATGACAACAGTCCAGAATAAGAAGTGCATAGCAAAGTGGATTGGAGTGGTGGGGTGGAAATTATGCAACAATGAATGAGTTGTGTTTTGGTTTTTGTGGTTTTTATTTTTTAAAAAAAAAAGATAACTGAGAGGATAGAAAAATATGCAACAATGAAAGCATGAAAAATCCAGCTTTTCTGTAAACTTTTGTTAAAATCTCTAGTAAAAAAGAAATAACTTTTTCCTGGGTCACACCACTGGTTCATGGTGGAGCCAGGCCTGGAGGCCATGTCTACCCTGCACCTGCAATTCCTGCAGAGCTTCCCAAGGAGACACAAGTATTTCAGAGGACTCGGTGAAGGCATCCACATCCTATCAGCAGGGAATTGTTTCCATGTCAACTGAAGCAAACCAGACGGATGGCAGTGCAACTGTAAGGACATTCTAAGAACTGAGCTTAACAATTGGAGTTGATTTCAAGTCAGGGGAACCCCATGTGTGTCAGAGGAGAGCTGGGCTCTATAGTGGATGCTTTGGAAACAGGTTGCCAGGTCTTTATTTTGAGGTGTCTTTGGATAGACTCACACCTTCAGTCTTTCAGTTAGTAGTACATTGAGCCTTTCTAATAGTTGAGGAGGCATAAATGTTTAATGAGATTTCTGGAAGGAGATAGCCTCAGACTTGGCCAAATGGCTTAGTGATATCAAGAAGGATCTAGTCTCTCTCTCTCTCTCTCTCTCATCCTCAACAATTATTATTCTTAATCCTCACATGTATTGCCTCATGTTACAAAATAGCTGCCACAGCCCTTGATATCAAGTCTTCATAAATGATATCTAGATTGAGATTGTTGACAGCTTCAGTTTGCTTGGCTCCACAATCAACACTCTTGGCACCAGCAGCCAGGAAATTAAAAGACTTATTGTATTCGGAAAGTGTGTTGTCAGAGACCTCTCTAAAGTACTGAAGAACAATGGTGTCAGTCTGGAGCTAAGGTGCACTTGATACAGGCCATGGTCTTTGTAATCACTATGCATTAGAAAGCTGGACATGATAGAAGGGATGATAGAAGGAGAATTGATGACTTTGAGCTGTCGTGCTGGAGAAGAGTATTGAACATACACTATGGACTGCCAGGAGAATAAACAGGTTCATCTTAAAGAGGATAAAACCAGGCTGCTCCTTGGAGGCAAGGATTCTGAAGCTTCGTCTGACATACTTTGGATATGTTGCAAGGAGGGACCAGTCCTTGGTGAGGGACATCATACTTGCGAGAGTAGAGGGACAGTGCAGGAGAGGAAGACCCTCAATGAGATGGATTGACTCAGTGACTGGGGTAATAGGGTAGGTGTGTCAGAGACAATAAGATTGGCACAGGATAGAGTGGAGTTTCAGGCTCTTGTACATAGGGTTGCTATGAATTGCAGGTGACTTGACGGCACATAACAACAACAACAGGTAGAAAGGAAGACACTTTGATGGTGGCGAGGTTAGGCATTTGGCTACTAACCGAAGGGTCAGCAGTTTGAGCTCACCAGCCACTCCTCAAGACAGCGATGTCACGATCTGCTTCTCTAAAGACTTGTTGATTGCCTTCGAGTCGAGCACAACTCATAGTGACCCTATAAACAAAAGGCCTGAAGCCCCTCCACAACTATCAACATGTATCAATGTTCATAGGGTTTTTGGAGGCATGTTATTTAGGAAGTGGATGCCCCTCCTGCCATCTTGGAAACCCTATGAGGCATTTCTATTCTGTCCTATGGGGTGAGTATCCATCAGGATCGACTGGGTGGCAGTAAGTTACAGTTGTTGGTGGTGGTGGGTCGTAGAGTAAGAACTGACCCATGGCTGACCTTCCAGTAAACAGTAAATCTCATTGGTAGAGATTTCCCATCCTTCTCCCATAGAGCAGCCAGTGAATTTGAATAGTGTGCCTTTGGGATTGCCATGTTGCTTCTTACCATTAGGCCACCAGAGCTCCCTGGGTTAAGGTTGCTGTTCTTGTGTACTGTAGAGTCAGAACCAACCCAAGCCGACCCTCCGGCCAGTTTTCAGAGGCAGTTAATCATATGGGAGGAGATTGTCCATCCTTCTCTCGCTGGGTTAAGGTTGTTGTTGTGGTGGTGGTGGTGGTGGTGTACAATAGAGTCAGAACCGACCTGTAGCTGGCCCTCCAGCAGGTTTTCAGAGGCAGTTAATTGCACAGGAGGAGACTGCCCATCCTTCTCCCATGGAGCAGCTGGTGGCCTCGAACCATATGCCTTTGGGATTGCAGCACAGCTTCTTAATAAATAAAAAATTAAAAATGCCTTCTCCCTGTTTAGCCCTGTTATTGTTGTTGTTATGTGCCATCAAGTCACCTGCAACTCGTAGCGACCCTATGTACAACAGCCCTAAACTCTGTCCTGTGCCAATCGCACTGTCTCTGACACTCCCATCCCAATTACCCCAGTCACTGAATCAATCCACCTCATAGAGGGTCTTCCACTCCTGCGCTGTCCCTCCACCCTCCCAAGCATGATGTCTTTCTGCAAGGACTGGTCCCTCTTTGCAACATGTCCAAAGTACATGAAATGAAGCTTCAGAATCCTTGCCTCTACGGAGCAGCTTGGTTTTAACCTTCTCTAGGATGAACCTGTTCATTTTCTTAGCAGTCTATGGTATATTCAGTACTCATCTCCAACACCACAGCTCAGAAGGAAGAAGTTCAAGCAGTTTTGAAGGAATTGGCAAAAAATAAGGCCCCAGAAACTGATAGTATACCAGTTGACATGTTTCAACAAACAGATGCTGCCCTAGATGTGTTCACCAAGTTGTGCCAAGAAATCTGGAGGACAACAACTTGGCCAACTGACTGAAAGAGATCTATATTTATGCCCATCCCAAAGAAAGGTGATCCCACAGAGTATGGAAATTATCGAACAATATCATTGATATCGCACACAAGCAAGATTCTGCTGAAGATTATCCAAAACCAATTGGAACAGCACATCAACAGAGAACTGCCAGAAGTTAGCCCTATAGAGAGAAAAAAAAGTTTCCCTTACATTAGCCAGAAAGAGGCCACTTAGACAGATGGCTTACATCATTATTTCTATAAGCTGACATCAGTCACTAGCAGAAGGTAACGGGCTTAGGTCAATCAAGATTCACTCCTGAGGCCAAACACGTGGCGGTGCAAACACAGGGTTCCCTCTGCAGTTCCTCATCTGCAAACTGGGATCATTCACACCCACCGCTTCTTGTTCCAGTGAGTCTCATTGAGCTAAAACACGCTGTACTAATGTGAGACAAGAATATTCTTCTTGTGATCCCGAGAAGACCCAGAGTCTATAAAAATAGACCTCTGATCATTAGAGAAATATTTTCCATGAAGAAATGAGCTACAAGGTGTTGATAAGAGGCATTTGTGCTAAGCACAGACAGACCTCCTTTGCAAGAATAAATCAGCAGAAGGAACGAGGAGGACCACACAGGGAATACAAAGCTCGGTTGTTTCCAAAAAGGCCAAGAATAATTGGAAGCACTGAAAAGACGGAAGAGGATGAATCTGTGATTTGGTCCAGAACTCTGCTCACAGCTCAGGCTGAGGAAATTATTGAGGCAAGGAGCTTTCTGGGTGCAAGAGTGGAGCAGCTGAGAGATTTAAGGGAGAAGTATCCCAGGCCTACCTTTGGGAAAGTCTACAGACAGTGGGGCAGGAGACAATGAGGGAGGGAAGACTGGGCTGAGCACCTCCAGGGCTGCTGGTCAAGGAGGTGTAGGAATAGGAGACCAGGTAGAGAAAGGGGGAGACCCCAGGCTCAAAATCAGGACCCCAGAGCCTTCCTCCCTTTCCACTTCTGCCTCCCTGAATGGCTGGATTGCTACACTCCCTTCTCATGCAACCTCAACGTTCCCATCTGGAAAATGACACTTGAATTCATTTGTTTGCATGTTTTCTTCTTATTCATCCAACATCCATCTAACAAACGAGCCGCGAGCTCTGCAGAGACAAAGAGGCTGTGTAGTGTCATAGTTAGCAGTTACCTTGGTCATGGGCTCTTCCTCGTCGAACTTCATTGTCCCGTCTGCAAAATGACAGTCAATGGCCCTTTTCTCATTGGCTCTGATGTGATTAAAAAAGAAATAAATAAAAAATTCTTACCTGTGCAGTGCTTACAGCAGTGGCCAGCACATAGCATATGCTCACTGCAAGCCAGCTACTGTCTTTATGTCCTGTCAAACTGCTGGACACGGGGGGTGTCATGATTACCAGTAAGGCAGAAAAGTTACTCCTATTTGGCACTCTCAGTCTACTAGGGAATGCAGACATTATCCCAGTAATCACTCAGAAAACATAGTAACAAATAGTGGTCAGAGAAGCGAAGCAGAGGCCCAGAGCCTTTTGACCTGGGATCTTGATCAGGGTGGGAATCCTGGAAGTCTTCCTTGAGGAAGTGGTTTTCTGGCAGAGACCAGTCTGAAGGCTGAGAGGGTTGGCTGGGTGACTCGGGGAACATCCCAGGAAAAGAGAGCAGTGAATGGCAAAGCCCTCAGTGAAAGGAAGGTGTTATGGATTAAATTGTGTGTCCCCAAAACAGTATGAAGGAGCCCGGGTGGTAGAGCGTGTGGCATGCCGAACTGCTAACTGCAAGGTCAACCGTTCAAATCCACTAGCAGCTCCAGAGGAAGATGGGCAGTGTCCTCCCATAAAGATCTCCAGCCTCAGAGGCCCAGTGGAGAGGTGCCAGGAGGCAGAAGTGACTCGACAGGCCATGGGTTTGGGTTTACAATGTGTACTATAAAGTACGGCCAACAGACACATGAAAAAATGCTCAAAATCATTGGCGGTAAGAGGGATGCAAATCAAAACCACAATGAGATGCCATCTCACCCCAGTAGCAGTGGCAGGACAGCAAGTAATACATGTGGAGAGGATGTGGCGAGAGAGAGACATCATGCTTTGGAGGGTGGAGGGACAGTGCAGGAGGGGAAGACCCTCTATGACGTGGATTGATTCAGTGACTGGGATAATAGGGATGGGTGTGTCAGAGGCAATGAGATTGGCACGGGATAGAGCAGGATTTAGGGCTGTTGTACATAGGGTCGCTATGAGTCGCAAATGACTCGACGGCACATAACAACAACAACAACAACATTATTAATTTCAGTGAACATTTACAGAGACTTTGGATTTCCATTCATTCACTGCTGGTGGGATTGTAAAATGGTAAACCACTCTGGAAGTCAGTTTGGTGTTTCCTCAGAAAGCTGAACGTAGAAATTTCACATGTGCTAGCTATTCCACTGCTTGGAATATACCCTGAGAAAATGAGAACGGAGGCACAAACAGAGACTTGTACACCAATGTTCCTAGCAGCATTATTCACCATCCATCGCAAGACATGGAAACAGCCCAATTGAATGGATTGAGAAATTATGGTACATTCACATAATGGAATACCACACAGCACGCAGGAGCAATGATTTTGTAAATCACTACTTAACTAGAGCATTGTGCTGAGTGAACTAACTCAGTCCCATAAGGACAAATACTGTATAAGAGCATTATTGTAGAATGAGTATGAGGATACAAGGCAAGGGGGGGAACAGAGTGGTCAGGAGGTTTAATCATGGGGTCACACAATTTGATGGGTGGAAGGAGGAGTGGGTCAAGGAAATAGGAAAGATCTGGTGCAAAAAAACTAATGTATATGGACTTTGAAAGTGAATCAGCATTAAGTAAAAATGTTATTTTTTTAAAAACTGTGTCCTATAAATCCAACCAAATCTGTAGTTAGAGGGTCATTTGGAAACAGGATTTTCTTTGTTATGTTAGCAAGGCAGTGTTGGTGCAGGGTGTGTTTTCATGTCTTCTAAGATTTAAAAGAGCGAGAAACATCAAGAACAGATGAGGACGGTAGCTGCCAGGCTGCACCACTGCCTGCGACGTCCGAGGAGCCGAGAAGCAGAAGCTAAAGTCGCTGGGCCTTCGCTCGGGGCCACCAGGGAGGGGGAAGCACCTTTCTGGAGCCAGCGCCTCACAATCTGATGTCTCGCCTCCTAAACTGTGTACTTTACACGTGGTAAGGTGAAGGGTCGTCAAAAGAGAGGAGGACCCTCAATGAACTGAACTGAGACAATGTGACTGTAATCAAGTACATGAGCGAGAATGAGGATGGCGGGGGGCAGGGCTGGGTCGGATCTGCTCTTCATAGGGTCACTATCATGGTCAACTCGACAGCACCTAACAAGAACAACAAACTATGTACAATGGGTAAGGATGACAGAAGAAGAATGAATCCTTGCCTTTGAGCTGTAGTGTTGGAGAAGAAGACCGAGTGTCCCCTGAACTGCCAAAAGAACAAACAGTATTATGTCTTGGAGAAGGTGCCGCCAGAGTGCTACTTAGAAGCAAGGATCGTGACTCTCAGTCTCCCATACTCAGGGCATGTTTTTAGGAGGGGCTGTGACACTGATGTGTCAAATGTGATAATGGTTACCCTTGGTGGAGAGTGTTTGGTGGAGCTTCCAGATTAAAACAAGCTTGGAAGCAGGAGTGGCATCCACTTCCCAAATGGCTTGCCTCCAGAAATTCTATGAATGTGGAGAAATGATGGTGCATTCACACAATGGAATACTATTCAGCACGCAGGAGCAATGATTTTGTAAATCACTACCTAACGTGGGAGGGACTTGAGAGCATTATGCCGAGTAAATTCAGTGCCATAAGGGCAAATACTGTATGAGAATATTATTGTAGAATGAGTGCGAGGATACAAGGCAGGAGGGAGAGAAAAGTGGTTAGGATGGGTGGGAGTGGGGGCGGTTAATCATGGGGTCACACAATTACATGGGTGGAAGGGGGGTGTATAACAAAAGTTATACAAGCGTTTAAGTCTTTCATTCCTAAAGTTGCTGAGTCATCTACGACTTGATGGCACTTAACAATAACAACAACATTTCTTGGAGAGGGACATCATGCTTGGAAAGATGGAGGGTCAGCATAAGAGAGGAAGACCCTCAATGAGATGGACTGACCGTATCTGCAGCAATGGGCCCAGGTGTGTTGGGGATGATAAGGATGGCCAGACTAGCACAGGACTCAGCTCTGTTGTTCACGACGTGGCGATGAGTCACACTCAACTCCGAGGCATCTAACAACAACAAACTGTGTACAAAGAGAAGCTATACTGGTAACATGTTAGGTGGCTAACCAAGACATCAGCAGTTCCAATCCATGAACAGCTCCACAGGAGAAAGAACACTCTTCCTCTACAGACTTGGAATCCACCCGACAGAAGTGAGCTTTGCAATTAAGCTGAACATAGAAATTCCATATAACCCAGCTATTCCACTAATTGGAATATACCCTGAGAATATGAGAACTGAGGCACAAATGGAGATTTGTACACCAGTGTTCATTGCAGCATTATTCACCTTTGCAAGAACATGGAAACAGCCCCAATGTCCAACCACAAATGAATAGATTGAGAAATTATGGTACATTCACACAATGGAATACTATGCAGCATGCAGGAGCAATGATTTTGTAAATTATTACCTAACTTGGGAGGGACTGGAGAGCATTATGCTGAGTGAACTAACTCAGTCCCACAAGGACAAATATTGTATAAAACTGTTATTGTAGAATGAGTATTAGGATCCAGGAGGGGTGGGAGAGGCTGGAAGCAGAGGGATGTGAATGTACAGGGGGGAAAGGGGGATTAATCATTGAGTTGTACAATTTGATGGGGGGGTGAAGGAAATAGAAAAAATGTGTTCAAATTTGTATTTGAATTTTGTAAATAAACTAGTAGGGGGGAAACTGCAAACAAAGGAGCTAAGGTATTGGAGTGTGTACAGTGTGGTGCTGCTAACTGAAAGGTTCAAATGCACCAGTTGCTGGTCATGAGAAAGAGCGGCTGTCGTGGGAAAGATTTACAGCCTCAGAAATCCGATGGAGGCTCGTTGTGAGTTGGAGCTGACGCAATGGCATCTTCCAACAACAACAAACTGTGAGAAAGTAAATTTCTGTTTGTTAAAGCCACCCACTTGTGATATTGCTGTTATCACAGCCCTAAGAAACTAATACAAACTCACAGGGTCTGGGACTCTATGTAGGCGTGAAGGAGCCCAAAGAACAAGGAGGGACAGAATCTCAGCTCTTTTATAGACTTAGGATTTAATCCTTGAAGAATCAGGATTCTGGTGAATGGAGATAAGCGGAGGAATGGCGTGATCACTGTTGCAACTTTAAAATACATTTTGTAAAAGATTGGAAGCAATCCATGCATCCACTGACAAGCAACCAAGACAGTGAAATGACATGCAGGATGCTAAGAAAAAGAGCCCTTCTGCCATCTGTCAGTCTGTCCTACTATATATAGTACGTGCTGTTGTGACAGTGGAAGAAAAGTCACAGGAATTTCAAATACCAGCAGAATCACCCCAGCTGGGCAGGTTCCAGATGAAGACAGGCCAGGAAGAAAGGCCTGGTGAGTTATTTTCCAAAGTTAGCTCATGAAATCCTCGTGGATTGTAACAGAAGCTTGTCTAATATAACACCAGGAGGTGAGTCCCCTGGACTGGAATGCACGTGGAATTCCAAGGAAGGGAAAGGTGGTGATGGACCTGCCAGCACTTTGCTCTCTGGTACACAGGTCACCATGAGTCAGAGATGACCGGACGTCAATGAACAGCAACAACACACAAAAAGAAGAGAGCAGCTCTGCATGTCCAGAAAGGGAATAATCTGCACAACTTCTTCACGGAACAAAACAAGGGCCAGACTGTGTTTTTAATATGCTACCTACCAGGTGCCCTGAGTCAGAGCCAGTGGCATCAGACAGCAACAACAGTAAGCAGCTGTATAAAACATGGAGGAAAGAGAAAGAAGAAGAAGTGTGTGTGTGTGTGTGTGTGTGTGTGTGTGTGTGTGTGTGTGCGTGTGTGTGAGAGAGAGAGAGAGAGAGAGAGGCATATGTAATCATTACCAAGAAACCAGCACATTACATCTCTCCAGCATATTCATAAGAAAGCAGGGCTTTGGCGGGGAAAGCTTTACTTAAACCAGCCCTTGAGAGAGTATGAAGATGAAGATGAGGGAGCCTTTCTCTGCATAGCCCTTTTGCCCATGGAGCTCTGGTAGTGTGGTGGATAAACTATTTGGCGGTGAACCAGAAATTGCTCGTTCAAACACACTAGCTGTTCCATGAGAAAAAGGCAAAGCAATTTGCTTCTGTAAAACCTTAGAGCAAACCCCACAGGCAGTTGGACACCTCTGTCCTATGTTAAGTCGGTGACTTGTGAAAGTGTGTGTATATATGCATGTTAAGGTGTTGATGTCAGTGAATGAATAAATAAACCAAAAAGTTTAAAAATAAATGAGTTGACCTGGCTGCTGTGTGGCAGATGGATGGTGCTGGTCGCAGGTCAGCCAGGTGGCCACTGCTGTTGTCACCCACAAACAGGGTGGCCTGGACCTCCAGGCAAGGAGAAGTGCATGAGATCCCATGGCAGTCACCCTTCCAGGCCCTTTCTGTGCTGAGTCTGCCCTTATCTGAAGAGGAGGGAGGACCTGAGGCTAAGAGCTCACCTCCATTACTGCTTCATCTGAAAGGTAGATGCTGCGCACAGGGTGGAAAAGGGGCCCCCCAGAGAGAGTAAACCCTGAGACCTGAGCCAAACAAGGGAGGAACAAAGTTCAGGAAGGGACAGACCCCTCTCCTCTGGGGCATTCCTCACTGCTCACAACTCCCTTGTGTGATTCTTGATGTCGGAGTATGTCTTAGTTACCACGTGCTGCCTTAACAAAAGTATCACAAATGAGTGGCTGCAAAGAAACTATACTTATTGCCTCACAGTTCAGGACCAGTCGTTGGAGAGGGACATCATTCTTGGAAGGGAAGATAGCACAAGAGAGGAAGACCCTGGATGAGATGGATTGACTCAGTGACTGGGGTAATGAGGGTAGGTGTGTCAAAGACAATGAGGTTGGCACAGCATAGAGCAGGGTTCAGAGTTGTACACAGGGTCACTATGAGTTGCAAGCAACTCGACAGCACATAACAACAACAACAAAGCCAACACAGTTCAGGAGGCCGTAAGTCCAATCCTGGGGCCGAGGGAGAAGTCCTACTTGGTCTATTTCAGCTTCTGTTGCTCCTGGAGGTGCCATCAAACCCGTTGTGACTTATGGTGACTCCATATACAACAGGACAGAACACTGGTCCCGAGCCACCCTCACAACCCGTGCTACATGTGAGCTCACTGCTGCTTGCAGTTGTTACTACGTTCCTTCGAGTCCAGTATGATGCACAGCAACCCTGTGCACAACAGGTCTGCCCTCTGCACTGTCCTGCGCCGTGCTCATCATCTCTGACACACTCAAGCCTACAGCTGCAGCCACTCTGTCCGTCCATCTAGTGAAGGGCCTTCCTCTACTCTCTTTTGTTGGCCCTCTACCATTCCAAGAATGATGTCTCTGTCCAAGAAAGAACCTCTCAAACAACAGATTCAAAATCGAGAGGGGTGCATGCCAAGGATGTGTCCTGTCTCCCTCCTTTTCCATCTATATGCAGAACAGATCGTCCTGGAGCCTCGGCTCTATAAGGAGGAGTGTGGCATCAGGATTGGAGACACAACCTGCGTTACGCAAATGACACAACCCTGCTTGCTGAAACTGATGAGGACCTGAAGTGCTTGCTGCAGAAGATCAAGGACTGCAGCCTTCAATATGGATAGAAACTCAACATCAAGAAAATATAGATTATCACCTCTGGGCTGGTTGGCAGCATGATGATAGATGGTGAAGAGATTGAGATTGTTAACAACTTTAGTTTGCTTCTCTCCACAGTCAACACTCTTGGTACCAGCTGCCAGGAAATCAAAAGATGATTACATTGAGAAAGTGTGCTGCCAGGTACCTCTCCAGAGTACTGAAGAGCAACTGTGTCATCACGACATCATGACTGCCATGCACCTCATGTAGGCCATAGTCTTTGCAATTACTTGCTATGTGTCAGAAAGTTGTACAATGACTAGAGATATTAGAAAGAGAATTGATGCATTTGGTCTAGGGTGCTGAAGAAGAGTAATGAATATAATATGGACTACCAGGAGAACAAACAGGTTTCGCCTAGAGAGGGTGAAAACAGACTGTTCCTTGGAGGCAAGGATTCTGAGGCTTCGTCAGACACGTTGTTGTTGGCTGTCGAGTCATAGCAAGACTCATAGCGACTCCATAAAAAAAAGATCTAACGTCTTTCTCTAAGTTTCTCTAAGTTCATAGTTTTCATAGGCAACTGGTTTAGGAAGTGGATGCCACTCTTGCTTCCAAAGCCGTCCTACAGCTGGGAGTTCCACCAAACACTGTCCACACTGGTAAACCTTTATGGTCTTTGATACCCCAATGACACAGTTTCAGCATCACAGCAAATCCAGATTACCTCAATACAGCAAATTGCCAAGCAGTGATGTGCAAAGTGGAAGAATGTTCCTCCAAAATAGAGCAACACTAAGGGAGCTCTGGTGGCCTAGTGGCAAGAAGCTGCACTGCAATCCCAACATATAACAGTATTAGAATCACTTAGCAGTGGTTAAATGTCAAACCGAATACATAATGACCCTATGAACAAAAGACATTAACTCTGTTCTATAATTAACATCATTTCTTTGTGTTTATGGAGTTTCTGGAGTTTCCAGAGGCATCTGGCATAGGAAGTGGATGCCACTCCTTCCAAACCTGAATCAGTCTGGAAGCTCCTCCAAACACTGTCCATGATGGGTAACCATCATGACATTTGACACAGCTATGGCATCACGATTGGCAACTCCAAGTTATTCAGTACAGCACATAGACAAATGACTGCGGTACCACTTAAAGAAATTCAGGCATATTGCAAGGAGGGACTAGTCCTTGGAGAGGGACATCATGCCTGGAAGCGTGGAGGGACAACGCAAGAGAGGAGGACCCTTGATGAGATGGGTTGATTCAATGACTGGGGTAATGAGGGTAGGTCTGTCAGAAACAATACAATTGACACAGCGTAGAGCAGGTTTCAGGGCTATCGTACGGTCACTATGAGTCACAAGCTACTCGACGGCACACAACAACATGTTCAAAGTACGTAAGACAACACATGGCCATCTTTACCTCCAGCAAACACTCTGGCTGCACACTCCCCAGGTCGTATCTGTTTGTTCTTCTGGCAGTCCACGGGATACACAGGACTCTTCTCCAACACCACAGCTCAAGGGCACCAGTTCGCCTGTCATCCTGAGTCACCATCCAGCTCTCAGATCCACCTCCCACGGGCTCCTCCTGTTCGTCCATGATACTCGACCAAGCATAATTGCCTTCTCCAGGGACCGGTCCCTCCTCACTGCGTGTTCAAAGCCAGTGAGACGAAGTCTTGCCATCCTTGGTTCTAAAAAGCATTCCAGCTGGTACCACTTCCAAGACAGATTTGTTCATCCTTCTGGCAGTCTGTGATATATTTAACTCTCTTTGCCAACACTGCACTCAAAGACATCAATTTGTCTCCACTCTGCCTTGGTCACTCTCCAGATTTTACATGCATATGTCTGTCTTCTTAAACAACAGGCCTTTGGAAACTCTATGAACATTAGTGAAATGACGATCATTATAGAACAAGGTTCAGCTCTTTTGTTCATAGGGTCGCTATGAGTCGTACTCGACCTCGACAGCATCTAACAACAACAACAACAACAACATCTCTTTCTTATTGTTATCTAGCTGGAACAGACCCCTGGCGGACCCTCCACTGGGTTTCTGAGGCTGTAAACAGCTTGAGAAGAGAATGGCCATCTTTCTCCTGAGCATCTGCTGATAGATTTGAACCACTGGACTTCAGTGAAACTCCCTACGGACTATGCCAACAGAGCACCCTGCATGCATCCGAGGCAACTGAAAATACTATGGCTTGAAACAGGTGCACTTCACTCTTCAAAACACCTTCCTTGTCAGTCTTCTCTGCTTTCAGCCAAGATCTAAATGGCATCAGCAATGATAAACATATATTTGGGGGTGGGGTGGGAACACAATTACATTTATTACAATGTACTTGGAACATTTACCCATTTGCTGTTCTATAAATTAGTATTATACACAGCTGCTTCCATTTCATTCCCCAGAACAAGCATTTCCTTCCTGCTAGTTAATGGGAACCATTTCCACTTGAAAGAAGTAGCCAGGCTCTGACATAAAGTCTAGGGGGAGTGTTCGAATGGAACAGTTCGCTTTTGGTTAAAACGCCAGTGTTCCTGGGAAAGACAACATAGAAAGCTGTAATTCATTCAACGAAAGTACAAAAGCAACCCTTATAAAGCTATGAGCCAAGTCATGTCCTGTTAACAGTCAAAGGAATCCGGGTCACTCACTAAAAAGTACGTTCTGTTTGGCAGTTTCTTATAAAGTTAAATATACACATATCTTCTGACTCAACCATTCCACTCTTAGGTGTTTATGCAAGAGAAATGAAAATAGATGTCCCCACAGATTTTTATATGAAGGTTCACAGATTTTTGTGGGAATGTTGTAACAACCTGGAACTGGAAGTAACCCAGTCTACCAGCAAGGGAATGGACAAACAAGTTGCGGTGTATCCACAGAGTGGGAGGTTGTTGCTCTTGGGAGATGCTGTTAAATCCATTTCAGTGCTGCTTGTGACAGACTCAGACGCTGACTAGCCCTGTCACAGCCTCACAACCATCACTCTGTCAGAGCCCATCACTCCAGCGCGTGTCTGTTCATCTCCTGCAAGATCTTCCTCTTTTGTGTTAACCCTCTATTTGAGCAAGCATGATACCTTTCTCCAAGGAAGGATTCCTCTTCATTATTCTAGGCTGTCCTGAGGGGGAGAGATTGAACGTCCAACCTAAAGACAGGCAGTTTGAACCCACCCGCTGCACCACAGAAAAAGGACAGGCAATCTCCTCCCGCGAGATTTGATCTCTTAAAAACCTTCGGGGGGGGGGGGGGGGGGTCAGCTTGAGTCGATTCCAACTCCATGGCAAAGAGTTTGAGGTTTTTTGAGTTACTCTTTTGACCCTTCCCTATGTGCTCAGATAAGAGTTGTCACTATTAACCCATTTACAATGACCTTTCTGATCACACGACTTCACCTTTACAGACTACTGCAATTTAAAAGCAAATTTGCATTTTACTGATGTGTATTGCTTCAAATTTCGTTTTCTTGATAAATGCTGAGCTATAATCCATACTGAAGACTCTAGGGTTTGAACACTACAGAAGTAAATAAGAATAAACATGGGTGTGACAGAGGGCTTAAGATGATGGTGTCATCATCGGCTGAACGGGTCACAGCAGGTGACCTTGTGACTGTCTATAAAGTTTTTGAACAGTATTTCAGCAAAAATTTATTCTTTTTTTATAAGAAAGCCCTGTCATTAGTTTTAACAACAAAGTAACACTTTTTAGGTCAGCCCAGCTTACATCTCTCAGTGTGTCTACAAGACTAAACCTTTGCTCATTTACTGTTCTGAACTCGAATGCACTCAGGTCAGGACGGTCATTATTTCCCAATGCTGCTTTGAATCACGTGGTCTCATCTACACAAACTACAGCAATCTGAAGATGTCATTTTGTTTTCTCTAGTTGATGTCATTACAGGGAGCCCTGGTGGCAGTGTGGTTAAAGTGCTCGCCTGCTAACTATAGGGTCAGTGGTTTGAACCTACCAGCCACCATGAAGGTGAAAGCTGTGGCAGTCTACTCTTATAAAGATTACAGCTTTGGGAACCCTGTGGGGCAGTTCTGCTCAGTCCCACAAGGTCATTGAGTCAAAACCAAATCAAAGCAGTGGGTTTGAGGGGTTTTTATTTGGCTGGTTCATTCATTGATTAGTTGATTGCCATTACAGTCAATAACATACAGGAATTACAATTTAGATACCAGTTTAGAGACTAAGGTACGCCTGATTCAGGCCATGGTCTTCACAATTACTTGCAATGCATCAAAGAGCTGGACAGTGACTAAGGATGACAGAAGAAGAATCAGTGTCTTTGAGTTGTGGTGCTGGAGAAGAGTCTTGAACATATAATGGACCGCCAAGAAAACAAATCGGTCTATCTTAGCGAGAATGAAACCAAGTTTCTCCTTGGAGGCTAGGATTTTGAAGCTCTGTCTCACATACTTTGGGCCTGTGACCAGGAGGGGCCAGTCTGTCTCCAAGAGAAGGACATCATGCTTAGAAGGGTAGAGACAGGGCACAGGAGAAGACCCCAGGTGAGATGGATTGTCATAGTAACTGAGGTAATGGGGGGGTAGGTGTGTCAGAGTCAATAACACTGATTCAGGATTGGGCAGGCTTCAGAGCTGTTGTACATAGAGTCACTATGAGTCACAGGCAAATCAGTGGTACGTAACCACAACAAGGTGGGGAAGGAACTCTGGTATCGTAGTTGGTGGGGAGTTGAGAGGTTAAGCTAGCAGCTGAACCCATCTGACAGTTTAGATTCACCAGCCACTTTGAAGGAGAAAGATGGGCAGTCTCCTCCCATGTGACTTACAGCCTCAGAAACCCACAGAGGGTCAGCTGAGCTGATTCCAACCTAGTGATAGTGAGTCCAGACTTTTTTCATGATTATTAATTTTAATGAAAATTTACAGACTTTGGATTTCCATTCATTCATTGTTGCACTTTTCTCCTTGCCCACCTCTCCCCCCAGTTTCGCTCTTCTCTTTGAAAAGTAAAAGAAAAATACTTTCACTGTTATACAATCCCTTCCCCCAGGTCCACTCCACTATGCAGCCTTCGTTCTGAACTCCTGTCATGACAATAATATCTAATCATATATCCCTTTTAAACAGTTCTCTCCCTCATCTGTTTCAATGCAGTATACATTATTGAACCCATCTTTCTC
>NW_006399836.1:12521470-12546398 GCF_000299155.1 Elephantulus edwardii
CATAGTTGTTTTAATTTGCATCTCTCTTAGGGCTAGGGATTTTGAGCATTTCTTCATGTGCTTGTTAGCCATCTGAATGTCGTCTTCGGTAAAGTGCCTGTTCATATCCTGTGCCCATTTTTCTATTGGATCCTCTATCTTTATCTTGTTGTGGTGCAGCTGATAGGTGTTGTGTGCAGACTCCATCTATCTGTCAGTTGAGAGGCCTCTATCACTATGATACTGAATACGTTTTGAGGGAGAGTCCAGACTAAGATAGACTAGGAAGAAAGGCCTGGCAAAGTAATCCCCAAAATCACCCAGTGAAAAGCCTCTGGGACATGACAATCCAATCCTATTGTTAAGGGGGGGGGTCACAAGATTTTAAGGCCAAGCTGAGGAGAGACAAATTACATCGCATGATGAAGCTGCGCTGCAATCCCAAAGGCACACTGTTCAAATCCACCCGCCGTTCTGTGGGAGAAGGATAGGCAATCTTTCCACATGTGTTTACTGGCTCTGAAAACCCACTAGAGGGTCAGCTGGAGATTGGTTCTGACTCGGCGCCACACAACAACAGTAATCCCAGTTGGAGTGAGGAGAAGCAAAAACATACCACTTTATTGCAACACTTGTTTTTCTCAAACCCTGTGAAGTTACATTAGCGCTGGCTGCCATTTTAAACCCGTTTCCTCTTCCAACGGCGCCTCCCTTACCACCGCTCTCTCGGCAGAGAAGCCCCTTCCTCATCTAGAGCCCCTCCTTGCGGTCTTCCTCCCACCCTCCACTTCTGAATCTCAGGGCTGAGTCCTCAAAGCCCCCAGACCTCCACTGGGTGGAGGCTGAGGAGTTAACCATCTTGAACCAGCCATGCATGGCAGACCCCAAGCAACAAGGAGGGTCTTGGGGACTCTGAGAGTTGCCTTAGGCCCTGTCAGGGATGAGGAAGGAGCTGAGCATGCAGACTTCTAGATCTGTCTCCTATATTCCTCCCTTCCCGTATTAATCTGTAAGGAATCATGGTGCCAATACAAAGGTACGATGGAGGTCTAACCTGCCCATTACTCTGTGGGAGAGGGATGGACAATTTTCTCCTGTGCAATTTACTGCCTCTGAAAACCTGCTGGGGAGAGTCAGCTATGGGTCCGTTTTCACCCAACAGTACCCAACAACCACAATATACACTGAGACAGATCTTAACCTTCTGGGGGCAGGGGGTGGAGTTCCACTCAACTGAAAAGATATTTGAATGCCCTAGATTGGGAATTCCTCCAAGTCTCTCATCTTGTTCTCAGTTGCCATCAAGTCAACTCCCTCACACAGTGACCCCACGTACGACAGAACAAACCCCAGCCTGGCCTTGAGTCTGCCTCTCCGGCTCTGCTGTACTTAAATCCATTGTTGCAGCCACTGTGTGAGTCCATCTCCCTGAAGGTCTTCCTCCTTTTTCTCTGGTGCTCTGCTTGTCCCAGCTTGGTGCCTTTCTCCAGGCACTGGCTCCTTCTGATGAGATGAAGTCATACCCCCTTTGCATCTAAGGATTTGTCTGTTCTTTCATCCTCCATCGCCATCTTTCACCAATACTGTACCAGCACCACAATTCAAAGCAGAAAAGTTCATAGCCGTGGAGTTGATTATGACTCATATCACCCCCACGTGTGAAAGGGAAGTGTCCTTGTCTAAAGAGGAGGAAATGGTACATGGGGACACAGGGCTATGAGCATCTCTTTGAAAGGGGGAGTGAGAATAACACAGCCCCTCACTGCCCCAGAGCAGAAAGCCGATAAAGAGCCCTTAGCCCAGCCCCATGGTGCCTGTAGAGCCCCACCAGCAGCAACAGTTTCATTTATTCGTTGCTGACTCACAGACTTAGAGCTGTGGGACTGAGAATGGGATTTATTAGGGAAGTAAGTTGGAGAGTAAGGGAGGCAAAGAATATCCCCCCAAAACAAGACCTGTTTTAGTCCAAGTTCCAAGGCACAACTCCTCAGTTAGTCCAGGCCTTGGCTTCAGTTCAGCAGTCAAATCCAAATCATCCAATAAGGTTTGCCTCAGAGCAGTTTTAAGTCAGCTTCTCCTTTAAGCATCCAGCAAGAACAGCAAAAACCTTTAACTGTTTGTAGCCTTTATCTGAGGGCCTCTCTGCTTACATCTTGCCACAGTTTCTCCATAGCAATGCCACAGTCTCTCCACAACCAGGCTCTTGCTGCAGTATCCCTCAACTTTTGCCACCTCAAGTCTTGCTGACCAGGACGGGAAGTGGAGGAAAAATATAGTAGTTGCCCCCCACACCTAGTCACTTCCTGAAATACCTGATGATTTCAAGGGCAGCCAGGACATAGACCAGACCAGACAAAAAATCATAAGGCTCTGGGCCTGATCAGGAAGCCTGTACCTAAATTAATTAACAGCCCCAAGTTCCAAAAGGTACCATCTTCCCTAGCCCTCCCCAAGACCCCTATAAGAGGAGAACACCCCTAATCTGCTCCTGGTCACTTGGCGTCTCTCTCAGACCATGCAATAAAGGCCTCTTCATTTCTTGGGACCGGTTTCTTTCTTTTTCTCAGTTGCCCTCCACTCCTTTTCTAATAGGAATTATTCTTTCTCTTCTAGTCTCACAGCTGTTGATGATTTTCAAGACCACGCCGATTTCCAAGACTCTGTGTTTGCAGTTAAGGTAATTGGAGAGCAGAGAAGGATAAGTGTAACGGCTTTTAAAAAGCCAACTTGTAGGCTAACACCACAGTCCTGAAAGTTTTCTTGAGTGTAACCTTTGCAGAAACAAATCACAGGCATTTCCTCCACCGCTCTGCAGGGTGGGTTTGAACCGCTAAGCTTTAACATAGCATCAGGTGCAAACAACTTGTTCTATCCATGGGGAAAAGTAGAAAGGAAAAAAATGTTATTTGTGTAATGTAATTATGTAACCCGATCACAGCATCGCTGTGAAGTGGCTGTGAATAAACTCTGGTTTTACATTTAGGAACCTTTGACTCAGGAAGATGAAGTAGCTTGCCCAAGTCACAGGTGTAAAGGAACAGGTTTTTGCAAGACCAAATATGGCTGCACTCCTGCTTGCTGCTGGTTCGCTTCCGCTTGTTAAGTGGTATAAGTTATGCAATACTGAGTTATGTAATACTTAGTAGGATGGAATGGAGACCCAGGGCCCTGGCAACCTGTCACCTTTGTTCACCAGAGCTATAAAAGCTCCTGCCTCCCTCTGGTGGTCACAGAGACCCCAGTCCAGACCTTCCATTGCCCAGGACATCACTTTAGCAACTTTTAATGAAGTTGATGATAACATGATGGAGTTGCCAGGCTCCTTCTCTAGTCTCTTGGCCCCTTAGGGCAAATTTTAATTTACTGGTCTAAAGCTTTGTCCCAAAACACACACAGGGCTCTGAATTCAGACCTCAGTGCCTATTCCACCATCAAGAGCTTTACGTCGATCGGCTCCTGGTACCCTGGTTCCACGGGACTTTAGAGAGGTTTAGGCAATGCAGCAAATGCAGTAAATGGGAGAGGGTTTCAGCCTGCAAGAATTGGTCAGGCCAGGGTGGTCAGAGTCCTCTGATCTGACCCCCACCAGGAGCAGGGCCAGGCATGATGAAAAGTTCGTGAAAGAAGAAAAGCTCACAGTAAATCCCACAGTGGGTCGAGTGAGGGCTTTGGAGTAGGGGTTAGGAGGTAGGTGTGGAAGGTTGCCTGGGAAGGGAGCCTGCAAAGGCTGATGGAGGCAGGGCTCACTGTAACCACGCACTCCTGGTAAATCAGGTTTGCAGCTGCTCAGGAGGATCTGAGGGAGAGGAAGGGAGCCAGGATCCTAAAGCAGGGCCCACAGAGCAGCAGGGCAGAGGGGGAGCACAGCGGCTTTCCCTTCTCCTCAAGTTTTGCCCCAGGCCAGAAAGAAGGGTGTGAGAGGGAGCCCAGGAATGAACTAAGCCACAACGTCTTTCCACCTGCTCAATCTCAAAGCCTGTGCCAGATGCTTTCATGAACACTAACGTATTTCATTTCATAATGAACCCTGCAGATGCGTGTTACAATCCTTACACCCTCACTTGGCAAACGCACAGAGGAAGCCTGTTGTTATTATTATGCACGGCCATGAGATTACACCCTGGAGATACTGAGATGAATGAGAGAGTGGGACTAAATGATTTCAAGTACAGGGCTGAGTCTTTATTCCACATCTTAACGCTCTATGCCATGCTATTAACACAGGGACTGGAGGGTGAAATGAGCTTGAGGAAGGCAGAGACCATGAGGATGGCACAGGAACAAGTTTCAATCTGCTCTTCATTGGATTGCTATGCATTATAGTCAGTGTGACAACACCTACCAAGGACAATATGTCAAAGTGGTACCTTGGTGACGCAGAGCGGTTTGCATTTGGTGACTACTGACTGATGACTTACTGACTGCAAATAGCTTTTGTTCCCAACAGCATAAATGGCAACTACAAAAATGGACTTCACTGGATGGAATTATTGGGCTTCATATTGACATCTGTGGAAAGAAGCAGTGAAGAAATTCAAAGTCCTCAGTCAGAACAAGATCAGAGGCTCAGTACAAAACAGGCTATCATCATATGCAAGTTCAAGTTGAAGAGAATTCAAACATGTTTGCAAGAGTATGACCTTAACTACATCTCACTGTATTTAGGGACCATCTCAAGAATAGATTGGATGCCCTGAACACTAGTGACCAACGGCCAGATGAGTTGGGAGATGAAATCAAGGACATTATATATGAAGAAAGCAAAAAGTCACTTAAAAAGAAAAGGAAGGAAGAAAAGACCAAAATGGACATCAGAAGAGACTCTAACACTTATTTTTTTTCACTGTTGAGTAGCTAAAGCAAATGGAAGAAATGATGATGTAAAAGAACTGAGCAGATTTCAAAGGAAGAAGTGGATGGCTTTAGAATACAAAGTGTTATAATAAATAACCAAAGACCTGGAAGAAGAAAATCAAAAGAATATGCTCAGCTTTTCTGAAACAGCCAGAACTTAAGCAAAATTCAGGAGTCAAGTTGTAAGCCTGTGAGCAAAGTGCTGAACACTGCAGGAAGCTTCAGAAGAAGATGGGAAGACTACACAGAGTCACTGTGTTAAAAAGAATCGGTCAGTGTTCAGCCGTTTAAGGAAGTGTCGTATGATCGAGAACTGCTGAGGCCAAAGGGGAAGGTCCAAGTCACACTGAAGGCACTGGCCAAAAGAAAAACCTCAAAATAGCAAACCCCACAAACAAACAACAACAAAAAAACAAGCCTCCAGGAGCTGACAGAGTATCAAGATGTTCCAGTAAAGTGGCTGCAACCCTGGAACTGCTCGTTGGTCTATGCCAAGAAATTAGAAAGACAGCTTCTAGTCAACCGTCTGAAAGCGTTCCAAAGAAAGCAGAAATTGTCAACAATTAATATCACACAAATACGCAATTTTGCTGAAGGTAATGTCTAAATGATGGCAGTGGCCCTTTAGATTCAGAAATTCAAACCAGATGCTGATATTTCAGATTCAGAAATTCCAACCAGATTTAGAAGAGGACATGGGGTGGAGAACATTATTGCTGACGTCAGATGGATCTTGGCTGAGAGAAGAGAATACCAGAAAGTTCTACAGGCTGTGCAAAGGCATTCAGCCAAGTGGATCAAATTAGGGATAACATTGCAAAGAATGGGAGTTCTAGGACACTTACTTGTGCTCATGCAGAATCGTGCATAGATCAAAAAAAACACAGTCATGCGAGCAGAGCAAAGGCATACTGGGTGGTTTAAAAGGAGAAAAGATGTGTATTATCCTTTCACATAGTCAATCTCTGTACTCGGCAAGCAGTTCCAGACAAAGAACTATAAAAAGAAAGATGCAGCGTCAAGACTAGAGAATGACTTATTAACACCTTGTGTTATCGCCTTACTCACTGAAAGTGAAGAGGACGTAGCATTTATTAATGAACATCAAAGACTACAGTCTTCAGTAAGGATGACAAGTCGGCATAAAGAAAACGTACAGAAGACACAGATGCTCACAACTGGACCAGTCAGCAACCCCATGATAAACAGAGAAAAGACTGTAGTTGTCAATAATTTTTCTTTGCTTTGCTTAGATTAATACTTATGGAAGCAGCAGTCAAGAAATCAACTGATTATATCCTGAGGGAAAATATACGAATGCTGTTGTTGTTATATGCCATCGAGTCATTTGTGACTCATAGCGACCCTGTGTTCAACAGCCCTGAAACGTGCTCTATCCTGGGCCAACTTTACTCTCTCTGACACACCCACGCTCATTACCCCAGTCCCTGAATCAATCCATTTCATCAATGGTCTCCCTCTCTTTCTCCATCCCTCCACCCTTCCAAGCACGATGTCCCTCTCCAAGGACTGGCCCCTCCTTGCAACATGCCCAATGTATGTCAGATAAAGCCTCAGAATCTTTGCCTCCAAGTATTACTAATATACTAATAGAGACCTCTTTGAAGTGCTCAGAAGCAAAGATATCATTATAAGGATTAAGGTGGCCTGGACCCATTTTCAATCACTTCATGTGCATTAAAAAAGTAGATAATACATAAGGAAGACTGAAGAAATATCAATTAGAATGTTGGCAAAAAAGAATATTGAACCTAGATGAACTTCTTAAAGAAAAAACAAATCTCTCTCAGAAAAAAATAATAGAACCTTCTGTAGACACAAGAACAGTGAGACTGTCTTGTCTTGAATGTGTCACCAGGTCCAGTCCCGGGAGAAGGGCATCATGCTTAGTACAGTAGTTTTTGTTGTTATGTGTCATTGTGTCAGAACCAACTCATTGTTGACCCTCCAGCGAATCAGAGGCAGAATTCACACAGGAGGAGACTGCTCATCCTTTATTCTGGGAGCAGCTGGTGAATTCAAACCACATACCACAACCCAAAGGTTGGCAGCACAACTTCTTAGCACTGAGCTACCAGAGCTCCCTAAAGTGGAGGTTTTGGAGAGGGAGGGCGAATAAAAGGAAATGGATTAATAGCGGCTGCAACAGGGGGCTCAAACATCGCGACAATGTGAAGGACAGTGCCAGGTTGACCAGTGTCTCATTCTGTAATGTTTACTGGGTGGATCTGAGTGGAATTGATAAATGGGACCTAACAACAGCCCCTTGTAAGTTGAGTGGAGAAGTGATCTCGTTTTGTGCACGAGAAAAGTGAGGACCAGCGAGCAGTAATCAGCACCCCAGAGCCACGCTGCCTGGCAGATTCGAATCCCTCTCCAGATCCCAGCGGCCGCCTGTGCTCCTTGGGGCTCCGGGCCTGAGTTGGCTGGTGAAGTGAGCAGAAGGGAAGCGCGCTGGCTCTGAGGCTACGTCTGACCGACCGAGAGCGTGCTCACTGCCGCCGTCTCCAAGCTGCGCTCCGTTGGCGATACAGCACATCTTGTTCCAGCCTTTATTTAGTAGATGGTTCAGATCCAAGCCCTGTGTACAAAACAGCCTCGGCTGCATCCCAATTCTCTGTGCCCGTGGATTGCCGCTGGCGGATGAGTAATTCTGACGGCGACAGCCTCCGGTCCTGCCAGCCTTCCTCAGGCTCGCAGAGGGTCTTTTTCAGCCCAGCGTCACGCTTTCAAATTCCTCAAAATCAATGTCTGTGGCATGTCTCCAAACTCTGAGGAGTTTCTCAGCGAGTCCTCTAAACTGCAAACTGCAAGCAGCTCCCTCCCATTTACCTTTATATCCTGTAATTCAGTGTGTGCCCGAATTCCAGCCAGGGTCATTCATTCATTCATTCATTCATTCCTTTAAGAGGATGAAGGCTCATTCATTCTCTTGTTATTCATGTGACACTCACTGAGCCTGTGTGCTGGGGACACAGAAAGACAGATAAAGGAGCTACATGCATGAGGCTTGTCATGTACAGTCAGATGAAGACTTTCATTAAATGATGTTGTTGTTGCTGTTGTTAGGTGCCATCGAGACAAGTACAGCTCATAGCACCCCTATGAATATCAGATATGAACCCTGCTCGATCCTGTGCCATCCTCATCATCTCTGACACACATGAGCCCATTGCTGCAGTCACTGTCAATCCATCTGCTTGAGGGTCTTCCTCTCTTTCACTGAGCCTCGATCTTAACCTCTCCTAACAACATGTGTGGAGCATGAGAGATGAAGCTGTGTCATCCCTACTCCAAGAGCACTCTGGCTGCACTTTTCTCCAGACGTTATCTGTAGGTTCTTTCGGCAGTCCGTGGGATCTTCAGTACCCTTCTCAGTACACAGCTCAAAGGTGTCAATTCTTCTATTATTCTTACTCATTGTCCAGCTGTCACATGCATAGCAAGTGATAGAAAAGACGGTGACCTGAATTAGGAGCACGTTAGTCTCCAGACTCACATCATTGCTCTTCAGTACTTTGGAGAGGCCCCTGACAGTGGACTTTCCCAGTGCAGTATGTCTCCTGATCTCCTGACTGCTGGTACCAAAGGTGTTGACTGTGAACCCAAACAAGATGAAATCATTGACAAAGTCAATCCTTTCTCCATCTATCATGATATTGCCTGTTGGTCTACTGTGAGGATTAAATAATGATCTATGTAAAGAAACCCCTGCAAATGCTGATATCTAGCATGAAGGAAAATTCTAGAATGGGAGGACTGGTTAGAAGAGCCTCATTTAGGGGTGAATGAGTCAGAGATGGATGTGCTGAGAAAGTGGTGGCTCTGCTGAGACCTGAGCCCACATCCTCAGGCCTCCTCCCCACCTCCACCCAACCCTGACCTCCCTGCCCCAGCCCCATTGCACCTGACTGTCCCAGCCCTGAGCCTCCTGTGGGCAAGAGGGTTTCTCGCAACTATAGCCAACCTTGCCACTCTCCTGCTGGTAAACCACCCAAACCAAAGCACTGAGTCAACTCTGACTCCTAGTGACCCTGCAGGACACAGTAGACCTGTCTCCACAGAATGTTCAAAGCAGTAAATCTTCACAGAAGCAGAGTCTCATCTTTCTTCCAGGAGGCGACTGGAGGATTTTAAACTGCTGACCTTTTGGTTAGTAGTCTAATGCTTAACCCAATGCACCACCGAGACTTATTATTTGCCTGTTGACAAGAGTTACCACTTCTACACCCAGCCTTCCAAAGTAGGGGCTTCCAGCAGTGTGTGTGTGTGTGTGTGTGTGTGTGTGTGTGTGAGAGAGAGAGAGAGAGAGAGAGAGAGAGAGAGAGCGCAAGAGCACAAATGGGGCACCAGAAGACCTTCCAGCAGAGGTGAGGGTCCTCTCTGGAGAGATGATGTCCCCGGCTCCACATCAAATCCATCACCAAGTCCACCAAGGCTGCCCCTGGGCAAATGTGCCTCTAAACCATCCATCGCTCTGCAGCCCATATCATCAGGAAGCGGTCGGTAGCTCAGTGGAAAGGAGTTGTGCTGCTAACCCAAAGAGGCACACAGTTCGAATCCACCAGCAGTCAGCTCCATGGGAGAGAGAGAGACAGTCTCCTTTCATGTGACGTACAGCCTCTGAAACTCACTGGAAGGTCAACTCTGTGAGTTGGTTCCGCGTCGACAGTACACAATGACAGACACGCCATCAGGAAAGACACGTCATCAGACACATCAAGGAAGGGGCATCACGGCTGGTGAAGTCGAGGTTCATGAAACATGAGGACACACTCAGTGAGGTGGACCGACACAGCAGCCACACCGATGGCTCCAGCACAGCCACGACTGTGAAGATGTCACCGGACCGGGACATGTTTCATTCCTAGACGTAAGATCACCATGAGTTAGAGTCAACTGCAAGACAGCTAACCACACACGCCTCAGTTTTTCCATCTGCAAAATGGAGCTGAAGCTAATAAAACCTCCCTCACAGGGTAGCGGTGGGAGTGAGTTCCTGTGAGCACTGTGAACAGAGTCTACTCCTGGTTCGCCTGTGCTAGCATGAGTTACAGTCATTACCATGGAGAAGAGAGGGACGGGCAAGTGAACAGGGGTGCACAGGTGCTTGGGCAGGTGGATGGAGGGGCGACAGCTACAGAGTGACAGCATGATCGTCTGAATCTGGGGAGGTCGGAGATGGGCCAAAGGAGGCCAGTGAAGGAAGTTGGTGGAGACAAGGCAAGGGACTCCAGAGAGGGGCCAGGAGGACAGAGCGTAACTGGGGAGGACAAGGCTGCTAGATGCAGAGAGCACGTGGCCAGAAGAAGAAGGGATTGTGCAGGGCACGCTCCTCCCCACCACTCAACAGTCCTCCTGCTTCCCGTTCTGTGAAGCAGAGACTGGACGGAACATGGCTGATGAGAGGCAGTCCTGGGGTCTGAACCAGGTCCGTGAGGCCCCGGGTGCTTCCACACCCCCACATTGCTGCTTTCACTGTTGGGGTGCTATAATTCCAGGCCCACTGGTCCAGCTCAGGCCCCTCTAACATGTCTCCTTACCTCCCAGAGATGCCTGAGGGGAGGAGGGTATCTGAGAAGGATGGAGGGAGGGTGGAAGATGAGGAGGAGTAGCTTGGTTTAAAATTCAGAGTGGACAGTGTTTGGTGGAGCTCCTCGATTCAAACAAGCTTGGAAGCAGGAGTAGCGTCCACTGCCAACATAGCTTGCCTCCGGAAACCCTATGAACCTGGAGAAAGGATGAAAGTTATACAAGTGTTCAGGTCTTTCATTCATAGGGTTGCTATGAATCATCTACGACTCAACAGCACTTAACAACAACAGCATAGTGATCAGTTGGCTTAGTGGACAGAAAGTGATGCTACCAAGCCAAAGGTGGGTGACTCTAATCCACGGCCCTCAGGTCTGTCTTTAACTGTTTTTGGTGAAACATTCTTCTAGGTCGTATAGGCCTGGTGTGTCCACTTGCTGTACAGAGGTAACACATGGTTACTGTGAAGCTGAACGCTGTGACACTGATGTGTCAAATGTGATAATGGTTACCCGCTGTGGACAGTGTTTGGTGGAGTTCCCCAATTAAAACAAGCTTGGAAGCAGGAGTGGCATCCACTCCCAAATAGCTTACCTCTGGAAACCCTATGAACCTGGAAAAAGGCTGAAAGTTATACAAGCATTCAGGTCTTTCGTTCATAGGGTTGCTATGAGTCACCTACAACTTGACAGCACTTAACAACAACAGTGACTGGAGAGATGGTGCTGGTGCTCAAGTGTGGAGAAGGTGTGCAAACTGGATTTAGAGGTCAACAAGCCTCACTGGCAGCTGCATAGATTAGAACCCACAGGGAGGCTCCCACTGTGCCTTTTGGCAGATAGGCTGTGGGGCGGAATCAGGGATCCGCCTTCTATGTGAGGCCCAGTGACGGGGGCGGGGGAACCAGACTGTCTTCTCATCTAAGAGCCTGGGGAGAAAGCAGAAATGGGAGAAAGTGGCCTGGTTTGCCACTGCAGGACTGTGCGTCAAGATGAAGGACATACATTTTTTTGGAGTACAGTTTACATATGCCTATTCCACTGGGCCAATTGGCAGCATCAGTATGGATGGTGAAGAGATTGAGATAGTAAACAGGTTTAGTTTGCTTGGCTCCACAGTCAACACTCTTGGTACCAGCAGCCGGAAAATCAAAAGATGAATTGCCCTGGGAAAGTCAGCCGTCAGGGACCGCTCCAGAGTACTGAAGAGCAATGACATCAGGCTGGAGACTAAGGTGTGCCTTATTCAGCCCATCATCTTCACAATTGCATGCTATGACATCAAGAGCCGGACAGTGACTAGGGATGATAAAGTATTTATGCCTGTGAGCTGTGGTGCTGGAGAAGAGTGTTGAATATACCATGGACTGCTAGGAGGACAAACAGGTTTGCCCTGGAGAGGGTAAAACTGGGCTGCTCCTTGGAGTCAAGATTCTAAAGCTTCATCTGACATACTTTGGGCATGTTGCAATGGCAGGCTGATCCTTGCAGAGGGTGTTTGGGAGGATGGAGGGGCAGTGCAGGAGAGGAAGACCCTTGATGAGATGGATCAATTCAGTGACTGGGATAATGAGAGTAGGTATGTTGGAAACAGACAGGCACAGGACAGAGCAGGGTTCAGGGCTCTTGTACAAAGGGTCTCTATGAGTCTCAAGTGACTTGATGGCACATAACAACAACAATAATCCAAGCCTTGCTTTTTTCAACTTCTTCACAGTGAATAAGGAAGACTGAAGGAGAACTGATGCCTTTGAATTGTGGTGTTGCCAAAAAGTAGTGAATATCCCAGGGACTGGCAGAAATGCAGCCAGAATGCTCCTTAAGGCAAAGGTGATAAAACCTCGTCTCACACTTTGGACGTTTTGTGAGGAGGCACCGGTCCTTGGAAAAGGACGCCATGCTGGAAAAGGCTAAAAAGGAGAGGAAGACCCTCCACGAGCTGGGCTGACACAGTGACTACAGAGACGAGTCTGAGCTTGGTGGGGATCGTGAGGGGGGCCCAGCTGGTCAAGGTTTGGACACATTGTTCAGGGGTCACTATGAGTGACAGTCAACTCACTAGCAACTAACAACAGTACATGTCAGGTACCTTCGCGTCACTGTCTTAATATTTCCCTATGAGCACACCTTCTGTTAGGCCCATGTTACAGGGAAACTGAAGTTCAGAGAGATTTGTTGTTGTTGTTGTTAGGTGCTGTCAAGTTCAGTACAGCCCACAGCAACCCTATGAGCAACAGATCCGACCCCTGTCCTATCCTGTGTTACCCTTACACCTTCTGACACGCTGCAGCAGTCACCATGTCAGTCCTTCTGGTTGAGGGTCTACGTCGCTTTCACTGCCCCTCTACCTTTCCAAGCAGAATGTTCCTCTCAAAGGATTTAACCTCTCCCAGCGACATGCCTGAAGTATGTGAGATGAAGCTTTATCATCTTTGCCCCCAAGGAGCACTCTCTCTGGCTTCACTTTGTCCAAGACATAACTGTTTTTTCTCTTGGCCGTCCGTGGGATGTTCAGTGTTCTTCTCCAGCACCACAGTTCAAAGGCGTCAATTCTTCTTCTGTCATCCTTATTCATTGTTCAGCTCTCAGCAACATAGCAAGTGATTGAAAAGATCACAGCCTGAATCAGGCACACCTTAGTCCTCAAACTGACATCATTGCTCCTCAGTAATTTGGAGGGGTCCCCGACTGCAGACTCTCCACATGCAATATGTCTCTTAATCTCCTAACTGCTGGTACCAAGGGTGTTGATTGTGGATCCAAGTAAGATGAAATCAGAGAGATTAGAGACTTACCTAGAGTCCCTCAGCTGGGACATTAAAGAACTCTAAGCTGAAATCTAACCCTAAAACATGTACCGTTTCAGCACGTCTATCCCTCTATGAGTCTCAGGTCCCCTCCTGATGGCCCTGGGGATTTGTTCAGCTGTAACAGCCCCTGGTCCTGTTCAGCTGTGACAACCACTAGACTCCAGAGCCTAGCACAGCAGCCCTTTTGTTCTAGAAATAGTGTACCTCTTGTTTGCCAGTAGGGAGCTCCAGTGAGGCTCTTCTATGCTCCAAGCCAAAGGCACACAGTTCAAATCCACCAGCTACTCCAAGGAAAAAAGATGGGCAATCTCCTCCTGTGTGATTTACTGCCTCTGAAAACTCACTGGCGGGTCAGCTCTGACTCGATGGTACACAACAACAACAACAACAGTCTATACCAGAGCCTGCCCAACTCTGAGGAGGAGGGTGGGGGTCGAACCTGTGATCCCCATCTTCCTAGAGGACAGGTGTTTTTACAAGGCTGGTGCTAATGCCAAAGGTGAGACCTCCCATATAACCTGAGTTCTCCAGGCACCCTGCCCACAGCCAGGACCCACAGGGTCCCTTGAAAGGGGTTTGGACCCCTCTTGGAGGTGGTAGCAGAGCCCACCCACAGCCCCTGGAATAGGGAGAACCCCTTCAGTGTCCTGCCTTCTCTCCAGCCAGGCCTTTCTCATCTGCCCACGTGATCGTGGGGGACAGCTTCTTCACTGGCCTCATTTTCTAGCCAGGAGGAATCTGAGGCTCAGAGGAGTTAAGTAGCTGATCCAAGGTCATGGGACTTTGGAGAAGATGGAAAATCGAAAGCTGCCTCCTCACACCCTGCCCCCATGTTCCTGCCCACTCAGAGATCAGGAAGCACGCAGGGCTTGGTGCCGGAGGTCACAGCTGAGCGGGCTGCCTAGGCACACCTCGGAAGACCTCCAGGAGGAGGGGTCTCATGCTGAGTCCAAAGACAGGTGATAGTTGGCAGGAGTGGAGCAGGCAGGTTAAGAGGTCTGGAGCCTCAGACAGCCCTGAGTGGGACGGAGGGTCCCCATGAGTGAGGCTGAGTCTGCCCAGGACCGAGAAGTTACAGGTCAGGAAAGGAGGTGGAGGGAGTCAGAGTGGGTTTTGGGTTCAGGGCACCCAGTTCCAAGAAGAGCAGCGAAGCCAGGCTGCGTTCATGGAAGCCAGCACATGGCAGAGTGTGAGGAGGAGGAGGATGGGGGTGGGACGGCGGCCTTGCCTTCATCCGGGCGGGTGAGGGGGGCTTGGCTGGTCCACTGCTGGACTTGCACAGTTACTTCTTCCTCCTCCGTTCGCCCTCAGAGGATCGGAATCTCCAGGAGTCCAGGAAGTCCTGACATTTACAGCTCGGGTTGGAACGACCTCCCACGCCAGCAGCAGACTGTGCTCTGAGGAACTGTGGGGGCCACCCGGGCTGGCGGAGCCCTGGGTCCAGAAGGTCCAGGGTGTGGGCTCCAGGGGATGAGGCTGAACAGCTTGGACCCCCAGAAAGAGGACCCCAGGAGAGGAGAGAACCAGAAGTGCAAGGGAGTGTGGGGTGAGCTCTGGACACAGCCTTCTCAGCCGGGGTGCCGAGGTGACTCTTCATGTCTCCCTTCACTTCCTGCCCATTCTCCTGAGCCAGAACCCACAGTGGTGGGGTTTTTTTTTTTTTTTGGTTTTGGGGAGTTTTTGGTCTTCTTTTTTTTAATTCTTTTTAATGAAAGTTTACAGAGAGTTACGGTTTCCAGTCATTCATTGTTGCACTTTTCTCCTTGCTCACGCCTCCCCCCAATTCACTCTCCTTGAAAAGTAGAAGAAAAACCACTTTCATTGTAATACAATCCCTGCCCCCCCAAGTCCACTCCACTGTGTAGCCTTCATTCTGGACTCCTATCATAACAATAACACCCAATCATATATCCCTTTTAAACAATTCTCCCTCTCATCTGTCTCAATGCATTATACATCATGCATCTACTCCTTCTCTGTCTTCCCTCAACCCCAATGTCAGTCCCATTTTACAACAGTGGCCCAATGCAATATTTGTCCTTTTGTGACTGAGATATTTCACTCAGCATAATGTCCTCCAGGAGAACCCACAGTGTTTTTATAGCTCCTGTAAACACATCCCCCAGAATCTCCAGCCCCTCCTGCCCCTGGCAACTGAAGGTCTCCCCTGGATCCCTTTGTCTGTTAATCCCCTGAGGAAGAAGAGGAGAGGGAGGAGGAGGAGGAGGAGGAGAAGGAGAGCAGGCCTCCCCTCATCCACTCCTCGGAAGCCGTACACTGAGTGTCTCCTGCACGTGGGTGCTGGTCTAGTCAATAACCAGCCCAAGGCTCACAAGAGCCCACAGCCACCAGGTTACAAGTGAAGGAGCTGAGGCTCTGGGGCCGGAGATGGAGCCCAGGTTGCTCAGCTAGCATGTCATGGACACAGGAATTGAACCCAAGTCGTCTGATAGTGAGACCATGCGGGGAAGCCTAATGGTTAGGGCCAGAGTGGACCACTGGGGTCGGATCTCAGCTTGATCATGTCTTAGCTGAAACCTCATCAAACTCCATAGCACTCTGCAAAGTGGGCGTCGTGACCAATCCACCCTCAGAGGGCGGCAATCAGTGACCAGTTGGCATTGAGTCTGTTCTCATTCAGGGTAACCCCATGTGTGCCAGGGCAGAACTGAGCCCCAGATGGTTTTCAGTGGCCAGTTTTCCACACCTAGACAGCCAGGCCTTTCTTCCAAGGCACCTCTGGAGAGTAAAGTTGTTGTTGTTGTTGTTGTTGTTGTGTGCCATTGAGTCGGGGCTGACGCATAGCTGACCCTCCAGTGGCTTTTCAGAGGTTGTGAATCACATGGGAGGAGACGGTCTGTCTTTCCCCCTCAGGACAGCTGGTGGATTTGAACCTGGTGCCTTTGAATTGGCAGTACAATTCTTTACCACGAGGCCAGCAGGGCTCCCAGGGCTTCTGCATTGGATAGCAAAGAGGAAGAAATAATTCAATGCACACCAAATGCTTGTAACTCGTTTGGCACGTGGCAAGGACTCCAACGTGGCCATTGCCATCTTCATTGTCACCTTGATCAGTGTTTCTGCTGCACCTCATCTCCCTCCCCCCGGCACAGAGTCCCCCAGGAAGGGTGTCTGGGCTGTGGCCTGTGTTGGACATGAAGGACTGGGCTGCCTTCATGCCAGGCTGACACCCCCTGGCTCCATCTCCCCTCCTTGCTCCTCACTCCTCTCTCTCGGGGCTGATGGGGGACAGGGGAGGTGGCCGTAGTGTGGCCTCTGGAAGATGATGGATAGCCCTGATTGCCCGAGTGGTGGTGAGGGGAGGAGGTGGGGAGGGGGACAGAGCAACAGCCAGCCCTCCATCTCCCGCCCCGTCAGCTCACCTGGTCCAGACACCAGCCTCCTGGGAGCTGCCAGTGCTTAGACCCCAAAGGCATGTGGTCCTGCCAGCTCCTTGGCGCCTTGTGACAGCTCAGAGCGGCTACAGGGCTGGGATGGTTTGCAGACCAGGAACGTGAGGCACTGAGAGGAGAGAGATCTGCAGAGTAAGTGGCTTTGATATTCCAGAACCTTCCTATTTCCCAGCCCAGCACCCCTTCACTGCCAGCTCAAAACCTTTGTACTCATCAGGGGAATTTTCAATCATCTGGGGAACCACGTAGCTTGAAGCTTGAAGGGCTTTGAGTTCTACTGCTGGAGTCAGGTGACCTGACTTTAATGTCAACTCTGCTATTCACGTGTCATTGATAAAAACTGACTTCTCTCCAAAGCTCAGTTTCCCAATCTGTTAAATGGGAATGCTAACTCTCTTCCATAAGTGTCCATGTTCCTCCTACTCTCCTCTTCCTCACTCCACTCTTGTATTTCTTTCCTCTGCTTTCTGTCTACAATGTCACTTCTCCTCCTCTACCTGGGAAGGCTGGAGGCCAATTCAAATACCACCTTCAATAGGGAGCTTTCCATGACCCCACATCTCTATAAGAGGCTGACAGTGTTGGTTTGGAAAGATCATCATCCTTCAGGATCCCTGTGTCAAAATCCACCTTTATCCAGTCATTTCCAACTTGTGATGGCCCGTGATTATGGCCCCACATGCTACAAAGGGTTCAGTAGGATTTCATCAGCTGTAATCTCAATGCTTCACCAGGACGTTCTTCTGCAGGACCACTGAATGGAATTGGACTGACCACCTCTAAGTTAATATCAAAACAAAGCAAACCTTATACCTCTCAGGGAGAGTGGACTTTTCCAGAGTCGGAAAGTCATGTGTCACTTTTCATAAGCCCCCCAGACAGAGTCAGTGTGGTGGGCTTTTATGATCTATATGCTAGGGGGTGATGAAAGAATGGGGAGATCAGATCAGCTGTACTCAGGGGAGACCCTAGGCTCCATCTGCTGGCAGCCACCCTGTCCTCAGGGTACATCACCACGACACTACCGTGTAGGAAACCCTGCCTGCCTCGTGGTGGATGAAAAAACTCTGGAGTCTGCCCATACCTATCCCCATCCTTTGTCCCATCTCTTTGTCCCTTCAGGGTCCTCACTCCCCACCACACACGTATTCACTTACTCTGGCTGCATTGCCTTCCAGTGTCCTCTCTATGCCCAACTGCCCTGCCTCGGGCCTTTGCACAAGCTCTTCACTTTGCTGCCGTGCCCTTTCCCCTGCCTTCCACCTGGTTTACATCGACTCTTCCTCTTCGCATCCTTGGATATATAACTTCAAAAAGATGCCTTTCCTGCCCCTCATACTAGGTAAAGACTGCACTCTGCTCTCTTGCACCCCAGGCTTCTTTCCAAAGCGTCTAGCTATCACAATTTGTAGTTGCTTTTTTCTCTTATGCCGTTACTTTGTATCCCAAGACAGCTGTGGTTTAGAGCATGTGCTGTGACGTCAGGCTGCCCGGCTTTACAAAGTAAGTGATTTTGCCCTGAGCTAAGCCTTAAGAAAGAGAACATCAACAGGGAACTGCCAGGAATTCAAGCTGAGTTCAGAAGCGGAATGAGAATGACATCAATGCTGATGTCAGATGGCCCTTGACTGACAGAAGAAAATATCATAAAGATGTTTCATTTTTGTTTATTCACTATGCATAGGGGTTTGGCTATGTGAATCATAACAAGTCACGGGTAACATTGAGAAAAATAGAAATCCCAAAACACCTAATTGTGGTCATGCAAAAGCCTATGCTGAGAATCGAATGTCCAAACAGAAGAAGGATATAAAATCAGGAAAGGTGGGTATTCCTTCAGGATTATATCCTTTCTCCATAAATATTCAATTTGTATGTTGAGCAAATAATTAGAGAAGCTGGACTATATGAAGATGGACATGGCATTAAGATTGGAGGAAAACTCATTGACAATCTGCATTATGCAGATTGCAAGCTTGCGATAAGCTTCCTTACAGAAAGTTAAGGGAACTTGAAACATACACCACAGAATATCAAGAACTATAGCCTTTATTATGGACCACAACTCAACACCGAGAAAACAAAAATCCTAACCATTGGACCAACAGACAACATCATAATAGATGGAGAAAAGATTGAAATTGTTAACTATTTCCTTTTACTTGAATCCACAGTTAATACTCATGGTAAAAGCAGTAAAAAAAAAATCACAAGACATGTAGCATTGGGGAAGTCCACTGTCAAGGATCTTGCCAAAGTGTTAATGAGCAAGGATGTCAGTCTAAAGACCAAGGTGCACCTAATCCAAGTGGGGACCTTTTCAGCTACCTCCTACGCATCTGAAAGTTGGACAATGAATAGCGATGACAGAAGAACTGATGCCTTTGAATTGTGGTGTTGGAAAAGAATAAGAAATATCCAGTGGATAATCAAGAATACAAATACAAAGCAACTATGAGATATCATTTCACCCCAGTAACAATAGCAAAATTCAATAGAGTAGCAAATAACAAATTCTGGTGAGGCTGTGGAGAAACTGGAACCCTTATTCACTGTTGGTGGGAGTGTAAAATGATGCAACCACTATGAAAGGCAGTATGGCACTTTCTCAAAGAGCTGGAAATAGAAATACCATTTGACTCAGCAATTCTACTACCGGGAATATACCCTAAAGAAACCAGAATTAGGGGGGAAAAAGAAACCAGAACTGCCACCTAAGCAGATATATGCACACACATGTTTATTGTTGCTTTGTTCACAACAGCAAAGAGTTGGAAACAACTCAAATGCCCATCAACAAACAAATGGATAGAGAAGCTGTGGTATATTCACACAATGGAGTATTATGCAACACTGAAAAACAAAGAATTCGTGAAATATACAAAATGGGTGGCCCTGGAGGACATTATGCTGAATGAAATATCTCAGTCACAAAAAGACAAATACTGCATAATGTCGCTGTTATAAAACAGGACTGACATGGGGGTTGGGGAAAACTAAGAGAAGAGGGGATAAATAATGTACATGGCATTGACACAAATGAGGGAAAGAACTGCATAAAAGGAATATAAAAGTAGGTATTATTGGCATGACAAGGGTCCAGAATAAGAGCTGCATAGTAAAGTGGTCTGGTGGGAGGAGGTACTGTATAACAATGAAAGAACTTATTTCCCAAAGAAAAAAGCGAACAGGGAGGAAAATGTGTAACAATGAATGAATGGAAATCCAAGTTCTTTATAAATTTTCAATTAAATTTCAGTTAAAATATACAAGTCTATCTTCGACGTAATGCAATCAGAGTGCTCCTTTGAGGCAAGGATGGTGAAGTTACATCACACTTTCACTGGGCAAACTTTCTGGAGGGGCCAATCCGTGGAAAAAGACATCATTCTCGGAAAGCTGGAGGGTCATGGAAAGAGAGGAAGACCCTCAGAAGGTGGACTGACCCCATGACTATAGCCATGGACTCAAGCATGACTCGATCTAGAGGATGGGGCAAGACACAGCAAGGGTCAGATCTGCTGTTCCCAGGATCGCTAGGAGTCTTGGTCAATGCAACAGCACACGACAAAAACAGCGTATAAATTCGTGTCACTTGAAGTACCATTAATGGAGCAAAACAGCATCTTCAGGCTGCTAGGAGTTCAGTAATTAAACTTAATTCAACGTTTTCATTTCAACAGCCTCTACCTACACTTGAAAAAGAATCTCAATGGGAACAAGCTTGCTACTTTCCAGTCTAGGGGCTCTGGCTGGTCCTCGGGAGCTCTGAGGCTCCCAGGTGACCCTCCATTCCCTTCCCCACCACAGACAGAAAGGCATTGCTCTCTGCCCATTCCCACAGTCAGAAATAATACTCACACAGGCTTACTTGTGCTTCCCTTTGCTTTATTGTCCTTGGCAAATAGTGTGGTTTTGTTTGAGTGTGTTCGTTTGGGGTTGGTTTGTTTTTAAACCCGTAGAAGGTTTGTGGTAACCCTGCTGTCAGCAAGTTTAGGGGAGCCATTTCCCCCCACCGCGTGTGACCACCTTGTGTCTCTGTAATTTTCACCAGTTTTCAGACTTCTTCATAATGTTGTCACACACTAACCAGGGTACAGCCTAGTGTGAGTGAACCTTTGTGTGCACCAGGAAACCAAGGGGTTCACCAGCTCACTTCATTGCAGAGCTGTTCATTGTAACTGTGCTGTTACAATCTTGAAGTCAATGGCCAACATCACCCAGGCTTGCCTGTCACAATGATCCTTCATCTCACAGTTGCAGGGTGCTGGGAGCCAGGCAAAGGACTTGGCGGCATATGTTATCTTATGAATAAGGACCCATTTTTATTGTTATTTGTGCCAGGTCTTTCTGCAACTCCATTTAGAGGTCAGCTGGAGGAGGAGGGCCCAATGGGAGAGACTGAAGGTGCGAGGGACATCGGGAGAGTTGGGTACCACAGGTCAAGACAGGGATGTGTGAGCGGGCAGAGGGAGAAGCCGGGGTGCTGTGGTGTCTCAGGAGTCACCCCTGGGATCCCTTGGTGGATAGGGCACCCAGGACCTTAAATAACCAAAGCATTAGGCAGACTGACTCGGGCAAGGAGAGAACAGGAGGTGAGGAAACAGTGCCCTGGCTGCTGGGGGACCTTTGCAAGGCACGTGGGCAGTCTCTGGGACCATGAGGTCCAGAAGTCTGTCTGTTTGTTTGTCTGTCTTTCAGCTTGGTGGAAAGGGGCCTGATCACTTTCAGACAAGATGCTCAGAGAAGTGGCCCAAGACTGGGAGCGACTGTGGAGGAGGTTCAGGCACGTGGAAGGTGGGCGGCCTATGGGATGGACAAAGGGACGTCTCAGCCCTGAGACTGAGGGGGCTGGGGATGGGGGTGATTAAAATACCAGCTCATGTCTCGGCGCCAGCGAGGTGCTGGCACGTGGAAGGTTCCAGAACAGCCTGCTCTCTCCATCTGCTGCCTGGGAGCCCCAGGAAGGAGCCTTCTCCCCGGGGAGCCTGCAGTTGGTCCCCTCCTTCAGGCCTGGAAGACGCACACGCAATGACTCCCATTGTCCTCCACCCCCAGCCCCCTGCTTATTCTGGGACGCTTTTGCCTCCCCACCCCTGTCTCCCCTGCAGATCAGCGCCCCCACATCGGCATAGGCTGGCAGGGAGGCCGCCCTGCACACCCCCAGGAGGCAGAGCTGAGGGCGTCTGTCTGGTCAGACCACCACGAGTCAGCGCTCCCTGCGTGGCTGTTATGAAACCCTCCGGCTGCTGGCAGGTCTGGGATGGATGGCAGCCCGCTGGGGAAGGGGGAGACAGGCTGCCGGGGTGTTTCTTCCATACAAAGTAACAAAGAAATCCAAACAAGACAATAATTTTTAATTAAACCAAGTTTTAAAGACAGATCACGCGAAGGCTCTTGGCAAAGCAGAGCAACATCAATATCTCAGAATCGTGGGCTCCTTGACCCTCTTACACGCTGCAGTCAGAATGCCTGAAGTCAGATCCTGCCACCTCCAGGGAGTGGTAAGAGGCAGGGTGGCCTGCGAGTTACAGCAAGGCACCAGGGCACTTAAAAGCCTGGGTTTAAAGACTGCCTCATTATCTGTGTGACTTTAAGCAACTTACTAAGCTTCTCTGTGCTTCAGTGCCCCACCTCCTGCTGTAAAATCATTCACATCTTGCCATCTAGGACCTGGCTCGCAGCTGATGGTTTCCAAGGCTGTAAACCACACAGGACTCGATTACGCATCTTCCCCCGAGGGAGCAGCTAGTGGATGAGAACCCCCAGAGAGCTGTGTCCTTCCGGTCAGCAGTACCTCTCTCTACAGACTGAGCCGTGAGGGTTCTCTGTAAAATCAAGGTCCAATTCTGTGATGCTGAATGTCATTGCCGTCCCATAAGCTCTGAATGGGTAGCTCTCTCCTCTTTTTTTTTAAATTTTATTTTAATATTGTTTAATAATCTTAATGAACATTTAGAGATTTTGGATTTCCATTCATTCATTGCTGCACTTCTCTCCCCTCCCAGACCTCCCCCCGCCCCAGTTCGCTCTTCTCTTTGAAAAGTAAAAGAAACACTCCCTCCCTGGTACACAATCCCCCCACACCCCTCCCACCGCCCCAAGTACATTCCACTATGCAACCTTAATTGTGGACTCTTGTGATAACCATAAACCCTATCATACATCGCTTTTAAATAGTTCTCTCCTCTTCTTTCCCAGTGCTCCCCGTAAAATCCAGGGACGTTGAAGTATGACAGGCCGGCTATCACTATGCTCCTTTAAGCCGGCACTATCCTGGAAGCACACAGCCTTCACGTCATATGGAAGCCTCAGTGGTTCTCTGGTTCTAACTCTCTATTCATGGCAAGCACCCATTCCAGAACAGGCCTTCCTATCTCCTTGTAGGGCATTCCTTCTAGATCTCTCCCTGCATCCTCTCTCGCATCTCTCTGGGGCTTCCCTTCCTGCCTTCCCAGACTCCTTCCCGCATTCTCTCTTGCATTCTTCCTGTGTTCCTTCCTGCATCTCTTCCTGCCTCTCTGTAGGGCGTCCTTCCCTGCGTACTTTCTAGAACCTCTCCAGAGCATCCTCCATCCTCCGAGCACCTCACAGAAAATAGGATTTGCCACTTCACCAAACAGCTCAGTCTACTTTGACAGGAGAATTTCTAACCCCCCGTGGAGGCTGTCTGTACCTTCATTTTAGCTCTTTCTCCTACAAGACAGAAATATAAATGAGCAAACTCTGCTGTCAGCTTCCACCTGTAAGGACCTGGGGCCCTGTAAGATCTTGCTCACAGGGCCATTAAGCCATGGAGAAGGATGCCCCCTATTAACTACACTTAAACCCATGTAATCAACAGTGCCAGGCACCCCACTGGATTAGGAGTGGACAGACACAGACTCCCTGATTTTATCGAGTTTACAGCCTAGTAGGAAAGATGTCAGTTATACAGCAATGTCACCAAGGTGAAGACAAAGAACTGAGACAGGGTGCCTTGAATGTGCCCAGGTGCGGGATGAGATGGAGACTTAAGTTCTAGTCTCTGCTAACTCTCATGGACAAATGAGCTTGTGTCTTAACCTCTCTGAGCCTTGCATTCTCAAATGATCCCTCTACAGTTCGAATCCACCAGATGCTCTGCTGGAGAAGGAGGGACAATGTCCTCCTGCACCAGTCAGATCCGATTTGAAGGTACACAAACACGCACACACAAAAGTATCCCCTAAAACAAAAAGCAAAAGCCCTAGAGAGTAGGAAAGGCAGCTCTCCCCACTGCACAGGATACTGGAAAGCCCCTAACAGACGAAGAAGCAAGTCTTACCTGTCATCCACACTTTTCACCACCAACAGAACATTCTTGGGTTGAAATGCGACAAACCAGGAGATGAAGCACACTTGGTCAAAGGCAGTCACAGCAGCCCCTGCTCATTGGCCTTGAGAGGTCATGTGGTCCAGTTTAGAATGATAGTGTTAGAAGGAAGGATGTCTGTAGGAGCTGGAGGTGACGATGCTCCTTGAGAAAAGACCCATGATAAGGCTCCCTTTGCTCTCTTCCTTCCTTTCTTACTTTGGACAGTGTTACATGAGGTGATGGCTGGAGCCGTGGCAGCTATTTTACATCCATGAGATATCAATTCTAAGGACAATATCAATAAGCTGAGGGTGTTAAGGTGGAAAGACAGAAAGAACCACATGCTGACGCTGTCATTAATCTGTAGAATCAATCTTTTTTTTAAAAAAAAGGAAAGTTACAGAGTTCATTCCAAATCGTTACGACTCTGTGTCTCAGAACTGTACTCTGTAGTATTTTCAAAGGCTGTGATATTTCAAAATTAAAAGATCAGAACTGATGTGCTTTGAGACGGATTTGAGCCACCAACCTTTTTGTTACTAGATGAGTGCTTAACAATTTGCATCATCATCGTTGTTGTTGTTATGTGCTATCAAGTCACCTGCGACGCACAGCGACCCTATGTATAGCTTATACCCTGCTCTATTCTGAGCTAACCTCAGTGTCTCTGACACACCTACCCTCATTATCCCAGGCACTGAGTTAGCACTGTGCCTTCACCCTCCCAAGCATGACGTCCCTCTTCAAGGACTGGTTCCTCCTTGTAACATGCCCAAATTCAGTCAGATGAAGCTTCATAATCCTTGCCTCCAAGGAGCAGCCTGGTCTCACCCTCTCTAGGACAAACCTGTTTGTTCTCCTGGCAGTCCATGGTATATTCAATACTCTAGGTCAAAGGTATCAATTCTCCTTCTATCATACTTAGTCATTGTCCAGATTTCCGGTGCATAACAAATAATTGCAAAGACCATGGCCTGGTTCAGG
>NW_006399836.1:12548878-12563925 GCF_000299155.1 Elephantulus edwardii
CCCTCTGCAGTAAGTGCATGAGGTCCTCCTCAGTTTCAGCGAGCAGGGTTGTGTCATCTGCATAACGCAGATTGTTGATAGATCGACCACCAATCCTAACGCCACACTTCTCCTCGTAGAGCCCAGCCTCTTGGATAATCTGCTCTGTATACAGGTTGAAAAGGTAAGGAGATAAGACACATCCCTGGCGTACACCCTTCCCAATTTTGAAACATGCAGTGTTGCCCTGCTCTGTTCTGACGACTGCCTCTTGGTCATAATGATATTGTTCTATAATTTCCGCACTCTATTGGGTCACATTCTTTGCAATGGGAACAAATATAGATCTTTAGGACAACCTATATCCAGATGTCTGTTTTCAAAGGTATAGTAAAGATAGGTTTATTAGAAAGTTACATCTCCCAAAAGGATAACCTCCCTCCTTGAAAGGAAATATGGGGGGCCTATCCAGATGTTTTGATGAATATAGTAGCATAAGATTTCTTGGTTCCAGAGCTTCTATTAACAACATTCACAGCATTGTTTATGTGTTGACTATTAAGGAGTCCTGGTAGCACAGCATTGGGCAGCTAAGCACAAGTTCAGCAGTTCAAATCCAATCGCCCCTGGGGAGAGGAAAGGCGAGGGTGAGACACTCTGGGCCTGTCAATATTTACAGCCTCGAAAGCCCAGCGAAGGCTCACCTTGAGTTAGAATCCTCTCATGAGCAGTGGGCTTGCATTGTTGGGTTTTTGGTATGGGGGTCATTTTTATTTTAATTTTTGGTTATGAACTATCAGATCTCACAGCCATGAAAACTGAAACGCAGAGACATTCATCGACATCTTGAGAGGCTCAGTTACTGCTAGTTGTATTTCCGGGAGGGGGGGGGGTCCGGTAGCTTAGTGGTAAGGAGTTGTGCTGGCAACCCAAAAGCATACAGTTTGAATCCACCAGCTGCTCCATGGAAGAAAGATGGGCAATCTCCTCCTGTGTGATTTAACTGCCTCTGAAACCGTGGTCAGTTCTGACTCTATGGTGTACAACACGATGTGACAGTTCTGTTTTTACAACTAAGAGGATCATTTCTTCACTTTCCCAGTTTCTAGTTGTTATAGTTGAAGTCCTGATGGTGACGCCTTGTCTGGAAACAGGGTCATTGGAGATATTATTAGTTAAGTGACCTGAGGTTATGGTGGGGCAGCTGGGTCTGGAGCCATCTCGGTGATGTCTTTCTAGAACAGAAGAGACGTGGAGACAGCAGAGGAAGGCCAGCAACGTGAAGGTGCATCTGCACGACAGAGAGGCTACCGGGAGGTGAGAGAGATGTGAACAATACAGGGATTCTGGACGAAGCATGGCCCGGCCGACATGCTGAATTGAACTAAAGAGCTGTGAGAGAAGGTGTCTCGCTTCCTGTAAGCTAACCAGTTTGTGGTGTTTGTTACAGCAGCCCCAGGAAACTACTACACTAATGGGCCTTCTGGAGTCAAGTAAACCATTATCTCCTTCATACAGACACCCAATAACTGTGTTGACTGCCAACTGATATCCATTACAGTTACGGCCCCTGTTTTGTTTAACTGAATACCTAGTAGGCGAGAAATAAATATCACTCTATAGACAAAGGTGCGCCTGATTCAGGCCATGGTCTTTACAATTACTTGCTATGTCTCAGAACGCTGGACAATGACTAGGGATGGTAGAAGAAAGATTGATACCTTTGAGCTGTGGTGTTGGAGAAGGGTATTGAATATACCATGAACTGCTAAGAAAACAAACAGGTTCATCCTGGAGAGGGTGAAACCAGGCTGCTCCTTAGAGGCAAGAATTCTGAAGCTTTGTCTGACACCCTTTGGACATGTTGCAAAGCAGGATTGGTCCTTGGTGAGGGACGTCATGCTTGGGAGGGTGGAGGGACAGTGCAAGAGAGGAAGACCCTCAATGAGATGGATTGTTTCAGTGACTCGGGGTACAGGGGTAGGTGTGTTGGAGACAATAAGATTAGCACAGAATAGAGTAGGGTATAAGGCTGTTGTACATAGGGTCACTATGAGTCGCAAGCAACTCACACTCACAATCACCATAGACAAAGAAATAAAATGTGTATAAATTGGGGCAGGATGTTACACACTGAAGAGTGGGGTGTCCGAAGTGGAGTAGGTCAGGGAAACCTTGTGTGTGGAGCAGTCCAGGAAGGCCTCTCTGAGGAGGTGACATGTAAGCAGAGACTGAGCGAGTGTATCCTGCGGGGCCAGGAGATTTTTCAGGTGGAAGGAACAGCCAGTGCTGGAGCAGGAAAGCCTTTGTGTGTTTTAGAGTCTTAAAGACGCTGGTGTGGCCGGGCCCTACAGGGAACATCGTGAGGCGGAGAGAAGTTAGAGGTGGGTTATGGGGCAGGATAAGGAGTTTAGAGTCTATTTAACCCTCTCAGACCAAGCTAGCGAGCTCCGATAGTGTAATCCTTGGGGAGCTGCACTGCGAACCTTACCACTGGCTCAAAGGGGGAAAGATGGCAATCTCCTGTGTGATTCACAGCCTCCTAGAATCCTGCTGGAGATCAGCTATGAGTCGGTTCTGACTCAAAGGCGACGAGCAAGATGAAACAATTTTCTGCTTTGCATTTGTTATTGTTGAAACTATAAAGTTTGGACAATGGAAAACATCCTGAACAAACGAAAACACATTTTTGAGATAACAGGGATGTCAATACAGGGACACATTGGTTCCATGAGGTCAATAGTGTGGGGCTGGTGCCATGTCATTGTTGTGGTTATTGTTATGTGCCATCGAGTCTACAACTCATAGCAACCCTTGAACAATAGCTCTGAACTCTGCCCTGTCCTGAGTCAATTCACTGCCTCTGATACACCTGTCTTGCAGGGCCACAGTCACTGTGTCAATCCATCTCACCCAAGGTCTTTCTCTCCTGTGCTGTCCCTCCACCCTTCCAAGCATGATGTCCTTCTCCAAGGACTGGTCCCTCCTGGCAACATTCCCAAAACAGAGTGCCAAAGATGACACTTCAAAATCCTTACTTCCAAGCAGCAAACTGGTTTCACCCTCTCCAGGACAGACCTGTTTGTTTTCTTGGCAGTCCATGGTACTTTCAACAATCTTTTCCATTATTACAACTCAAAAGTATAGATTTTTTTTTCTTCTGTCATGTCTAGTCATTGTGCAGCTCTCTTATGCATAGCAAGTAATTGCAAAGACCATGGTCTGTATCAGGTGCACCTTGTTGTTGTTGTTGTTATGTGCAGTGGAGTCGTTTCCGACTCATAGCGACCCTATGCACAACAGCCCTAAACCCTGCTCTATCCTGCGCCAACCGCACCGCCTCTGACACACCCATCCCAATTACCCCAGTCACTGAATCAATCCATCTCATAGAGGGTCTTCCCCTCCTGCACTGTCCCTCCACCCTCCCAAGCATGATGTCCCTCTCCAAGGACCCGTCCCTCCTGGCAACATGTCCAAAGTATGTCAGACGAAGCCCCAGAATCCTTGCCTCCAAGGAGTAGCTTGGTTTAATACTCTCCAAGATGAATCTGTTTGTTTTCCTGGCAGTCCATGGTACATTCAGTACCCTTCTCCAGCACCACAGCTCAAAAGCATCCACTCTCCTTCTGTCCTCCCTAGTCATTGTCCAACTCTCTGATGCATAACAAGCGATTGCAAAGACCATGGCCTGTATCAGGCGCACCTTAGTCTCCAGAGAGACACTGTTGCTCCTGAGTACCTTTGAGAGGTCCCTAACAGCAGACTTTCCCATCGCGATACACTTTTTGATTTCCTGACTGCTGGTACCAAGAGTGTTGACTGTGGAGCCGAGCAAACTGAAGCTGTGAACAATCTCAATCTCTTTGTCATCCATCCTGACGCTGCCAATTGGTCCAGTGGCGAGAATCTTTGTCTTCTTGACATTGAGCCTTAGTCCATACTGAAGGCTGCAGTCCTTGACCCTTCTCAGCAAGTGCATGAGGTCCTCCTCAGTTTCAGCAAGCAGGGTTGTGTCATCTGCATAACGCAGATTGTTAATAGATCTTCCACCAATCCTGATGCCACAATTCTCCTCATAGAGCCCAGCTTCTCGGTCAGGTGCACCTTAGGCCCATTTTATTTTCAAATTCACACCTTTATACAAGCCCTCCACCAGATGGCAGCATATGTTGGCAGTGGGATCCCATCTTCCCACTAAACCCCATAGACACAATATGTAGATGGATGCTACATGTACCATGCATCACAAAAGGCTCAAAGGATGTGGCTTATACAGGGTTTGGACAAGGAAGTGTGCAGTCTGATTTCTGTTATCAAAGGCTCATCCATGACTGTGGGGAATGGGCTCCCCAGACCCTGACCCAGCTGCTGCCCTGTGCCCTACCCTGGGCTCTGAATATCCCCAAGCTGATGTGGCTTCAGTTTCCAGCCAACACTCCCATGCACAGTCACCATCTGTCCACCAGCAAAGGCCTGCATGGTGAGATGATGCCCAACAGTATTTAGCAGAGCTTCCAGACTGAGTCATTCTAGGAAGAAAGGCCTGGAACCAACATTTGAAAATCATCGGTGATTCTATGGATCACAGTGGAGATGGTGCGGGAATGGTCAGCACACCACCCAGAGTCCATGTCACCACAAATCAGTGCATTGGGATGTCCTGAACAGTCACCACCTATAACTCCCCAATAGCTCAGCCTCCTCTCCAGCTACAACCAGCATCCAGCACAATGGCTGTCACCCCTTCCCCTCTCCAGATAGTCACCCCACATCAGACACCCCAGGCACTGTGCTGGGGGCCAGGGGGTGGCCCTCTGCTGGCTCACTGCTGCTAAGCTGCCCACCCCGTCCTCTGGGACTGGTGCCCAGAATCACACAGCGGGATAACTGGGGACCAGAACAAGGTCTGGGTTTGCTCAAAGTTTTATGACTGTGCTTGTGTCCTGGAACGGGAAACGTCACCAAGCTGGACATCTCCTCCTCCATCCTGGCTGCTACCTCCTCCCCCACCGTCTTTGCTGGAATCAGTTTATTCATAGACAGAAAAATGACTTCTTCCTGGACTTGAACAGCCTCAGTGAACGTCCTTCGCCATCCCCTCCAGGCTGACAGTTTCTCCCAGCATCTGCCCCTGTGTCCTGGTGAGCAGCTGGTGGCCTCAGCTGGGAGAACAGTGTGCATCTCTTGGTTCTCAGACTCCTGGGTGGTTTAGCTCTTGGGCCTCAGAGAGAGTGACTTGACTTAGAATGTCTTGCTCTTCCCTCTGCAGCCTGGTCACATCCATCCGGTGACATTTATTGCTGTGGACTGTGTGTTTTCAGACACAGAGTTTTCACATCTGAGAACATGATGAGCCTGAAGCCGTCATCCCAGCACCCCAGGGAGGGGAGACACACCCGCCAGTGCCCCAGGCAGAGCAGCAAGTCTGGAAGGGGAGCTGAGTCTCACAGCTCTGGGTACCGATGTCAGAACCTTCCAGAACTAAACCATCCCCCTCTCTGAGGGCTCCACCCTCCTCATCATGCACGAGCACTGGGTGGCAGGGAAGTGGTGAGTTCGGACTCCTAGCTATTCTGTCCTGAGTTGGAATTTCATGTCCTCCAACCCCAAGGGGTAGGACCTCAGGTACGTGCCTCGGTTTCTCCATCTGTAAAATTGAGAGGCTACTGTAACAACAGAACCAACTCCCTCAGAGAGTTCGGCGAGCTCTGGACTGTCACATCTGCAGAGCAGCTCCTACTGAGTCCGTACCGGTTGCCATGGACCCCGTGTGTGTCAGAGCAGAACTGGGCTCTGCAAGGTCTTCATTGGCTGGTACTCTGGAAGTAGATAGCCAGGCCTTTCTTCAGAGGCACCCCTGGTTGGGTCAGGATCACCCACCTTCCCCATACTGGCTGAGTGCTTACCCTTTGTGAACATCCAGGGCCTCTTTAACTAGGCCCACCACCTAGTCAGTGCTCGGTCAGTGAATGCTAGCTGCTGATTGAGCGAGGGGGGCCAGTGACTTGCCCAGCATCATGCAGCGAGTTGGTGGCGGGTCAGAGGCTGTGTGTGACTCAGATTCCCTAACTCCCAGGCCAGTGCTCAGTCACCAAGATGGCCAGGGCTGCAGATAGATGGTTGTAAGGGCTTTCTCCCACCCATTTGGGTTAAGGGAGGGATGAGTTTCCATGCTTAATCAAAATCAGAGACTCACAGTATTTTGCCCAGAGACATACAGTACTTGAGGTCCACACAGATATTCACGTAAACATGTGCACACTCACATTTACATGACATAGCACTGGGCACACATTCACTCAGAAACCCTGGAGGACACACACACACGTTTCTGGGGATCCAGGCCCCTCAGGTTGCTCCTCCCTCTCTGCTCCACATCTGGCTGTCCTCTCCTCTACCCCCGCCTCTGTCCTCCTCACTCTCCCTCCCTCCACCACCGGGGCATTCGGTGCTATTATCTCAGACTCCCCGGCCTGTCCCCTGAAGGATGCTAGGAGATCCTGCTGCTGGCCAGAAGCCATACTTCTTGTTCTTCTGAAATGGTCAAGGTGACCCAGCCCACCCAAAAAGCCAGAGGAGGCCCTGGGTGGCGGTGGAGGCAGGGGACCAGCTCAGGGTCGCCCCTGGAGTGGCCACCTCCTGCTCCCCAGCCCCTTCTGACATGCTCAGTCCCTAGGCCCAGAACGACTAAGGGTGCCAGATGGGAGAGTTGGGTGTCTGGTGTCCTGGGCTGTCCAGCCCTCCAGAGCTCCATGCTGGAAGAGGATGAAGCCTCAGGACCTGCCATGTTTGAAAGAAGACGTCTTTTTTTTTCTTTTTTATTTTAATGACAGTTTACAGAGACTTTGGATTTCCATTCATTCATTGTTGCACTTTTCTCCCTGCCCACCCCTCCCCGCAATTTATTCTTCTCCTTGAAAAGTAAAAGAAAAATTATTTCATTGCTTTACAGTCCCTTCCCCCAAGTCCACTCCACTGTGTAGCCTTCATTCTGGACTCCTGTCACGACAATAATACCTAATCATATATCCCTTTTAAACAGTTCTCTCCCTCATCTATTTCAATGCAGTCTACATTATTTATCCCATCTTTCTCAGTCTACCCTCAACCCCGATGTCAGTCTCATTTTATAACAGTGGCTCTATGCACTATTTGTCCTTTTGTGACTAAGATATTTCACTCAGTGTAATGTCCTCCAGGGTCATTTTTTAATAATATTTCATGAGTTCCTTGTTTTTCAATGCAGCATAGTATTCCAAGACTTCTCAGGCATCTGTATCACCTCCTCCCTTGACGGATGGGAGATGGTGGCCTGGAGAGGAAAGGGACTCACCCAGCGCCACACACTGAACCCAGGCTACAAGCCAGGCGCTCTCTCCTCTGCTCATATTAATGGTGCTCAGGGTCTGTGACAATCCTGTCAGGTCCCGGGCCTGAGGCCCAAAACACTGAATCCACTGCTGCCAAGTGGACTCTGGCCACACAGCAACCCCACAGCGCAGAGCAGAACCGGCCCAGCCTTGTGGGAGCAGACTCTGACTGCCTCATCTTCTATCAGGAGTAGGCGGTATTTGAACCACCAACCTCTTAATTAGTGGCCAAACACTTGACGACTGAACCACCAGGGAGCCTCATCAGTTTGGTGCTGACCCCAAATAGCACCTTCCTCCCACTGTCCCCCCAGGCCAAGTCCCCAAGAAGCCCTCGCAGCCCCTCCCAGGCCCTGGACAGGGATTGTCAAGGTGTGGTGGGCCCACTCCCCTGTGTCAGCGTCCAGAGTCGAAAACCTTTCCAGAGTCTGGCCAGGCCTTGGCCTGCCAGGACTTTTGCTCTCTTTCCTTCCTGTTTATTCAACCCTTTGGCAGGAAGCCCCAGGAGAGAATTTATGAGAGAAGCAGGAGGGAAGAGGAGAGAGAAGGAGATGGATGTGAGGGGGAGACAAGCATGTGTTTATGAAAGAGGAAGAGAGGAGAGAAAATTTAGGAAAAAGCCACATAGAGTATGTGGCTGTGGGAGAGACAGAGAAAACACAGACAGTGTGTGTGAGGCTGGGAGGAGCGCTCGGGCCTGAAGTCTGTCTTGTCAGAAGAAGCCTTCCTGAGACGCCCTGGGCTGTGCTTGGCGGGTGTTCCCCCGGGATGCCCATGGCTAGGAAGACCGTGTAGGGTCCCCAAGCTACTCCCAGGCACAAGGCAGCTGCATTTGCTAGAAACTTCCATCTCCTCAGGGTTCTGGCATATTCTTTCCTCAGGCCTGGGGTTCCCTGCTCCTCTTCCTGTCCCTGTGCAGTACCCAGAAAGCTCTGGGAGTTACAGGCCTCTAGCAGTGCTATGTCTACAGCAGGTACTCTGTAAATGTGGCTCCAGCCTGGGGTCCCTGACTGACTCCATGTGTGTCCTCAGTGGCTTCCTCTGTCCGGAGGAGGTGCTGGACTGCCTGGGAGCTAAGGTGCCCCTCAGCTCTGACAAACAAGGTTCATGATCCCAAATGTCACCAGCTAAATGTCACCTCATTACAACAGCCCTGCCCTTCACCCCATCCCACCTTTATTCCATGTCTGGGGGAAGGACAAAGACAAGAATCCCCAGTATTTCAGCAGCTCCCAGGGTAGTTCTCATTCTCACAGTTCCTCATCTCCCACGCTTGCTTAGTTGATGGGGTACCTGGGATCCACGGCAGCACCAGCTTAGATCCTAACCTCTGCCTTCTTCATGCCCTCCCTCTGCCCACTTGCACAAAGCTGCCTGAGTGTGGCAAGTAACGGAGAGTTCCTGGAGACTCGGACAGGACGACAGTCCCCCATATTCAATGGCTTCCGGTTCCTAGGACAAATGCCAGGATATACCTGAGGGGAGGTGGGATAAAGAGGAGAAGAAATGGAATTGGATTGGCATGATTTGAAAATCACTGGAACTGGGCGATGGATTAAAAAAAATTTTAAAACAACTCATCATTAGTTGTCAAGTCAACACAAACTCCTAGTGAACCCTCGTGTGTCAAACCAGACTTCTTCCATCAGCTTTCAGAAGGTTTGAGGTCTTGGTTTTTGAGGGGATTTTTGAGATTTTGCAGTAGTAGATTCCCCAGGCCTTTCTTATGAAGTGTCTCTGGGTAGATTCAAACTCCTGACCTTTAGGTCAACAGCAAATACATGAACTGTGTGGAGCAACCAGGGACAGGTGATGGAGACTTGAGGACTTAGCATTTTTTAAATAAATTTTTTATTGTATTACTTTGTGTGTGTGTGTGTGTGTGTGTACCATCAAGTCAGATCTGACTGGTACAGGAGGAGATTGTCCCTCCTTCTCCAGCAGAGCATCTGGTGGATTCAAATCGCGTACCTCTGGGATTGCAGTGCAGCTTCTTGCCACTAGGCCACCAGAGCTCCCTAGGATTTAGCATTTTATGATTCTTTCTGCCTCTGGGTACGTTTCATCCTTTCCATAATAAAAAGTCAAATAATAAAAATTTAAAATGCATCCTTCCAAGCTACACAGCAGGGAGCCCAGAGGTCCAATTACTGCTCAAAGGAATAAATAGCAAGATGTCTGTTGGCAAGTTTTAAAATCTAAAGAGGCTTCCAGGGTGCGTGGTGCATTGTGAGTCTCAAGAGTGTACCGAGGAGTGAGCAGTGATACAATTGGGAAGCTCAGTACACTTTTCTTTCCAACTTGCTTACACAATCCCACTTCATTGTCAAGTTCTGTTTCTAAGGGATTAGAGCAATTCTGCCTAAAGTGTACTGAAGAAGCCTCCACTCATGGAGAAGTTCCCATTGGTGTTTTTTTATTAGTTTTGTGTACAGCTTGTCTCTTTTCCTTGAGTGTGTCCACATGCTTAACTACCTTCTTGCTTTCAAAAGGGAGGAAATGAGTCCTTATGGTCAAAGAAAGTTTCACCAAGTTGTAAATTATGTTCTCCAGCCTCTGTGTGGAAAGCGGTAGCGGTACAGACCTAAGGAGCTGTGCTGCTTACCCAAAGCTGAGTCTCTCTGGTGGTTCAAATGCAACAGCAGCTCCTTGGGGAAAGACGGACAACCTCTATCTCTCAGAAACCTGCTATAGGGCCAGCTAGGAGTGGGTTCCCCTCGATACTATTGACGTTGGGATTGATTGAGCACCACTAAGATACAATCTCTAGCTTCCCACCTCTTCCCTCTTCTCCCTTCCACCTACAGCCTGCCCTCAGATAATGGGAGACAAAGAGCACTCCCATCTTCTGCCCTTTCCTAGAGCTTTCAGGGGACACATCCAGAACCTCCACTCCATGCTCTTAACAAAACTCTCAAAAAAAGCCATTGACATTGAGTTGAAACTGACTGAGAACTGACCCTCAAGTGGATTTTCAGAGACTGTAAACACAGGAGGAGACTGATCATCTTTCTTCTGAAGAGCAGCTGGTGGGTTCTAACCAACAGAGAAGCACCACAATCAAGTCAGCAGTGCGGTTCCCCATGATCTATGTCTCCTGAGCTCCACACACTCAACAAGGACCCACAAAGACCATCTCACCCTGAAAAGTATTAGGATGTCTCTGTTGAGTCACAGGATGGATACCTGGACCAGAAGGCCAAGGTGTGGCCAGAGACAGATGAGGTGGTCTGTTAATAGATCACCAGGCCTTTATTCCTGTTCTGAAAGCTCTGCTGAAACCATTCTACCATGGATAATAGCCTTGTTGATATTGAAGATACTGGGTATAGCTCCCAGCATCATACATAGCAATTCAAGCCATTTGCAATATGACAAACAGACAAACAGAAACAGGTGGTAGCTGTGCTCTTAGACAAAATGAAACAACAACAAACCAAGAACAAACAAACAAACTCAAACCTCTCTGTGCCTCGATTTCCTCATCTCGGAGACAGTGGACAATAATGATCCCTACTTGATAGGGTTCCTATGCTGAGAAAAAAAAATAAGGACATGTGAAGTTCTCAAAACTGTATCTGATATATAATTGTTATTGCTGTGGCATCAAGTCAAAATTGCCTCATCACTGACCATTCAGCAGGTTTCAGAGGCTATAAATATCATGGGAGGAGACTGTCCCTCTTTCCAAGTAGCAACTGGTGGATTTGAAATGCCTCTTTGGGTTGGCAGTGTCAGTCCTCAATCGCTAGGCCACCAGAGCTCCCTGGTACATAATTAGAACATGGACAATGTTAGCCAATGACCTTGGGTACCAAGTGGTGAGCTGAGGTTTTTACATCCAGCTCAACTAACTTGGTGAACCTCAGGCTGAATCTCTATTTCTCTTGCTGTTACATGGACACAGTCATAGGCGAGAGTAGGGCTGAGTAGGGTGGCTGGGATGGTGGCAATCACTCTTAAGATAATACTAATGTTAATAACGTGACTGGCCTCAAAGCTAAACACTTGTTCCATTTGTATGTGACGTTGTAAGTCTTTGTGGGAAGAGCCGGTCCATCTTTAACTGACACTCAAGGCAGAAAGGATGAAGAGCTGCTCTCTCATGCTGCAGCTAGACAGCCACCCTCATGGAGTCTGGAGGAAGGACTGCCAATCTCCAGAGGACCTGCATGCGCAAAGGCCTGGATTGGAGACGTTATGGCACAGCCTCTGGAAAATAAAGGACATCAGCGGAAACTTCTTATCTCTCCAAACCACTGCCCTCGAGTCAACTCCAACTCATAGTCACCCTACAGAACAGAGTAGAATTTCCTTGTGGGGTTTCCAAGGTGGGAATCTTTATAGAAACTGGCTCTCACATCATTGTCTTGGGCCAGTTTGGGGGTTCGAACCACCAACCTTTCCTGTAACTACTGCACAGATAGTGCTGTGTTTACAAGACTCCTAGCTCCACCAATGGGTCTGGGAAACTGACAAGAGGCTGTAAGCCCTGCATCTCTGTGTCATTGGGACAAAAAAGATGCAACTGATGCCCTTGTCATCACTGCCATCAAGGAGACATTCCTGGGCAAAGAAGAAGCAAACCAAAAACTAAAACCAAGCAAACAAAAACATTGGACCATGAGTCAGGAGGTCTGGAACTAGCTGCTGTGTGACCCTGGGCAAGTCCCCTGAGCTCGCTGGACTTCAGCTTCAGAGTGTGTGTGTGTGTGTGTGTGTGTGTGTGTGTGTGTGTGTGTTGGGGCAGAACTCAAGATGATCAATCTGCACTCACACAGCTGGCCTGGGAAACACTGCCTCATGGTCCCGGGTGGTTGTTCTGGGCTCTGGGGTATGTCACGTCCCACATTTCTCTCTGTCCCCTGTGACTTGCTCCATGGGAATGCCAGGCCCAGCCTCCTCCAAATCCTGATATTGGATTGCTCCAAGCTGGCTGATATTCTAAGACCCCAGCACCCACCGCTGTCCTGCACCCACGGCAGAGTCCAGCCCCACTAGGTGGACAGCGAGAACTAAAGTTTACAGGCATCGTGTTCCAGGAACAGTACCAGGTTCTTGGCAGGCAAGAATCCTCATCATATTATTGTTCAATACTCACAATATTACTGTCCCCGTTTGATAGGTGAGCTCCTGAGAAGTTAAGACACTAGCCTAAGAAAGCAAAGCCATTCTTAGTGCTGAGCCAGGATCCCAAGTCTCCACAAAGCCTGCCGGCTTGCCCTGTGCCGTGATACTCTGAGGACTTGCGGTATGCCAGACTCCTGGGCCCACAGCTCTGCAATGAACAGGATGGTGTCCCCCACCAAGATATGTCAAGTCCTAAAGCCTGCACCTGTGAACAAGACCTTGTTTTGTAAATAAGGCTCTTGAAGACACCAACAATTAACCTATGTTCATACTGGAGCAGAAAACGACACTAGGGCACTGGTGTCCTGGTGCAATCTTAAAGAAGTCCTGGTGGTGTGGTGGTGAAGGGGCTCAGCTCGGCTGTGAACAGAAAGGTTGGTGGTCTTCAGGAGAAAGATGTGGCAGCCTGCTTCTTGAAGGGTTACAGCACTGAAAAGCTCTCCTCTGTCCTGTGGAGTAGCTATGAGTCAGAATCGACAAGATGTCAGGGGGTCTAATCAATCTAAATGACTCATTATGGAAAAAGGAGGATTGAGACGCAGAGAGATCTACAGAGGGAAACGGCCTTGTGAAATCAGAAGTCCCCTGCAGCTGCTCACGGAGGAACAACACCTGGGACTACGAGAAGATGATGTCAAGATGTAGCTTCCATGACGGGGCCCAGGCCCCCGACCTGGGTGTGGAAGTTCTGGGCTCTGTGATGGGAGCTTCCTGGTCATCTGCCTGCCTGGTTTCGTTTCATCTCCGGCTCATGGTGACCCCACACACAAGACAACAGCATATTGCCCAGTCCCGACCCTCCTCACAGTCCTTGCCATGTTCAAGGCTGGCATTTCAACCGCTGTGCCAGTCCGTCTCATTGAGGACTTTTCCTCACCCTCCTTGACATGACTCTTCATCAAGCTTGATGTTCAAAGAAAGGGAGCCCAAGTCCACGGGAATCCATATGCAGACTCCCAGGTTTCTCTTCCTCGTCTCCACTAACAACTGTCCACCATGGTGGACATGGGGCCACTCAGGTGGGATTTGGAATAAGAAACATGCAAGTTGCCACAGGACGACAGCCTGCCAGAAACATAGTGGGTCAAATGGATAAATATTGAATAAGAGCATTATTGATGAATGAATATAAGGATCCGAGAGGGGTGGGATAGGGTGGAAGCAGAGGCATGAGGATGTGCAGTGCGGCTGGGGTGGGGGGTGGGGGGGATTAATCATCGGGTTGTACAATTTGATGGGGGGGCGTGAAGGAAATGGAAAGAATTTGTTCTTGAAAACAATGTATTCACATTTTATAAATAAACTAGTAGAAATAAAAATAAGACATTTTTTAAAAGGAAAAAAATGGATCCCAGAACTATCTTGGTGCCTCCTGGGGTACAGGACCCTGTTCAGCGGTGAACGCTGGGGCCCAGCGCCTCACACAGTTGCCACCACCCTAAGCCCCTGCCTACGTCTACAGAGCTTTTCTGAAAGGCTTGAAGGCCATGTTCACAAAGGCACAGAGGGTGCCCGCCTGTCCACGGGTCCACGCAGCCTGTGGATCCACCGTCCCTCCCCGGGCAGCTGGCAGGCGGGGAAGCAGGGCTGTTAGAGACGGATGGAACCAGACTCAAACTAAAGGTCAGAAGCTGCTCTGCAGGCCTGGCACCTTCTCCCGCTTCCAGCACAGCCTGTCCTCGGCCTGTGAGTTTCTCTTACCCTGTGTTCTCCGCAAAAGGATGGGGTCAAGCAGATGGCCCAGCCCAGCCTGGTGCAGCTCAGAGTCACGTAAATCAGCCATGCCTTTCCCTGACAGGGGTGAGAGGCTGAGACCTCCATCCAGCTTTCAGAGACACTTAGAGACTGTAGTTAAAGACCCTCACGGAATGGGGTGGGGGTGGGGGGAATGGGGCCACTCCATACAATGATTGTGACGATCAATGCACAACCATGTGTGTTTGTCAAAACTCACAGCAAAGACACTAGAAAGGGTGAATCATTAAGGAAGTTAGTTCTCTACTTGGATAAACTTGACTAAAATGTACATGCATGTGCCTATTTGTATAGAGGCAGTAACCCAGGAGATCCAGACCTCAACAGCGCTGTCCTGTCTTATTAGATCTTTGTAAGTTTTCTGCCTTTGCCAGGCAAAGTACTAAAAGTACTAAGAAAAATCTTAGTCCTTTTCCGTTGCTTAGAAATATTTGAGCTTTCTTTCTCCAACAGGTATCCCCTTTTTACATAATCAGACTTTCACAGGTATTACCATACACATACAGAGAGAAAGAAACACAGATAGTGCTGAATACATATCTACACACAGAGACACAAATATTGCTGTATACACACCTACAGGTATTACTGTGTGCACACACAGAGATATTACTGTATACAAAACAAAAACACATTTATATACATACACACATATATACCTACAGCTATTACTGTGTGCACACACAGATATTACTGTATACAAAACAAACACACATTTATATATATACACACACATATATATGTTATTGTTGTTGTTGTGTACCATCAGGTCAGAACCGATCCATAGCTGACTCTCCAGTGGGTTTCAGA
>NW_006399836.1:12565662-12575245 GCF_000299155.1 Elephantulus edwardii
GTCACAGAATGTTAAGCATTCAACTTTCAAACTCTAGGAAGCTCATTGAGTTTGAGTCAGAGCTTAGAGCTGACCTTCCAGCAGGTTTTCTGAGGCTGTAAATCTCAGGGGAGGAGATTGCCCATCTTCTTGCAAAGTAGCTGCTGGATTCGAACTACCAGACAAACGTGCCCTTGTGTTAGCAGCGCAGCTCGCTGTGGGTTATGCCCCCAAACATCCGCAAGTTGATGGTGAGGCACCTTGGAAGAAAGGACTGGCGATTTCTCCCTGAAGGGTCAAGCCTTAGAAACACTATGGAGCAGAGTTTCCTGGAGCTCTGGGGTTGCCATGAGTACCCGTCAACTCCATGGTAACTGATCTGTTAGCCGCCATCAGGTCAACCCAGCCATGGCCACACCACACACACAGAAGTGCCGCTGAGTCCTGAGGCATCCGCACAGTCAGTCAACGGAGGGCCAACCGTGGGTCATGGGGTTTCCACTGGCCAGTTTTCTAAAGGAGCTTGCCAGGCCTTGCTTCCTAGTCTATCTCAGTTCTGCAAGCTGTGCTGAAATGTCTTTACAGGATGGTTGTACACACGCCTCCACAGACAGATGGATGGGGGCTGTGTGTGTAGTGACCAAGAGTGAGACCCACGTCTCTCTATCAAAGGCGAGAAGCCCACTACTATATTATGAATACCATATATGCACATGGACAATCATGTGCATATACACACAAATGGGCTTTTTAAAAGAGAGAAAAGAGCAGGTGAGCTTCCCAGGGTCTCAGCCCTCAGAGTCCCAGGGGACCCAGGGCCAGACTGTGGTATTACAGGACTGGACTCAGTGGGGAGCACACCTGCTCTCGGGCAGAAAGCCTGCCCCTCCCTCAGACGCCTCATCCCACCCCCCAGCACATTCTGTCGGCTCAGCCTTCCAGACACTCCAAGAACCCGATGCCTTTGCCGTGGAAAAAGCCATCCTTTGTGCCTGTTTAAGGTTCTCCACCTCAACACCCCCTTTTTCATATGTGAGGTCCGAGCTGGTTTTTCCCGTCACCTGTGAGAGGGAATGGAGGCCCTGAGAGGCTAACAGCCTCCAGCCAATAAGATGAACAATACCCATGAGAAGCTCCTGTCCTGCACTATCCCACTTATCGTCCCAACCTTAATGCAGGCACAGTGATGGTGCCTATTTCCTAGATGAGGGAAATAAGGCACAGAGAAGGTAAGTCATTTGTCCAAGGTTACACAGCTCATAAAAGTCAGAGCCAGGACTCTAACCTGGAGCCCAGATCTAGGGCCCATGATGGGACAAGCAATGTCTACCTCACCCATCTCTACGGTCACCTTTCTCAGAGCCCATTCCCACCCCTGGGGTCCACTATGGCCCCAGGCACCACTCTGCTAACCACAGGATGGGGAAGCACAGTGGGAGTGTGGGATTTAGCCATCAGAGACAACTGTGCCCCAATGTCACCCCAGCTAGAAACACCCTACTAGATTTTAACAGTTGCGTGATTTTCAAGCAAGTGGATCTCACCAAAACAGGTGCAGGGATGGGTTACAATGTGTGCATTGCACGGGATCAGACCAGCACAGGGGAAGCCCTCGAAAGCATTTGCCCTTCCTGTCATGGCCAGCACTGTAATCATTGGGGGAGAGAGGGAAGGTCCAGGCCAAATGAGCGTGGTCTTCCTACAATCAGAATCCCAAAGGATGTTCACGTCTCCTCCAGGTCTCAGCGGTAGATTGTCACCCCTAAGGGGATAAATTGTCTGGTCAATTCACCCTCATCCAAGGGACAGGCTCTCAGAATGAGGCCCTGGGTGTCACCCTCTACGGTGACCATTGAGCGTCCTCCCTGGAGCCTGCCTCTCCATGCCTTCTACTGCTGAGTGGATGAGAGCGGGAAGGAGGAGAAGCAGGTGGAAGAGAGAAGGCAGCTAAAACAGTGGAGAGGTGAGGCCCGCAGCAAGGACCATGGCCCCAAATATAGTCACAGCTCTGCTATTCACAGCTTGTGCTAAATGGGGTCTGTCTTCTTCTTGGCATTGAGCAACCTTGCAAAATGCTGCCTTCCTCACAGCGGGACTCTATCCCCAGAATATTTTTTCTTTTTTCACAAACTAATTTAATGGCTGCCTTCCATTTGAGTGAAGAAAAGGACCTCACTTCTCTTGTTCATGGATGTTATCTCCAGAGTCTGGTACATAGCATGTGGGAGTTTTTATCTGATGGAGAAAAGGAGGGATGAAAGGATGAACAGAGGGAGAGGGATATGGAAAGATGGATGGATGGATGGATGGATGGATGGATGGACGGATGGACAATAGGATAGATGAGTAGACCTATAGATAGGTTCATGGACATATGCATGAGTGGGTACCTGGGTGCATGGATAGGTGCATGTAGGGATGCAAAGATGGATTTACAATTGATTGGATAGATCGATGGATGAAAAAAGGAAATGGATGGATGGATGGATGGATGGATGGATGGATGGATGGATGGATGGAAAGATAGAATCACGATGAATGGATGGATGGATGGATGCATGCATGCATGCATGGAAAGATGGAAAGATAGATTCTGGATGGATGGATGGAAAGATGGATGGATGGATGGATGGATGGATGGACAGATAGATGCATGCATGGATGGATGCACAGATGCACAGGTAAATGAACAGGTGAATGTATCTATGGGTGGAGTACATGTCCCTGGAAGAATGGACCTGAGACACTCATTGGCTCTCTCCACCCTGCTATTGCTGAGGGCTTGCAACATCTCCTCTAAGATCCTGTTGGAGGTCTCGGTCCTCATAATCAGTCAGGGACAGAGCTGCAGGTGAAACAAACTGCTCCCCCTGAGGAGAAAGCACAGAGGAGAGAGGAACTGGGGCACGGGTTGGCGGGTGAGGGGGTAGGACAACCCAGAATAAAAGCCTAGAAAAACAGAACCTGTGCTCTGCTGGTGGGGGCCAGGGGAAGGGCTGCATAAAGGAAGCAAAACGGAAGCCGGAGCAGAGGAGGCTCTTGATCAAAGGAAGCACAAATTGGGCACTCTCCGCCCAGTCCCGCTGCGCTCCATAATGAGGGAAAGCTCTGCCTTGCCTTTCAAAGGCCTTTTCTCTTCACTCACACATTTCCGTCTGAAACACCACCCTGGTGGCGCTTTAATGTTTACTCCTCCATCATCATGGCCCCACAAAAGAAAGAGGGTATCAGCATCAGCATCACATCTTGAGACCTGGATCCAGGCTCCCCACACCCCCACTATCTGGGGACAGGGTGAGTCCTTCCTTATCTATAAAATGGGGTGACAGGGACACCTTGGGAGGGGAGTCTCATGGAGGACAGACCATGGACTGCTAAGAGAACAAACAGGTTTATCCTGGAGAGGGTGAAACAAGGCTGCCCCTTGGAGGCAAGGATTTTGAGGCTTTGTCTCACATACTTTGGGTATGCGGCCAGGAAGGACCAGTCCCTGGAGAAGGGCACCATGCTTAGAAGGTTGGAGGGACAGCACAGGAGAGGAAGACCTCAGATGAGATACATTGACACAATGACTGGGGTAATGGGGATAAGTGAGTCAGAGACGGTGAGACTGGCTCAGGATAAGGCAGAGTTCAGCGCTATTGTGCACAGGGTCACTATGAGTGGCAGGCGACTCAATGGCACATAACAACAATAACCAGTAGAAAGAAAATAAGAATAGTCAAAAAGGAATTTAAGAAAAATAAACTACAACAAAACAGATGGGGAGGGTCTGGGCCCCTTCCCCACTTCCTGCTCTGTCTGGGATGAGCCAGATTCTCTCTAGAGATTCCGATTCCAGCGACGTAGAGTGGGATACGTATTAAAAGTCCCCAGAAGAATCCAGTGCATAGTCTGAACTGGAAATCTCTGGCTTAGGCATATGTATTGGGGTACAGCTGGACCTCTGCCAGGAGATGCAGGGACCGGTAACAGTGGCTGCCTCTGGGGCGTGAGGGGGTGTTATGAGGAGGAGGATGCTGTCTTTGTTTCTCAGTGTAACTATGACAGAAATACCACAAGTGGGTGTCTCAGAAGAAGAGAAATGTGTTCTCTGACAGTCCAGGGGCCTAGCAGCCTGGATTCAGGTCACCAGCATCAGGGAAAGATGCTGCTTCAGCCCTGGGGGAAGGTCCCTCTGTCTTATCTTCTGCTCCCCCTGTGTTCCTCTGCTCCTTGCCCATCCTTAGACCCTCCCCTGGCTGTGTGAAAGCTGAGCTTTGTAACACAGAAGCCACTGTGTTTGGGAGCCACTGAACCAACAGGACACATGGCGGCCATGGGATCGGAACTAGGATTCCAACACAGACTGCAGGGCAGGCACCATTCAATCCATAACAAACAGCCTTGTAAGACCAGCTCCATGTGCCTGTGTTTTCTACTCGAAGAGGAAATGGTTCTAATAATAAATAAATGGAAGTCATTCCAGCTCAGCCCATGCCCGGACGGAGACGCCAGAAGGGGAAAAACCTGTCTGAGAAACGCAGCCAGAATGCTCCTTAGAAGCAAGGACATCAAGGCCTCTTCTTAAGTCCTCTCGGCGTTGCGTTGTGAGGGACCAGTTCCTGGAGGACACTAGTTTCCTGGTAAGGTGACAGAAAGGCCCTCCGTTGGATGGATGGACGCAGTGCCTGCCTCATGAGTCGGTGCACGGTAACGGCTATGCAGAGGTGCCGGCTCAGACCTCACTCTGTTCTGCTGTACTTTCATGTCCTGTGGTTCTAAGTGAAAACCAGTTCAACAGCACCTTACAACCACCACCGCCACCACCTAGACCCAAGGGTGGTGGGAAATCCTTCGTTGAGGCATCCGAAGTTTCCTGGATCCCACAAGAACCTCAAGTTTGTAGGGTCCCTGGGAAACTTTGATGGCGCTGGTTCTATACTGGTTCTCAGGACAGGAGATCCCTTTGCCAAGGCCTTCACTGCTCACTACCTGTGGGATGAAAGCGTCAGCCTGACTCCCAGGCATTTGTACCCATCTCTAACCCTCAGCTGCTCCAGGCTCAAGGCCCCAGGCTGAATGGGACCCACGATCCTTCTGCTTCTAGACCCCAATGTGGGCTCCCCCCACCCCAGCCGAGCTCCCAGCCACGTAACCCTTCCACACGCAGTGGAACTCTGCTGGATCCCTCCACAGCTGAGACCCATCCACCTGCCCGTGTACCAGCTCCTTTGTCAGCCCCGGGGAGCAAAAGGGCTGATAAAGGCCTGCCTGCTAGGGAATTCTGGGGGCTTAGAGGTAAGGAGTTGCACTGCCAACCCAAAGGCCTGCAGTTCAAATCCGCCCACAGGAAGAAGATGGATGGTCTCCTCCCATGTAGTTTGCTGCCTCTGAAAACCCACTGGAGGGTCAGCTATGAGACGGTTCCAACTCGATGGTACAGAACAAACTCCCCTTGGAGACAGGCTGGGTGGCGCAAACAGTTAACTGGGCTGCTTGCTGAAAGGTTGCAAGTTGAAATTCACCCAGAGCTGCATCAGAAGAAAATTCTAATGATTTACTTCTGTAAAGTCAGCCATTGAAAACCCTTTGAGCATGGTTCTGCTCAGACACCGTGGAGTCTCCACGAGATGAAGTCAACACGACACAACCACACCTTTCCTTCTCACCCTGCGCCTCTGCAGGGATCAGTCACAGGTGCCAGGGCTCCTGCTCCTTCTCCATCTGTCCCTCCTTCCTTCTTTCCTTTCCTCCCTACCTTCATTCCTTCCAAGCCACTGCGGTCTCCAAACTCTCACCACTACAGCCAACAACACCTCAAGTTAAGCTTATAATAATGATACTGATGTTGTGGGGTGCCATCAAGTTCGAGTGTGACTCCCAGCGACCCCGTGAACAACAGATCTGAACCCTGCTCTAGCCTGTGCCATCCACACAATCTCTGACACACTTGGGCTACAGTCACTGGGTCAGTCCATCTCATTGAGGGTCTTCCCCTCTGTCACTGTCCCTCCACCTTCCCAAGCATGACGTCCCTTTCCACGGAATGGCCTCCCCTAACAACATGCACAGATTATGTGAGACAAAGCCTTTTTTTCTCTTTGCCTCCAAGGAGCATTCTGGCTAAGACATATCTGTTTGTTCTCTTGGCAGTCCACGGGATATTCAGTACTGTTCTCTAGCACCACAGCTCAAAGACACAAATTCTTCTGTCATTTTTATTCATTGCCCAGTTCTCAAATGGAAGCATAGCTGGAATTCCCATTCCGATGCAGGTAATTTGAAAGACTGTGACTTGAATCAGGCACCCCTTAGTCTCTAAACTGAAATCACTGTTCTTCAGGACTCTGGAGAGGTCCCTGCTAGCAGACTTCCCCAGTGCTGTATGTCTACCAATCTCCTGACTGCTGGTACCAAGGGTCTTGATGGTGGATCCAAGCAAGATGCAATCATTAACAAGTTCCCTCTTCTCCATCCAACATGATGTGGCTTATTGGCCCAGCGATGAGGGGTTTTGTTTTCTTGATGTTGAGACATAATCCATATTGAAGGTGCAGTCCTTGACCCTCTGCAACGAGTGCCTCAAGTCCTCCTCACTTTCAGCAAGCAAGAGTGTGTCATCTTCATAACGCAGGTTGTTGATGTGTCTGTCTCTGATCCTGATGCCACCCTCCTTTCTAAAGTCCAAGTTCTCTAATAATTTGCTCCATCTACAGATTGTATAGGTATAAAGGCTACATCCCTGAGGCACATCTTTTCCAATTGATCAGTTGACTTACAACTAAACAGTTGAAGGGTCAAGTCTGATGATGTGGGTTTTAGGGCCTGACTGGTTCAGGGTCTCAAATGATGTTGTCATAACTCCAGTTCTCTCCCTGTCCACGGACAGATTGTCTCCATGCAGCAGGCACGATGCCCACCAGAAACCAAAAGAACACTAATCCAGCACCTCCCAATGGGACCGGCTAGAAATGCCCCTTCTTGAGCTGTGGCCGTGGGATAGGACTTTTGATGGGCCTGGCCTGGATCTCAGGCTCATCCCTGGAGAGGGGGTGAAGGATCAGAGTATTTTTGGTCCCAACAGAAATCATGGGAATGTGTTCCCCCAGGAAAGAGGCCTTCGGTTCCCAGATAAAGGGAGAGGGGAGTGGGAGGGCCAGTCCACACTGCCGCCCTCCTTACACGTATCTGACAGTCTGCACGTGACTCTGGGCGACAGTCCTCCCCAAACTGCCCCTCCAGAGCCACCCAGTGCCCACACGCGGTCTTCATCTACAGAGAGGTTTAGAGGGTGGGGAAGGGGTAAGACGGAGTTCTGCAGAATTCTGTAGAACTGTTATTATTAGCTGCTTTTCAGTGGATTGGGACTCTGGGCAACCCAATGCAAGGCGGTAGAACTGTCCCATAGGGTTTTCTAGGTTATAACGTTTCTCAGGAAGGGCCGGTCCTTGGACAAGGACATCATACTGCAAAAGGTCAAGGGTCAGAGGAAGACCCTCAACAAGACGGATTGACACAGAGACTCTAACACTGGGCTCCAGCGTATCAGGGGTGATGAGGATGACGTCACATGGGGCGAGCTCAGACCTGTTGTTCATCGGGTCGCTGTGAGTCTTGGTTGACTCGATGGCACTAACAGTAACAATCTTTGTCAGCCTCACCAGCCCCCAACAAGATGGATTCAAAGTGACTGCAGACACGGGCTCGAGCACAGTGTAGACTGTGAGGCTGGCACCGGATCGGGTCAAGTATCGATCTGTGGAACACGACGTCAGCACAAGTCAGCTTCAGCGTAGCAAGCCTAACCACAGGCAACGTTCCCCAGGGAGGACTGCCAGGCCTTTCTCCCGTGAAGCCGCTGCCTGTGTTCCAACCACCAACCTTGAGGTAAGCTCCTGTGCACTTCACCATTACGCCACCAGAGTTCATTGCTTCCCTGGCGTGAAGGACACCCTTTCATAGATCTTCAGTGCATCGAGCAGCTCCTGCTATAGCGATTCTGCAGAGCATTTCTGTTTTCACCATCAGGGATGTCAGGGCAGCTCTGCATTAGCCTGCAGGGTGAGCGGGCTCAGCTCCTGGGGGGCCGGTCATGTCCAAGTCTGTCCCACGTGTCTCCAGTCCTCCTTGTTGTGGTCGGTCAGGGCTGCCTCAGCTCCGACTACGGCAACCCTCTTAGGACAGAAAGCAGCACCAGGCAGCCCACGATGGTGGTAACAGCCCATCTGCTGTGAGCCTCAAGGCTTTCACTGGCTAACTCTCAGAAGTCGATCGCCAGGTTTTCTTCCTACTCTGCTTTGTCTAGAAGCTCCTCTGAAACCTGTCCCCCAGGGGTGACCCAGCTGGTATTTAAAGTAGCAATAGCTTAGCTTCCAGAGTCACACACGCGGAATCCCTCTGAGGAGGTCCCCTGGCAGATGGGCAGTGATTGTCCTTCAGACCGTGTTCTCCTGTGACATGCTTCTGCTGGATTACTGGAGACCAAGAGCCCAGGGCGCCCGACTCAGGCACGGGAAGACCACAACATCACATCTACTCTCAATCCAAGGCCGTAGAAGGTTGAGTCAACGTTCTTCCCAGGACAGGAAATGAGAGAACAGGAGCTGAACCATCTGAGGTGTCTGTTCCCACTAGAAAGTCCCCGCAGATAAGCAGGACCACGAGGAGAGGCTAGTGGTCAGTATTGGGGCAGCAGTTGCTGTGTGGTCTCGGAACACCGTGTGGCTGTGTGGTCCTGGGACACTGGCGAGATCAAGAAGAAAACAAACAGAACAAGAACTCGGTAACTGTAGGCACTGTCCTTAACACTTCTATGCCTGCTCCACAGGGGAATTGTTGAGGGCACTCTGGTGACCTAGTGGCAAAAAGGTTCTTTATAATCCCGAAGGCACATGGTTCGGGGCTACCAGCTGCTCCCCGGGAGGATGGCCAATTTCCTCCTGTGCAATATATGCCTCTGCAAACCAGCTGGAGGGTCAGCTGTGGGTCGGTTCCGACTCCATGGCACACAACAACAAACAACAACAAGCTCTAAGCAAGTGCTCTCCAAAGTGCTAAAGAGCAAGGATGTCAGTTTAAAGACTACGGTGCACTTAATCCACACTTCCTATGCATGCCTGGTATTTTCAATTGTTTCCTCTGCAAACATTGGACAATGATTAAGGATTACAAAAGAACTGGAGCCTCTGAATGGTGGTGTGGGAGTATCTAATATTTCATGAACTTCTAAAAGAACAAACAAATCCATCTTAGAGGAAGTACAGTCAGGGTGCTCCTTAGAGGTGAAAATGGTGATACTTCGTCTCAAGTACTTTGGACATGTCGTCAAGAGGGACGGACCAGTGGAAAAATCAGCCTGCTGGGAAAGGTGGAGGGTCAGGGAAAGAGAGGAAGACCGTCCACAAGATGGACTGACACAGTAAGTATAATAATTGGCTGGGGCATGTCAGAACATAAGGACGGGCCAGAATAGAGCAAGGACCGTCTCTGCTTTCATAGGGTCCCCAAGAGTTGCAGTCAACTTGGCAGCACACAACAATAAACTCCAAGCAAGAAGCCTGGCAGCACAGAGACTGCCATGTTTCCCTGTTACCGAAAGGTTGGAGACTTTAGTTTCCGCACG
>NW_006399836.1:12575345-12576959 GCF_000299155.1 Elephantulus edwardii
GCCAGCTTCTCTGAGGAAGAAAGATGGGTGGTCTCCTCCATAAAGATTTACAGCCTCAAAACCCCAATGGCAGGTCACCATATGTCCAGTATATGTCCAAAATGGGTGTTGAAGAAGATCCATGCCCAAGGATTTTGTGCAGATGTACTCACTTGGCCTTCCTCAGAACCTCAGTTTTCCCATCTGTGGATTGAGAATAACAATGCCACACCACTGGATTTTCAGTGTCTGAAGACGCAGAACAGAGAAGCCTTGCGTGGAAGCCAACTCCTGTGGCCCCATGTGTCACAGGGTGGAACAGCTCTGTTGACTGTAACGTTGAGGGAGGGGATAGATTGTCAGGCTCACTCTCGTTGTTGTTAGGTGCTGTCGAGTTGAGCACGCCTCACAGTGATTCTATGAATAAAATATCTGAAACCTGTTTTATCCTGTGCCATCCACACACTTCCGGACACACAAGAGCCGACTGCAGCAGTCACCATGTCAATCCACCTGGTTGAGGGGCTTCCTCTCTTTTGATGACCCTCCACCCTTCCCAACATGATGCCCCTCTCCAAGGAATAGCCCCTCCTAGCAACATTCCCAAAGGATGTGAGGTGAAGTCTCATGATTCCTGCCTCCAAAGAGCACTCTGGCTGCACCCTTTCCAAGATGTATTTTTGTTCTCTTGGCTGTCCATGGGATGTTCAGTGCTCTTCTCCAACATCACAGCTCAAAAGCATCAATTCTTTTTCTGTCATCCTTAGTCATTGTCCAGTTCTCAGATGCATAACAAGTGATCAGAAAGACCATGGCTACAATCAGATGCACCTTGGGCCTCAAGCTGGCATCATTACTCCCCAAAAATTTGGAGAGGTCCCTAACTGCAGACTTTCCCAGTGCAGTGCATCTCCTGATTTCCTGACTGCTTGTACAAAGGGTGTTGACTGTGGATCCAAGCCAGATGGAGCTGCTAGGCAGGGTCAAATCTTTAACATCTAGGTCAGCAGCCTAGTGAAACCAATGATGCTACTAGGGCCCTTTTGGAAACACTAAGGACACCACGACCAGAGCCAACCACCACCCAGCAGGACCGCTCCCACAGACTGTGGACTTAGAATGGCCATTCCCACCAGGCCTGCAGAGGTGAGCGAGGCCACTGGAATCTAAAAGCATGTGCTATGAGGAGCCAAACAGCACCCAAACTATAGCCAGTACTCAGAGGTACAATGCGGGGTGGGGAGGAGGGGAGAAGGGAGGACACCTACTTTCATCTCAAATCCAAGAGGCACTAGAAGAGGCATGGAATGACATTCTGAGGCACCTCAAATATGACAGGCATCAGGAGGGGGCAGCCACAGAACTGGAGGAAGGAAAGGCATGTCTGCTGATGAGATGCCACCTGATACCAATGATTGAAATTGTCAATTATTTCATCTAACTTGGATCAACAGTCAACACCCTTGGTACCAGCAGTCAGGTGATCAGGAGATGTATTGCACTGGGAAAGCCTGCTGTCAGGGACCTCTCTAAAATTTTGGTGAGCAATGATGTCAGTATGAAGACTAAGGTGTGCCTGACTCAGACCATGGTATTTCTAATCACTTACTATGCATCTCAGAGCTGCACAACAAA
>NW_006399836.1:12580269-12581680 GCF_000299155.1 Elephantulus edwardii
GGAACTCATGAAATATTATACAAAATGGGTGACCCTGGAGGACATTATGCTGAGTGAAGTATCTCAGTCACAAAAGGACAAATATTGCACAAGGCCACTGTTGTAAAACGGAATTGGCATCAGGTTTGAGGCAAGACATAGAAGGAGGGTACGAATGATATATACTGCATTGAAACAGATGAGGGAAAGAACTGTTTAAAGAGGATACATGATTGGGTATTATTGTCATGACAGGAGTCCAGAGTGAAGGCTACACAGTGGAGTGGACTTGACGGGAGGGATGAAAGAGATTTTCTTTTTCTTTTCAAGGAGAAGAGTGAATTGGGTCGGAGGGGGTGGGCAGGGAGAAAAGTGCGACAATGAATGCATGAAAACTCTAAGTCTCTGTAAACTTTCATTTAAATTATTTTTTTTTAAAAAAGGAAGAGGAATTTTGTTCTGCCGTCTGGTATTTAGAGCGCAGCGGGGGACGGGCCTTATCGCCTTCTTGTCTCTGCGCCCGCCCATCCGCCGCCCCTCGACAGGCCCGCTCGCCCCGCTGAGTCGCCCCTACATGCAGACCTGTCAGAGACCATGGCCGGCCCGAGTACGCCTCGCTTTCCGCCGTCATGGGCGCCTCGTGCGCCATGGTCTTCAGCGCCGTGGGTGCCGCCTCTGGCACCGCCTCCATGTGGGTCATGCGGTAAGAGCTGATCAGGAAGTCCATCATACCCGTGGTCAGGGCCGGCATCATCGCCATCTACGACCTGGTGGTGGCTGTTCACCTCGCCAACTCCCTGAATGACAGCATCACCCGCTACAAGAGCTTCCTCCAGCTGCGCGCCGTCCTGCGTGTGGGCATGAGTGCGCTGGCGGCCAGCCTCGCTGTGGGAATTGCGGGGGTCACCGGCGTGCGGGACACCGCCCAGCAGCCCAGGCTTTTCGCTGGCATCATGCTGATCCTCAGAGTCACTGAGGTGCTGGGCCTCTGTGACTTCATCGTGACCCTCCTCCTCTCCACAAAGTAGCCCTCTTTGCAGCCCAGCAGCCACTGAATCCCATGTAAAGCCCACCCCTTCCTCACAAGCACCGGGCCGCTGACCCCCTCGTATTTGGTCTTGTAAATGCGCAGTGTCTCAGGGCCCACCGTCTGTTGCCCGCCTTGCCCCCAGCCCCCGCCCCGTGCTGTGGTCTGGACCCGCTCCTGCCCTCCCGCCCTCCCCAGTGAGGAGCAGGCCCGGCTGCCCCAGAGCGCCCTGTGTCCAAGGATGAATTAGACTCGTCATTTCTTTCTGCACTGGATGTTATTTAGAACAGATCTGACCTGTTCATACGTCTGTGGAGCAGCCCTCGTATCCCGCTCTACAGTAACCTTAGGGAGCGTGTTTTGCATTGTGATTCCCACCCCGAGACTCACGTGGATGGATCACCT
>NW_006399836.1:12582549-12591605 GCF_000299155.1 Elephantulus edwardii
AAAAAATAATAAAATTTAAAAGAATAAAAAAGATTGTACAGGACAGTCTGAAATTTCGAAGATTATACATGTACACACTCTCCTATTTCTTAAGGCCCTTCTTCCACTAGGTTTATTAAACCAATCAGTTAACAGAGTTTACTGAGGCCTGCTACATATCACTTGCTATTTGGAACCTCTTAATAAGAAATCCCGGGGACATACATGGGTCCATGGGTAGTGCAAACAGCTTTATTCAGCTGCTAACCAAAGCATCGATGGTTCAAACCCACCAAATGGCTCTGTGAAAAAAAAGCTCAGTGGTTGGTTTCCGTAAAAGATTATTACTGTTGTTGTTGTTGTTATTATTATTATTATTATATTATATCAAGCTGGAACCAAGTCATAGCTGACCCTCCAGAGGGTTTTCAGAGGCTGTAAGCGCCTATTTTTCTTGCTGGTGAATTTGAACCACATGCCTTTGGATTGGCAGCACAATTCTCTGGCACTGAGCCTCCCGGCCTTCTTCTATACAGGATTACAACCCAGAAAAGCCACACTATAACTCAGGGGGTCGTCTTAAGTGAGAAATCAACTGGCTGGCAGGTTTAGTTTGGCCTGGGACGCACTGCATGTTGAGTCTTGAGGGGGAGGTGAGCACTGATATGCTAGGATGACGTTGAATGTGGCCTCTGGAGTCAGCCTAATTAAACTTAGGATCTGCCTGCACCATCCTACTGGTGGCCAAGTAGGTAGGAAGTGCTGCAAACCAGGGATGGCGCCTTTCTGGAAGTTCAAATCCACCAGCAGCTTCTAGCAAAAAGAGATGGACAATTTCCTCCCGTGTGATTTACAGCCTCTGAAAACCTGCCGGAGGGTCAGCTAGGATTCAGTCCTTCCAGGACCCAGTCTTCCTTAACTGTCGCCTACTGGACGGTGGAGACCACTAGAAACTCTTCCTGAGACGGTTGTTATGGGTTTGCACAATGCCTGACACACGGGCTCAATGCCAGCTCTTAGCAGGTCGTGTAAGGAACGACACCAGTAGCAGTTACCGTGAACGTGTGTACACACCATCTCGCCACGCCTCCTCACGCCACGCCTCGCCATGCCTCTGTCGTAGAGAGTGGAGGTCAACTTCTCATCCTCCCTGGATGCACTGTATGGGGACAAAGTGAGAAGAAATACTAAAGAAATGGGAGGGAAATCTGGATCAAAGTGCAAAAATCTAAAAAGGGTTGCGGTGGAGTAGAAGAGCCAGATCCCGGCAGGCGGTTTGCCCTGGGTGTCGGGAAAAGCCTGACTCCTGGCAAGAAGCAGCGATAGTTTCTGAGAAGCATACCGACAGCGGCAGTGTGTTTGGTAGAGGGAAGTTCTGACCCCGGCGCTGTGAAGGAAGGATAAACTCCTCCCTGACGCCTGCCCGCTTCTGCAGAAAAGCTCCTCTCATGCTATCCGCTGCCCTTTCATGCGGGCTTTTGTGTTATACACAACCAAACTTGACCCCTGCCTTTGTAGAGACTGCAGCCTTAAGAACCATAAACAATAGTTCTGCTTCATGAAATATTATACAAAATGGGTGACCCTGGAGGACATTATGCTGAGTGAAATATCTCAGTCACAAAAGGACAAATATTGCATAGGGCCACTGTTGTAAAACGGGACTGACATCGGGGTTGAGGGAAGGCAGAGAAGGAGGGGAGGAATGATGTATAGTGCATTGAAACAGATGAGGGAGAAAACTGTTTAAAAGGGACACAAAATTGGGTATTATTGTCATGACAGGAGTTCAGAATGAAGGCTGCACAGTACAGTGGACTTTGGGGGGAGGGATTATATAACAATAAAAGAGTTTTACTTTTCAAGGAGAAGAGTGACTTGTGGGGTTGGGGGGAGAGGGAAAAAGGTGCAACAAAGAATGACTGGAAACCCTAAGTCTCTGTAAACTTTCATTAAAATTAATTTTTAAAAAGTGAAAAAAAGAAGATAGTTCTGCTCTATCCTACAGGGTCGCAATGAGTCAGGTCAACGCAAGTTTTTGCTTAGTTGGTTTTTGTTTTGTTTTCTTATATTTCTGTTGTTATCTATATGAGGTCAAATTGATAACTAGTTCATTTTCGTAGAGTCAGAAGATACTCAGACCTGATCCTTTAGAGGCCGTAGAGTGCCCCGGAGGAGACTGCCCATCTTTCTCCCTCTGAAATACTACTGTGGATTTGAACTGCCTGGCTTTGGGTTGGTAGCACAGATCCCTAATCACAAGACCACCAGAGCTCCATTAATTGACAATAGCAACTCAAAAGGTTAGGTAGGAAACTTAGAGAGAAATGAGTTTATGTTGATGTTGTTATGTGCCATTGAATTAATTAGAATTCATAGCGACTCTATGAACAATAGCTCTGAGCCCTGTCCTATCTTAAGTCAATCTCACTGACTCTGACACACCAGCCCCTATTTCCACAGTAACAGTGTCAATCCTTTTTGTCCAGGGTCTTCTTCTCCTGCACTGACCCTCTACCCTTCCAACTATGATGTCCCTCTCCAAGGACTGATCCCTCCTGGCAACTTGTTCAAAGAATGTGAGACAGAGCTTCACAATCCTTGCCTTCAAAGAGCAACCTGGTTTCACTCACTCCAGCACAAATTTGTTTGCTCTCTTGGCAGACCATGGTATGTTCAATGCTCTTTTCCAGGCACCACAACTCAAAGGCATCAATTCTTCCGCCCAGCTCCCAGATCCATAGCAAGTAATTGAGGAGACCATGGCTTGGAACAAGTGTACCCTAGTTCCTATATTGACATCATTGCTCTTTAACATTCTAGAGAGGTCCCTGACTTTCCCCAAACAACTCATCTCTTGATTTCCTTACTGCTGGTGCCAAGAATGCTGATTGTAGACTCGAGCAAGATGAAATTGCCAGCAGCCTCAATCTCTTCTCCATCTATCATGATACTGCCAATTGGCCTGATGGTGTGAATCTTTGTTTTGTTGATGTTAAGATGCAATCCATATTGAAGATTACCTTCTACAGCAAACACTTCAACTTCTCAGTTCCAGCAAGCAAAGTTCTGTCATCTGCATAACGCAGGTTGTTGACAAGGCTTCCTCCAATCCTGATGCCACATTCCTCCTCATAAAGTCCAGTCTCCTGCATGATCCATTCCACATACAGATTGGAAAGGTATGGAGACAGGATGCATTCCTGTCACACTCCTTTCCTGATTTTGAACCATGCAGCGTCTCCTTGCTCTGTTTGTATGACTGTTTGCTGATCTAACTGTAAAGTTTCACATGAGGACAGTCAAGTGCTCTGGGATTCCCGTTCTCCTCAATGTCAACCACAAGTTAATGGGGGAGGAACAATTCAGGAAAGGAAAGCGATTCACCCATAGTCACTGGTGGGTCCAAACTGCCAGAGAAGTGCCTCCTTCAGGGGAACATCTCCACTCCCTCCAGATGAGGCCTCGCCATGCCAGGAGGACAGCCGGAGCTCAGGGAAGAGCAGCTGAAGGCTGATCTAATCAATCATGTCTACAAAACAAGGTACCAGTGATGGGCGCTCCTGGGGCTTCCTGGCTGGTCAAAGACATCAGACCTCAGGACATCTACAGTCCACCCTGAGAACCCCCAGCCCGCCCTATCCCTGGGGTTCTCTTCTTTCTTCTTGTCCTGAATTGTATCCTTTATGCTGTAACAAAACCATTGTCATTAATACAGAGTTTTCCTGCGTTCCAGTAAATAATAAAACCCCAGGGAGTAGAGGCAGCAAGCAGCGGAAGTGAGGGTTCTGGGGATCCTGTGCTAAGGGCTAGCCTCCTAGGCAGAGGGGGACTCTGAGCCTGGAGCCAACAGGTGAGACGTGATGAGGACACCAAGCCCACAGCTCGCCTCGAGGTGTCAGGCAGGTGTGGCAGTCAGAGGACTGTGCCTTCAACCGTGAGCTCTGACCTCGGCTCTGCTGCTTAAAGTCAGAGACAGAGGTGCTCTGTGGGGAGCAGAGTCAGAATAGAGATGGGCAGAAATAACACACTGGCTTGGATTGGCCAGCAGTCTGGTATCAGAGAGATGGGACCTGATATACTCCAAGCACTGGAATCCTGAGCCAGGGGGTAATAGGACTCTGCAGCCCCCCAGGTCTGCTGGCACTGGGTCCTCTTCTCCCTTCTGCACCCCCGGAATGAGCTGCTATCAGGAGATGGCTTCCTGGAATATGAGAGGAGTGAGCAGCTTGCCCAAGTTGATAAAAATCACAGAGCCGCTGATGGGACGTCTTCCTCTGCACCCAACACCTGCTTATGAATTGTTCACCAGCCCAGGAGCAGAGGGGCCAAGCAGCCTGGTGAGCACACACTTCCAATTTCACATGGGTCTTTAAGGTGATGAGAAATCAGTAAATAAGCTGGCGCTCACTTTGATGACAGAGTCCTCACTTCCTGTCAGAGTTTGTAAACTTGAAGAGAGGCTTTGATTCTGTGGGAAGGTGCTATGGGCTTGACAGAGAGAGACAGATGCCGGCTATCCCTAGAAGCAGAATCTTCAATGTGGTGAGGAACCTGACTTGTTGACTGCAAGTCCGTAAGTTAGTGCAGGTAAACTCTTACTGACTTCGCTTCTTGGGTAGTCTCACAATGTTACTGTCACTCGGCATGTTGCCCTGAAGGGAGATGCTGCCTAGTTTTGAAGAAAGAATATTCAAGATCAAGTGTGGCCAACAGACCAGAGTTCATTTTAAAAAAAGAAAATAAAACTAGCTTTTCCCCTGTTGCCTGCCGAGTAATGCGGAGTCGGAGGCCCGGGTGCGTTCAAGATTCCGTTCCACCCGTAACCCACCGCCATGGCCAAGGAAGGCATTGCTGCTGGAGGTGTAATGAATGTTAATACCACTTTACAAGAGGTGCTAAAGACGGCCCTCATCCATGATGGCCTAGCACGTGGAATCCGCGGAGCTGCAAAGCCTTAGACAAGCGCCAAGCCCATCTTTGGGTGCTTGCATCCAACTGTAATGAGCCTGTGTATGTCAAGTTAGTGGAGGCCCCTTGTGCTCAACACCACGTCAACCTGATAAAGGTTGAGGATAAGAAACTGGGCGAGTGGGTAGACCTCTGCAAAACTGACTGAGAAGGCAAGCCCCACAAAGCGGTCGGCAGCAGTTGTGTAGTTGTTAAGGACTATGGCAAAGAATCCCAGACCAAGGATGTCATTGAAGAATATTTCAAATGCAAGAAATGAAACCAATAAAGAACTTGGCATACTGCTTTTGTTATTTTTTTGATGGCAGCGAGGAGCAATAAAATAGAGATTTTATAACAGAAAAAAAATAACACAATTATGTTGTTGATTTGCAGGGCAGCCCTTCCTCTCCCATTTGATGGAAGAGGAAACTGAAGCCAGGAAGGAGGCATCACAGAGCTGGGGGCCCAAACCAGGCTGTTTGCAGGGTCTCTGACAAAATGAAGAAAACTTGAAACAATTCCTGCAGACGAACACAACAGCCTTCACTATGGATTACATCTCAACATCAAAAAACCAAAGGTCCTCACCCCTGGACCGATACACAATACCAGGACAGCTGGAGAAAAGAGTGACGTGGGCAAAGATTTCATTTTACTTGCACCCACAATAAACAACGCCCTTAGTAGCAGCAATCCAGAAATCAAAAGACTGTGGTTAGAATCCACCAGACGCTCCACTAGAGAAGGAGGGACAATCTCCTCCTGTGCCAGTCAGATCCGATTTGACAGTACCCAACAAGAAAACAAATAAACAAAAGAAATTAAAAGACAGGCTGCATGGTGGAAATCTACTGTCAAGGACTTCTCCAATGTGTTAAAAGGCAAGGATGTCATTTTAAAGACTAAGGTGCACCTGATGCAAGTCTTATTCTTTTCAATTGCTTCTTACACCCCTGAAAGGAAGACTGAAGGAGAGTTAATTCCTTTGAATTATGATGATGATGAAGATTATTGATTCTCCCACGGACCGTCAACACATTTGTCTTGAAATTAGTGCAACCAGAAGAGTGCTCCTTAGAGGAAAGGATGGTGAAACTTTCTCTCACTTACATTGGGAATATTTTTTAGGGAGAACCAGTCCTTGGAGAGATATCATGTGGAGGAAGGTAGGAGGTTGGCAAAAGAAAAGAAAACCCTCAATGAGATGTATTGACACAGTGACTGCCCCCAGAGGCTTGAGCTGGAACGAGATCATGGCACAGAATGGGGCAGGATCATGCAATGTGTCATGATTCTTTCTCAGTCATTCCATTCTGGTTGTAGCATTTCCAGTATTCTAGCTTCCCTGTCTTCTTACCTACTTGTCTTTGTTTTGTTGTTGTTATGTGCCATAGAGTCACTTGTGACTCATGGTGACCCTATGTACAGTAGCCCTGAAACTTGCTCTATCCTGTGCCAAATTTCCTGTCTCTGACACACCTACCCTCATTACCCCAGGCCCTGAATCAATCCATCTCATCAGTGGTCTCCCTTTCTTTCTCCGTCCCTCCACCCTTTCAAGCATGATGTCCCTCTCCTAGGACTGGTCCCTGCTTAGCAACATGCCCAAAGTATGTCAACAAAGCCTCAGAACCCTTGCCTCCAAGGCAAGGCCTGGTTTCACCCTCTCCAGGAAGAACCTGTTTGTTCTCCTGGCAGTCCACAGTATATTCGGTACTCTCCAGCACCATAGCTCAAAGGCATCAATTCTCTTTCTATCATCCCTAGCCATTATCCAGCTTTCTGACACATAGCAAGTAATTACGAAGACTACGGCCTGGATTAGGCGCTCCTTACTCTCCAGACTGACGTCGTTGCTCTTCAGTACTCTGGAAAGGTTCCTGAAGCAGACTCTTCCAATGCAATTCATCTTTTGATTTCCTAGCTGCTGTTTTAGAGTTCTTTATTTTACCATTTGATCTCATGTAGGTGATTTTTTTAAACAGGAGTTCATCACTCACTGGTGGTATTCTTTATTTCACGAGCCAATTTGTCATTTATCTATTTACCTCAAGGGATAATTTTGGGCTAAAGTTTAAAGAATAGCTCAAGATAACAGTCTCAGGAGTCTTCTAGTGTTAACCAGCCCAGTGAGCCTGTGCTTTTTGAGAAGTTGGGTTCCGTTCCATGTTTTCCTCCCCATCAGTATGCATGTACAGTGTGGCCCTGCTCAGAATGGCTGGCATGGCTAGCTGGGCACCATATAGTGTCTTCTGGTCTCAGAGGAAAGAGGCCATGGTTGGTGTAGACTATTAGTCCTGCGGATCATTTGGTTCTCTGAGTCGTTGATTTCTTTCTCTTTTCCTCTGGATAAGGGGACGCCAATAGCTGTATCATAGGAGGGCCACACTCTGATTCTTTCATGCTGTCTCTATTGCTGTCTCGTCTCTACCTCTCTCTGCCTCATCTGAAAAGACAGCCTGAACCACAACAGAGATAACAGAGTTCACTTTTTGGGCACTGGAGGACCCATTTCTGTATCCTTCAGAGAGAGTGGGTTGGACTGCACTACGCCTGACTCTGTGGTGTGACTGGGGACAACTGGACAAGCAAGTGGTGTCACTGAGAGAAAGGAAGAACAGGCGGACAGAGGGAATCAGGACCAGCACAAGTGCCTTCACCAGAGAGAAGGATGCCATTCACCTCTACTTGTCTGACTCAAGGTATCCAGACAACCCACTGACTCCAGTTCTAATCTCAACCATCACCGTTGCCCTGAACAAGCCTCTGAGCTTCTCTGAGCCTCAGTTTCCTCAGTTGTGATGTGATTGACAATGTTCAGGGAGGTGACAAAAGGAAGCCACCACAGGGCTGCACGTGGAGAGCAGTCGGGACAATGGAGGTCCTTCCTCTCTCTCTCAGGTCAGTGTCACTGGGCACAGAGCATTTGTGGAGCAAGAATGAATTCCACCAGCGGGAGAACTATTATAAAAACGTCCTGTTTACACAAGGATTGACAATTCTAGCACCACAATATCTCTCTCGCTCTCTCTCCCTCTCTCTCTATAAGTGTCTGTCTCTTTCTCTCTGTCTGTATGTCTGTCTGTCTCTCTCTCTCACACACACAGAGCTAACCACACACTGGAAAGCAGACTGCCAGGATCCTGGAGAAAGAAGGTAGATTAAGAGCTATTTATTTTTTTTTTTTAAAAAGAGTTTTTCTACTCCTCCTTTGTACTGACTTTACACATAATTCTTAAAGTCAAGTGGAAATGGATTTTAGTGAAGTCCTGCTGATGTCAAAGGAGCCCTGGTGATGTGTTGTGTTATGTGTTATGTGTTATGCTGCTAACCAAAAGGTGAGAGGTTTGAGTCCCCTGGCTGTTCTGAGGGTGGACATTGGTCTGTCTTCTCCTGTAAAGACTGACAACCTCAGAAAACCAATAGAGGGTTGATATGAGTCAGAATTAACACTAAGGCAATGAGTTTGAGAGCTAGATAGACAGAAAGGTAGAGAGAGATAATATTTGCTGTTGTTGTTAGGTGCCCTGGGGGCAAATAAGACTCATAGTAACCGTATGACCAACGGATCTGAACACTGTCCCACCCCCTGCCATCTTCAGAATCTCTGACACACGTGAGCCCATTGCCACAGTCACAGTGTCACCCCACCTGGTTGAGGATCTTCCTCTCTTGTACCACCCTCCACCTCCACAAGCATGATGTCCCTCTCTGAGGAACAGCCCCTCCTGACAGCATGCCCAAAGTACGTGAGATGAAGCTTCGTCATCTGTCACCGCCACTTCTCCCTTCCACACGTGAAGGACTACTCCTTCCTGGCAATGTGCCCAAAGTATGTGATTCGGAGCTTTAAAATCCTTGCCTCCAAGGAGCAGCTTGGTTTCAACCCTCTCCGGGCCAAACCTATTCGTTCTCTCGGCAGTCTATAGCATGTTCAATATTCTTCTGCAGCACCATTGCTCAAAGGCATCAATGCTTCTCCTGGCGTCCTTATATTATATACTTAATATAGAGATAAAGATAAATTGCTGTGTACCATCCAGTCGAAACAAATTTATGGCTGATGCTCTGGCGAGTTTTCAGAGGCAATAAATCACATAGGAGGAGCCTGCTCATCTTTCTCC
>NW_006399836.1:12591855-12608503 GCF_000299155.1 Elephantulus edwardii
GGAGGCTGGGCTCTATGAGGAGAGATGTGGCATCAGGATGTTATGCAGATGACACAATCTTGCTTGCTGAAACTGAGGAGGACCTGAGGCACTTGCAGCAGAAAGTCAAGGACTATAGTTGTCACTATGGATTGAAGCTCAACATCAAGAAGACAAAGATTCTCACCACTGGGCCAATTGGCAGCACCATGGCAGATGGAGAAGAGACTGAGGTTGTTAACAGTTACAGCTTGCTCGGCTCAGCAGTCTTAATACCAGCAGTCAGGAAATCAAAAGATAAATAACATTAGGTAAATCTGTTCTCCGAGGCCTTTTCAGAGTACTGAGAAGCAATGATGTCAGTCTAGAGACTAAGGTGCTCCTGATCCAGACCACAGTCTTCGTAATTACTTGCTATGCATCAGAGAATTGGATAATGAATAAGAAATATAGAAGAAGAATTGAGGCCTTTGAGTTGTGGTGCTGGAGAAGAGTCTTGAACATACCATGTACCAACAAGAAAACAAATAGGTCTGTCTTGCAGAAGGTGAAAACAAGTTTCTCCTTGGAGACTAGGATTTTGAAGCTCCATCTTACATATTTTGGGCATATGGCCAGGAGGGGCCAATTCTTGGAGAACATCATGCTCGGAAGGGTGGAGGGACAGTGCAGGAGAGGAAGACCCCGGATGAGATGGATTGATACAATAACTAAGGCAATGGGTGTAAATATATTGGAGTCAGTGAGACTGGCTCAGTACAGGGAAGGCTTCAAAGCTATTGTACATAAGGTCGCAATGAGTCGCAGGCAATTTGACAGCACATAACAACAACAACAACAACAACAACAACAACACCATATGCAGGAGAAGGATGAGCAGTCTCCTTCCATGCAATTAACTGCCTCTGAAAATCCGTTGGAGGGTCAGCTATGGGTCGGTTCCGACATGACAGTGCACATTGTGTCTTCTTACAGCTAGGATAGATATATCTAGATATGTTGTTGTTGTTGTTGTTGTTGTTGTTGTTGTTGTTATGTGCTATCGAGTAACCTGTGACTCATTGCGACCTTATGTACAATAGCTTTGAAGCCTGCCCTGTACTGAGCCAGTCTCACTGACTCCAATATATTTACACCCATGAACAACAGCTCTAAACCCTTCTCTGTCCTGTGCCAATCTTACCATCTCTGACACACCTACTCCCATTACCCCAGGCACTGAATCAATCCATTTCGAGAGTCTTCCTCTCCTGCGCTGTCCCTCCATCCTCCCAAGCATGATGTTCCTCTCCAAAGAACTCGTCCTTCCTTGCAACATGCCCAAAGTCAGTCAGACGAAGCTTCAGAATCCCTGCCTCCAAGGAGCAGCCTGGTCTCACGTCACCCTCTCTAGGATGAACCTGTTTGTTCTCCTAGCAGTCCATGGTATATTCAATACTCTTCTTCAGCACCACAAGCTCACAGGCATCAATTCTCCTTCTGTCATCCCTAGTCATTGTCCAGCTTTCTGACGCATAGCAAGTAATTGCAAATACTATAGCCTGAATCAGGTGCACCTTGGTCTCCAGACTGACATTGTTGCTCTTCAGTACTTTGGAGAGACCAAAGTCAGCAGACTTTCCCAATGCAATTTGTCTTTTAACTTCCTGGCTGCTGGTACCAAGAATGCTGATTGTGGAGCCAAGCAAACTAAAGCTACTGACAATCTCAGTCTCTTCACTATCCATCACGATGCTGCCAACCAGCCCATCTTGATAGATAGATGAGATAGATAGATAGATAGATAGATAGATAGATAGATAGATAGATAGATAGATAGATAGAGATAATAGAGAGTTGGATGGATGGTTGGATGGATGGATAGATCTATGTCTATATCTATCTATCTCTATCTCTATCATCTATCTCTATCCCTATATTTGCCTCATACCAAGCACATGCACAGGGTGTCATGGTACTCTATTTGACTCTGAGAGGCAAGTGTGATGACTAGTTTCATTTGTTAGTTGCCTTCAAGTTGGCTCTACCTCGTGGTGTCCGTGTGTCTAACAGAAACATCGCTAGTCCTCCCACACTCCGTGACTGATATTCTCAAGTCCATTGTGTGGCCTGTGCTCCAGGAGCCTTCCAGCAAGGACCTTGTCCTTCAGCTCCACGCTGACCAGCACTCTATTGTGATCCACAGCATTTTCATTGGTAGATTTTTTAGAAGTGAATCACCAGGCCTTTCTTCCAAGTCTCTCTTAGTCTGGAAGTTCCACAGAAACCTGCCCTGTGTGGATGACTCTGCTGGTATCCGAAATTCTAGTGGCATTGCTTCCAGCATCACAGCATCACGTGATTTACACTGGGATGGCACAGGGACAGACACGTCATTGGCACCCACTTTACCATAGAGGAAACTGAGGCCCCATCTCTCATCTGTCCAATAAACATTGTTGGGCGACACTGCTCTGTGCTCTGGGCATACGGAGGTCAAGGGGAGACCAAGTCACATTGTGGGAAGACGGTACCTCAAAGTTGAGTGAGGCAATAATACCGGATACAAACTTAGAGCATGAAATCCACAGTGAAGAAACCATTAAGGGCTAACTGATGGAGACAAAGGTGTGTGAGAGGGCCCCAGGGAGGGGTGGTCTGGAGTGGCTAGTGTGGGCCATGGTGTTTGAGGCCCCCCCGGTAGTGGTGTTACTGATGGAGTCCCTCATGTTCACAATTACCCGGAGAGAGAGGTGGTTTAGATGAAGCCTCTCAGGGTCCTTCCTGAACAGAGCCCAGAAGGATGAGAGCTCTGGAGGGAGACTGGTCCAGGTGGAGGCTCGGCCAGCACGAGGCCTGGAGCCGAGACTCAGCTGAAGCTTCTGGAGAATTTGGGAGAAAGACGGTCCTGGGAGCTCTTGTGGTTAAGGGGAGCAGAGAGTGTGTGGGGGGTAGGTGAGGCTGGGAGTAGCAAGGTAGATGCTGGGCTCAGTACTGATCAGGGTACAAGCCCCACTGTCAGGCTCATTGGACATAAGCTCTAGAAGACAAATTGAATAAACACCAGAATGAGCCTTAGAAGCTAGGCAGTGGGACTCGGGCTCATAAACCTCGGACAGGGCATCAGGAGACACTGGGAGAGAGAAAAGGACATCCTACATGGTGGCGCAGATGTTAGGTAGGGGCCCTCAAGTTGACCACGACTCATAACAATCCTATGAACGAAAGAACTGAACCCTGCCCTATCCTGCGCCATCCTCACAATTCCCAACGTGCGTAAGCCCGTGTTTGTAGTTCCTGAGTCCATCCATCTTGTTCTTGAGGGTCTCCCCCTCCTCTCTGACCTTTCCCAGCACAGTATCTCTTTCCTAAGACAGCACCCCCGACCCCAGTAACACATCTAAAGTCTGCGTGATGAAGTTCTCACCATCCTGGTCTCTGAGCAGCACCCGGGGTTGCACTGCCTCCAAGACAGACTTGTTTGTTCTTTTTTAAAACAAAAAAAAAAAAAAATAGAGGTTGATGAAAACAAGTGGCCCTCAAGAGATGAGCTGACACAGGGGCTGCAAGGATGTCACTGGTGGGGAGGAAATCCCGGCCTCGAAGCACTTTGTTCTGGTTCACAGAGGTCGCCAAGAGTCAGCACGGGGATAGGAGATAAAGACAGGTGTAGAAGCTGAGGGGAAGCGACCCAGGATGAGCGGGGCAGACCCACAGGACCCAGCGGCCTGCGGCATCAGACGCACTGAAAGCAGATCCTGTCCCAAGGGGTCCCAGATGATCCCCCAAGAAGCTGAGGGACTGGGTTCCCTCTAAGTGGCCTTGTCTATGCAGGGATCAGGTGGCGGCCTCTCTCCTTACTGCTCTGGGTCCTCCCTCCTCCCTCCTGCTCCCTGGAGAGAAAGGCTCACACTCTCCATCCACCAAGCAGCTGCCTGGAGGAAGCTCGCCCACCGGGAACTAAGAAAGGCCGGGGAGGCAAAGCCAAAGAGCACTGAGGCAGTTAGCGCTGAGACCACTCCGTAAAGACCACCCCACACACGTCTGTCTAGGTCAAACTGTGCTCTGCACGCTGGTTTTCAGAGGCAGAGCGGCAGGCCTTTCTTCCAAGGCACCTCTAAGTGGGCGCAAACCTCCAACCTCTTGTGCTAGTTTAGTTTTTCAAATCAGAATGGATTTTTATTTTTTACTTTATAAAAAAAATTTTTTAAAGGGGCTCATTTATTGTTACTGTTCCAAATGTAAAAAAAAAAAAATTAGAAAATAACCCCCCACTTAGCCCCTCCCACTCCCATATTTCCCCCAACACAAATAATTTCCCCCAAAAATCACAAACATAAACTGGTCCTGGTGTTTCCATAAACAGTGCAGCTAAGAAAAAGCTTAGAGAAAATTGAACAGGATTCAGATTATAGTCATTCTGTCCTCTCTGAATAATCATATGTGGGTCCCAGTCCTCCCCAGCAGTGCTCCCATTCCTGCTGGAAGAGTCCTTTTACAAAGTAGAATGTTTGGCGGCTGCAGCTTTAGAGGTCCTCCTGTGCCGCCTTCTTTTTCTTAGGTTTTTCTTCTTTAATTACAGGGGGACTTGTAGCCTCTCGCTGTAGGTAGCTAGTAAAATCCTTTCATTCACGGCCACCCTCATATTTCTTTGGATTTAGCTTCTTTTTGGGTGGAGAAAAGTAGATGGTAGGGAAACCTCTGACTTCAATGGAGAAGGCACGTCATTGGCTATAGCATTCATCTTGGCTGTGACAATATTTGGATCTTTGCTAAGCTTCTCTCCAAGTTCTTTATACTTAGGTTCCAGATTTTTACAATGTCCACACCAACGGGCATAAAATTCAATCAGCACATGTTTATTTTCACTGTTTACTATTTCATCAACATTTTCTGCTACCACCACCTTCGCAGGTCCATCATTGCTCTCTGGGATAGGTTCAGATTTCAAGTATCTCTTCAGTATGTCATCAAAGTAATCCCGCAGGAATCTCTCAAGAGCCTTGCCATCACGCGAGAACTCCTCCTTCATGACAAACTTCTCTCATTTTAGCAGTTCTGATGGCAACAACAGGAATCTCTCCAGCAGTGCTTTCCAAGCCAAAATCAGAAAGTTCATGGCGAAAGGTTTTGCGGCTAGCTATAGCAAAGTTGAATTTGTGTCCAGCATCCAGAAATTTCTTTGCCACCATCATTACTCTGTTTCTCCAATAGTTGGAACCTTTATTTTCATAGTCTCCATCATAGCAAGCCGCAAGTAAGTCCTTGCCTTGCATCAAATCTTTATTATCTTCTGTCATGTGAGGACAGATTCCGACAATGTTTTCTTGAATACCTTTTTTTTATCTTGCCACTAGTCATTTTCTGTTCTGTATATGCTACAGTCTTGTCCTCAAACTTGTTAATCAAATGTGAAGGACGAAACAAAGTGATTCCCTCTCCATCATCATCCTATTTGTTCACCAGAGACTCAACAGTGGTGTGTGCAAATCGGTAGTTATTTCTCAAGTTTCTGGTTGCTTTTAGGAGTTCAGAGTGAGCTTCACTGAATAAGTCCTTGGAAAAAACCCACTACAGCAACATCTTTATCACTAATGAACTCTTCAAATTCTTCCTCACTTCTGAGAGGAACTGAAGCAGGCCCTGCTTGCTTCTTCAGGTGGCTGACGAGTCCATCAGCAGTCCTAGGCCCATCATAAGCACCTGCTTCTTCACCATCTCAAAATATCTTCAGAGTTGGATACCCACTGACTCCATACCTATTACAGGTGTTTGTGTTGGCGGTACAATTGACTTTTGCTAATGGGACTATTCCTTTTAATCTAGTAGCTGCAGCTTCATATTCAGGGGCAAGCATCTTGCAGTGTCCACACCAAGGGGCAAAGAACTCGACAAGCATGAGTCCCGAAGTTGTCGTCGGTGAGTTCCAATACAGCGGAGGCAGAGGCGAGGCGGGCCACGGCAAGGAGAAGCACCACGACCTGAAACGGTGCTAGATAGTGGAGGCGCATGGTGGCGAGGTGAGTGGGGGCGGCCAGGAGGGTCGGGGCTCAGCGGGGACCTGCGACCGCACACCCTCAACCAGTGCTCGCAGTCCAACCCAGGTAGACCTGCAGCCCGAGATCCCAACCCCCAAGCCCGGCTCGGGCCATAGTGTGGCCACTTAAAAAAAATTTTTTTTATTTTACTAATTTTAGTGAATGTTTACAGAGATTTTGAGTTTTCATTCATTTTTGCATTTTTCTCCCTGCCCACCACTCCCTTCCAGTTCGCTCTTCTCTTTGAAAAGTAAAAGAAAAATTCCTTCATTGGTATACAAGCCCTCTCCCCGGCCCCCATCCACCCACATACACTCTACTAGGCAGCCTTCATTCTGGACTCTTGTCATAACCATAAGACCCAATCATATATCCCTTTTAAACAGTTCTCTCCCTCATCTGTTTCAATGCAGTAGACATAATTTATCCAATTTTTCTCAGTCTCACCTCAACCCTGATGTCAGTCCCATTCTACAACAGGATAATTTCTTTTTTAACTTTTAAAAAAATTATTTGAAGAAAAATTTAAAAATCATTGACTTTTTCTGCAAAGTCAGGAAAATTCTGGTGCTTGAACAAGGCACTCCGCTGGACAACTGTACGCGTGGGGGACGCAGCCAGGGAAGTCCATCGTGGGGATGCAGTGACCCAGCTCATACTGCACCTGAATAGTCCTGTGATCATTTATGGAAGAAATCTAGTGTACTTTAAATTTTTTTCATAAAAGTTTACATTGTAATGTAGGTTAACATTAAATGTTTTATAACAGAATGAAAACCCAAAATCCCTGTAAAATCCCATTAAAACTAATAAAATTTAATAATTTTTTAAAAATGTAAGGAGAAAAAAAATGTTTTATAACAAAAAAAAATCATTGACTTTTTCATTCAATCCTTCATATACATTTTGGTTTTGGTTTTGGTGGTTTTCTTTTACATTTTGTTTTATATCATGAGTTACAATTGATTGATGAAATTCATTAATTACGATGTCTGACCAACCTCTTATCCAACTTCTCTGCTAATCTTCACTGTTTTTTGTCTTTTGCTTTTTAGTGTGTGTGTGTGTGTGTGTGTGTGTGTGTGTGTGTGTGTTTGCAGCACAGCTTCTTGCCACTAGGCCATTAGAGCTCCCTGAGGGGAATACACTGTTGCTTGCATGCACTGGCTCACTCTTTCTCACTCTCGCTCTCTTTCTCTCTCTCCCTCCCAGTTCTGGACAAAGGTCCTGGCTTCCTTCAACATCTGTAGGCCCAGTGTTCCTCCAACGTCTTCACGTGTCCTGGCCTTCCATGATGTCCAGGAGCATCCTCATGCAGAGATGTGAGTGGAAACAAGGGTGAACTCCACTCCTGGCAACGCATCCTTGGTGTTCCTGAGGTCTCAGCACTCGGCTCTTTCCTCCTCTTCTATCTCAGATCATCAGGCGCCCACGTTGGGATTAAGGAGGGCTGCTGTCTACCCTTCCACAACCATCTGGTTTATCAGTTTGTGCGTCATTATGTAGCTTCCACATCATATCTTCACATATGACACAATTCCCTCCCAGACAATCTGCACAGTGCTTGTCATGAGGGGGGCAGCTGTCCCTCCATCCACATAGCCAGGCACTGCTGGAAGTGCCAGCATCAGAGACCATGTTTATTTAACTCATAATGATAAGCTCCTCACCCCAAGGCCCACAAAGTTTGATTTAAATACTTCAGTTGCTGTGGCAACCATCAAAAACCTGTGGTAGGAACTTTTTGCTTCAATTGGAAATTTACAGTTGCCAAGGCAACCCCTTTCAAGCATCCTGGGGCTGCAGGTGGGCTGCAGGTAGGGGGTGTGGGGGAGAGCTCTATTGTTGGCTCAAGACAGAAGCTGGGAGAGGTGAGGAGGGTCCGAAGCAATGATGGGATGAGGTGTGCACACTGGAGATGGGACAGAGGAACCAGGGGGGCTTTGTGGAGCAAGAGAAGATAGCTGGGCTTCCATGGCTTCCATTCACTCACTTCCTATTAAGTCACTCATTCACTCACTTATCTGCAATTGTATTTTCTCTTTTCTGTTTCTTTGGTGGCTGGAGGGATAGGCAGACCCCTCCTCACATGCACAGAGTCATCTGATGTGGAAAAACCCAGCAAAAAGACCAGAGCTTTCATCTGGAGTCCGAATGAACAAACAAACAAATGTCTCGCTCCATTTACAAATAATAGAATGCTTCTCCCAGGAAGACCAACCAATTGAACTGCTATCAAACACGGCTGGGGAGGGGAAGTGCCCTGAGATGGTCCATGTCCTATTTGTCAGGCCAGTTCCCTCCAGTCACCGAACTTCGGTCCCATCTGAGCTGATTCACCAGTGGGGTCAAAGAGCTGTCCAAGAGTGGGGTGCGAGGTAGTGGGAGGGGAACAGTGTGGAAGTAGGGAACTGGGCCCATTTGGAAAAGGAGAGGCTGGTAGACCCCCACACCCTTGGCAGACCAGGTCCCACCACCCTGGTAACAGGTGAAGAGCTGAAGGAGAGAGGGACAGGACAGTCACCAAGGCCTCAGGCACAGCGTCAGTCCATCCCAACAACCCTCCCGGCAGTTTTCATTCTCTGGTTTTTCCAATTAAGAAATCAAGGCTCCATGGAAACTCGATGAACTTAGAGGAACAACAGTAGTTGTAGAACAGGGTTCAGGCCTTTTTCCATAGAGTTTCTATGAGTCATTCTCAACTCAACAGCATTTAACAACAAACAACACTATAAAAATACGTGTTTTAAAAGACAATACTTTGTTCTTCCATCTTTCTCTGAGACTTTGTGTCATTCCATATTTATAGAAAAGACTCATTTCTTGACATTTAAACATGTTACAACTTCAGTAATCAAAACAACCTGGCAGATGTATTGTATGGGCAACAATTATTGAGCTGATGTATATTTTACTATATATTTTCTCTATAAAAATTAATACAGCTTTAAAAATTAAATTCTAGAAAGGAAAAAAAAGAAATCAAGGCTCCAGAGGTGGAATGAGGTCGCCCGGAAAGTTGGCACCTGATCCCGAATTCAACCGTGGGCATGTTCTTTCCAGAATCTTCCATTTAATTCTCACAACAGGCCCAGGAGGCGGATTCCATTATCCCATCTGCTGACAGAAAAACAGCTCTCAGTGGTTAGGTCGCCGAGGTCACTGGCTTCTGTGGAGCAGGGAGACCCAAAAGCCCACCTGTTCCCTGCAGCCCTCAACCCCCAAATCTGCCCTCTGCAGCCCACAAGACGCCCCTGAGGTGAGGGAAGGGGGGAAAGCCCTCTCTTTCTGTTCCACCTGGTCTGTGGCAGCCTCACTTTGCTGGGACCTGGGCCTGGCCGCCCAGGTGGGTGGGGTGGGCGTCTGGGGAGGCCACAGTCTCTATGACCCCTCGGAGGCCAGCTCAGAGCTTAGGTGACACAAGCAGCTACATTTCCTGCCCTTTCCTGGGGAAGCTAACTGCCAGACCCGGGCAGCACAGAACAGAGAGGAGAAAGAGCGTGCAGAGGCGGGGGAAGAAAAAGGGGACCTGGGGGGTGGGAGGTTGTCCCCTTCCACCACTTACTGTCTGGGAACACTGAGCAACTCACAATGGCAAAGGGACTCTAACCAGGCTTCTGGACTCTGCCCCAGGCCTCTGGGGTGCAGATGGTAAGGGATGCAGGGCCAGGCAGGGTTTCATTCTGTTTACATGAGCTTGCTGTGTCTCGCCAGCCCCTAACAACAGCAATCTGGGTCCCCTCCCCCCTCTTTTCTGCACCACCTGGGGCAGCCCCACAGTGGCCTCACTATTCCTCACCCCCTCAGGGACAGTGGGCCCTAGTGAGGCGATGACTTAATAGAACCACCCACACCTTGCTGGGGACAGAGAACTCCATGGTGATGGACTCCAGGACTCAGAGAGAGGCTGATGGCACAAAGGCATGGACAGTTGGGGGGTGCTCACATAGGCAGCCTCTGTCTCACCTGAATGAGGCACCCCCAAAGCAGCTGGGGAGGAGGTGCATGGGACAACACTTTCATCTGTTCTATGCTTTGCAGTTTTCAAAATGCCCTCGATACACGTCCCATTGTGCCCCTCACTCCTAGTCTGAGGGAGAGCCTCCACCTTCCTCGCCTCCAGAGAAGATTGAGGCTCACTGTGGTCAAGAGTCACAACTTGAAAAACCAGGGCTGGAGTTCAAACCCTGTCCTCCAGCTTCCATTCCAGAGCTGTGTTCCCTACACACACACACACACACACACACACACACACACACACCCCAACCGAGCGAAAAACCAACCCGCAACAACCCCACATGCTTCCAGGCAGAACCGTGCTCCACAGAAGCAAGTCACCTTGCTGGCCTTTCCTCCCAGGAGTGGACTCTTAACTCCAGCCTTTCCATTAGCGGCCTCCCACCTTAACCTTTGAATCACCTGGGGGCTGCTCCCCATCAGTGAATCACAGATCATTTCCCGGAGTGCAGGTACAGGGCCAACTGAGGCTGAGACCCCAGGGGTCTTGTCCCACACAGGGGGGGACCCAGCCAGCAGGCTGGGAGTTGGGTAAGAGGTCAGTGCCCTAAGAAGGACCCAGGCCTAGTGGTAAGAAGCTGTACTGCAATCCTAGAGGTACACGGTTCGAATCCACCAGATGCTCTGCTGGAGAAGGAGGGGCAATCTCCTCCTGTACCAGTCAGATTCGATTTGATGGTACATACACACAAAATAATAAATTTTTTTTAAAAAAGGGCCCCAGAACCTTTCAATCCAGCCCGGCTTCAGGACTCGGAAAGAATGTGGGCTGTGAAGTTAGCAGAACAGTGAAGTGATGGAGGCTCTAAGTAGGGGAGACATGGTCTGCTGGGGCCGAGAGCCGAGGGGCAGAGCCCAGGGAAGCTGCCGGCTCCCTCAGTATTACATTTCCTCTTGAGGTCCTGAAAACCCATTCAGATGATGTAACACATCAAGGTCAATGCCAGGAGCAGCTATTTTCAGGTGTAGCCACCTGTGAAAACCCGGCAGGACAGAGCAGAGCTGCCCCACAGGCGTCCTGAGGCCACAGAGGCTCACAGAAGTGAACTGTCTCCCAAGGAGCAGCTGGTGGGTTTCAAACCGCCAACCTTCTGGTTTAATAGCAAAACGCTTAACTCATTGCATTATCAGAGTTTCTTGGCCACCTGTGAAATCACTCTTCATCCCTTTTATCAGGTGAGACAACGGAGGCTCAGAAAGGTCACATGGCTAGGAAATAGCGGAGCTAGGAAACAAACCCAGAGTATAAGCCCAGAGCCTACAGCTTGGGCTCTCTCTGGTCCCACCGTCCATCTGCGGGAGCTGGGGAAGGCCCATCGGCAGCAGGAGGGAAGGAGGCCAGCAAAGATGTGTGAAGCCAAGAATGGATGCCACACATGGGGAGACAAGCTTTCCTTGAGGCCCACCTAACATCCCCTGATCTCTCATTGGCCAGAAGTGGGTCACATGGCCATACAAGCTGCAAAGGAGTCTGGGAGGTGAGTGTGTTAACTGGCTGCTTCAAACAGGTCAGCATTCTCCTGAAAGGAAGGAGACGAGAGGTACGTGACTGTGTGACAATTGCTGGCCTGCTTCAGTCTTTATAGGATCATTGTCAATGCTTTCATTATTGTCATCTGTGTCATTGCCCAGGTCAGACCAGGGGGGCCATCCCCACTCCCAAAGCACAGGCCTCACCAGAGAGACTCCCCGATACCCACCCTGCCCACCTCAGTCACAGGCCATGGGGCAGCATGCCAGGAGCTGGACCACAAAAGCCCCAGTTCCCAGGCTTAGTCCAGACATGACTTTTGGGCCCTGTCCCTCCACCAGCCACAGCCACACGGCGACAGCTCTTTAGAAAGCAGCTGGCTGGCAGGTGACATCTCACGATGAACCTCCTCTCACTTGAGCTGGCAACCCTGACCCCTGACAGCTGCCCTCAGCTCATCGTCTGCCTCCTCTTCACCCTCCAGGCAGCCTGGCTCCCCACCTCCTGCCTCTGAGCCCACCTCCCCCACCCACACGCCCTCCCCAACCTCATCCCCTCTCCTTCATCCACCTCCCGGTTTGGTTACATTCAGCCAACATTCTCTGAGCCCCTAACAAGGCACACGGCACTGATGGCAGCATCTGGTTCAGCCGTGTCCTCCAAACACTTTGTCAGGTCAACTCCAATGCACACTGACTCCATGTATCAGAGCAGGAACGTGTCCCACAGGGTCTCCAATGGCTGCTTTGTCTGGAAGATCAACGGGCCTTTCTTCCGAGGTACCTCTGGATGGATGTTGTTGTTGTTGTTGTTATGTGCCATCAAGTCATTTGAGACTCATAGCGACCCTATATACAGGAGCCCTAAACGCTGTTCTATCCTGTGCCAATCTCACTGTCTCAAACACGTTCATTCCCACCACTCCACTCACAGAATCGATCCATCTCATCCAGGGTCTTCCTCTCCTGCGCCGTTCCTCCACTCTCTCAAACATGATGTCCCTCTCCAAGGACCTGTCCCTCCTTACAACATGCCCAAATTATGTCAGACGAAGCTTCAAAATCCTTGACTCCAGGGAACATTCTGACTTCACTCTCTCTAGGACAAACCTGTTTGTTCTCCTAGCAGTCCCTGGTATATTCAACACTCTTCTCCAGCACCACAGCTCAAAGGCATCAATTCTCTATCATCCCTATTCACTGTCCAACTCTCCAATGCACGTAATTGCAAAGACTATAGCTTGGATCAGGAGCACCTTAGTCTCCAGCCTGACGCCATTGCACTTCAGTACTGTTGAGAGGTCCCTCACAGCCGACTTTTCCAATGCAATCTTCTCCTGATTTCCTGGCTGCTGTTACCAAGAGTGTTGACTGTGGAGCCAAGCAAACTAAAACCGTTATTGTACATCGAAAACCCTATGCACAATAGCTGAGTGGATAGGAACTGCCAATATTTCTGTTAGCACTAGAGCATGTTAATAATTTGTGCCAATGCAGCCAGCGTGCTCCTTAGAAGCAAGGATGGTGCGCCTTCATCTCACAGGCTTTGAGTACACCGTCAGGTGGGGTCAGTCCTGGAGAAACACATCATGATTAGAAAGGTAGCTGTTGTTAGGTGCCGTCAGGTCAGGTAAGACACTTAGCCATCTTATCAACAACAGCTTGTGCCCTGTCCCATCTGCAGCGCCCCCATCATCTCTGACATGCTTGAGCCCACCACGGCCCATGCCACAGTCGCTGCATCCATCCATCATACTGAGAGCCGTCCTGTCTTTCACGGTGGCCTCTACAAGGAGGCAGGTCCAGGGAGCCAATTCTCCCCTAGGGCTTCCACAAGACAGTTAAGCTTTTGGTTCCTTGATTTTAGACCTTTAATTTGGACTTCTTACCTTCAAAGGGCCCATATCTGCAGTAGATTTGTGTCTTGTAAGCTGCTGAGTCTGTCTCAGCAGTTATAAGAAAGTTAACCCACTGTCCACACAGGTCCACCTCTCAGAATGATGAGTAGGACAGGAAGGGTGAGGAGGGTTTGGGAGGATGAAGATGAAGACTCCCAGCACAAGAGGAAGGACACGGTGAGGAATAAAAGGCATGGGGCTGGAGCAGAGACACGTGGGTGGGGTGGCAGGTGGGGCTGAAGAGCGCTGGACGAAAGGCCGGGAGCCACACAGAACTGAGGAGTTTGCATTCTATCCTTGGGCAATAGGGAGCCATGGGAGGTTCCAGAGCAGAGAACACCTTGTTCAGATTTAGATTAGCTCAAATTAGAGAGGGTTTAGACAGGAGTTAGAGAGGCTGAAAGGACAGAGAGAAGAAGTCAGCCAAGACACGGTGGCAATATGCTGGTGTCCACCCGGAGGTGGGTGAGGGAGAGGGGATGAGGTTTGAGAGGCGTGTGGGTGGGAGAGGTGGGGTCAGAAGCAGGGGAGCGAGGCTGCCTGGAGGGTGAAGAGGAAGCAGGCCATGAGCTGAGGGCAGCCGTCAGGGTTGTCAGGTTCACCAGCTCAAGCAAGAGGAGGCTCATCACGGCAACAGACTCAAGCAAGGGCCCCAATGTTATGGACTGAACAGTGTCCCTGAAAATGTTATACTGAGATCCTTGCCCTGGTATCTTGTAGTGTGACCTTATGTAGAAAGAGGCTCTTGGGAGATGTTGTGACGTGCGTGAACGACAGGCCATGCTGGATCAGGGTGGATCCTAGCTTAATATGACTGGTGTCTTCGTAAGAGAAGAGGAAGAGGGAGGAGCCTGGAATGAGGATGTCTGCAAACAGCACGGAGCATCTGGGGCTGCTGGAAGCGGGGAGACGCAAGAAAGGATCTTGCCTTGGACCCTTCTGGGAGAGGCTAGCCCTGCCAGTTTCTATTCAACAGAATTAAGAAAAATGGATGTCTTTGAATTGTGAATCTGGTGAAGGGTATTGAATATCCCATCGACTCCTGAAACAGAAGCAAATCAGTCTTGGATGATGTGTGACCAGAGAGCTCCTTAGAAGCAAGGACCGTGTGGCTTCATCTCACATGCTTTGGGCTTGTTCCTTGGAGGGGCCAGTCCTTGGAAAAGGACGCAGGGCTGGGGAAGGTAAAGGGTTGGCGAAGAAGAGGCAGCCCCTCGATGGGACAGAGTGGCTGTGCCGACAGGCGGCAGAAGACCGAGCCAGGTTTGTTTTGTTGTAAACAGTGTTGCTGTGAGTCCAAGCCAGCTCGATGGCACCCGACAACAACAGCCTCCAGAGCTGGGAGACAGGGGGTTTCGGTTCTCATCAAACACCTGGTTGAAGGTCCTCTGTTATGGAGCCCCCCCCCCCCAAAGCACCACCACACCTAGAATGAGGTGTAGTTCTCTCGGCAGTCCAGCCATGCCTTCCACAGCATGTCACACCCCCAAGCCTCTGCACTGTCCCCTTCTATGCCCTGGACCACCCTTACTGCTCCTCCCCATGCCCCCATCCTTCCAAGCTTTCAAGGCTCAGCTCAAGGGCACCTCTTCCAGGAAGCCCTCTTGATACATGCCTCATAAGAGTGTCATCTCCACACCCATGTTTATTGCGGCTTTGTTCACAATAGTAAGGAGTTGGAAACAACCTAAGTGCCCATCAACAAACAAATGGATAGAGAAGCTGTGGTATAGTCAAACAATAGAATACTATGCTGCATTGAAAAACAAGGAACTCATGCAATATTATTCAAAATGGGTGACCCTGGAGGACATTATGCTGAGTGAAATATCTCAGTCACAAAAGGACAGATACTGCATAGTGCCACTGTTGTAGAACGGGACTTCAGGGTTGGGGTGAGACTGAGAAAAAATGAATAAATTATGTATACTGCATTGAAACAGATGAGGGAGAGGACAGTTTGAAAGCGATATATGATTGGGTATTACGGTTATGACAAGAGTCCAGAATGAAGATTGCATAGTGGAGTGTACTCGGTGTGGGGCGGGGATTGTATACCCATGAAAGAATTTTTCTTTTACTTTTCAAAGAGAAGAGCAAACTGAGGGTAAGGGGTGGGCAGGAAGAAAAATGCAACAATGAATGAATGGAAATCCAAAAGATCTGTAAACATTCATTAAAGTTAATAAAATTAAAAAATTAAAACTTAAAAAAATAAGGAGTGTCATCTCACCCCTCCTCTCCCCTGCTCTCTTCCATCCCTCATTACCCCTGCCAGGACGCTCACATCTTGAGTTCAAATCTCACCCTCTTCTTCACTTCCTGATATGTGACCTTCTTCCTCCCTGCCTTGGTTTCCCCATGTGTAAAATGAGGAAGAGAAGCATCAACTTCTCAGGGCTCCTCTGAGGAATGAACAGGCACTAACACACAAAGAGCACTCGGTGAGCCGGCGTGTTTACATCTGTTCTGGCTGAGACCGAGGGCAGCATGTCCTCCAGCTGCATGCAGCCCTCTTCCCTCACAGCCCACGTCTAATCCATCTTCCACAAGGCAGAAGTATTTGGAATTGTGTGAAAACACTGATCACATCCCCTGAGCTTTCCTGCCTCCTAGCAGAACAGCCAGGAGTCCAGCAAAGAGCTGGGTCTCTGGGCCCTTGCACACTGACTGCTGTCTGAGCACAGCCACTTTGGACATAGGCTCCTCCCCAACGTGCCCCCGGGGTCGCTGCTATCCGCAGGCCTAGTGCCCGGCTCTGGGGGTACTAAGACAGAGAGGAGGACATCATCCAGCTTCTGGGTCTGCTTCCTCCAACTGGGAGTCCTGCTCCTACAACAGGATGAGGTTGTGATATAAGACCTTCAATGAGATGGATTGACACAGCAACTGCAGCAAAGGGCCCAAGTCAGTCAGAGAGGGTGAGGGTGGCACAGGACAGGAAAGGGTCGGATCTATTATTCATAGGGTCCCTATGAGTCCTTGACTCGACGGCACCCAACAATACACAAGTCCATGTTATGGCCATGGAATCCTGTCTTTGACTCATAGGAACCAAAAAGCCAGCGCCAAGGCGATTCACAGCGCCCCCTGTGTGTCACAGCAGAACTGTTCAGGTGTAGGGGTGTCTTGTCTTTGTTTTTGTTTTGTTTCTAATTGAGATTTAAAAAAAAAATTCACCCTGAAACCCACAGCGTCCCTTTTCAGCAGGAAGTAGCTAAGAGAATACGCCATCCCCTTTTCCTTATGAATCAGGGTGAAGTCTCT
>NW_006399836.1:12608934-12614728 GCF_000299155.1 Elephantulus edwardii
CCCCCCAACCCACCCCACCCCAAATATAATCCACTCTGCAACCCTAATTGAGATGTTTAATGAAAGTTTATAGAGAACTTGCATTTCCACTCATTCATTGTGGCACATTTTCCTCCCTGCCCCGCCCCTGCCTGTCTTGTCTTTTTTATCTTGGTCTGAATGAAAGAACAGATTCATCCTAGAGAGGGTTAAACCAGGCTACTTCTTGGAGGTAAGGATTCTGGGGCTTCGTCTGACATACTTTGGACATGTTGCCAGGAGAGACAGGTCCTTGGAGAGGGACATCATGTTTGGGAGGGTGAAGGGACAGCGCAGGAGGGGAAGACCCTCTATGAGATGGATTGCTTCAGTGACTGAGGTAATCAGGATGGGTGTGTCAGAGGCAGTGCGATTGGCGCAGGATAGAGCAGGGTTTAGGGCTGTTGTACATAGGGTCGCTATGAGTCGCAAATGATTCGATGGCACATAACAACAACAACAACAACTGAGTTAAAGTTTGCAGAGCAAATCTGATTTCAATCCCACCACGCCCATGTGTGTAGTTAGAGTGTGCGCATTAGAACCACATCCTCCTGCTGGGGACCCCTCTTTGTCTTCCCTCCTTTAGGGATTCTGAGCTGATTGGCCCTACACTGTGGCAGGTGTTCAGGGGCTGCATTGAGTTTTCAATGGACGATTTTTCAAGTACAGGATCATCGCCATGCTGGACACGCAGAATTCACCATTGCAGCTGGACAGTGTATGAGGAAGGCCAAGGAAGACAGTCGACTGGTGGTGCTGGTGGAGAATGTTGAGCGAAACCAGGGACACTGTCAAAAGAACAAATATTTGGCGAGCTCTGGTGGCCTAGTGACAAGAAGCTGTACTGCAATCTCAGAGGTGAGTTGTTCGAATCCACCAGATGCTCTGCTGGAGAAAGAAGGACAATCTCCTCCTGTACCTGTCAGATCCAATTTGACAGTACACACACACACACACACACACACACACACACACACACACACACACAATATTAACATTAAAAAAGAATACTTCTTAGGAGAAGTACATCCAGGATGCTCTTTAGAAGAAAGGATGGTGAGACTTCACCTCACACTGTCTGTATGTGTTGTCAGGAGGGGTCTATCCCCGGAGAAGGACATCGTGTTTGGAAAGGTCAGGGAAAGAGAGGAAGACCCTCCCCCTACGAGGTGGGCTGGCACAGGGATCGCCACAGTGGACACAGGTGGTGAGGACGCTGCAGGACCCGGCAGGGGTTGCTTCTGCCGTAACCTAGGGTCGCTATGAGTCAGAAGCTCACGTCTCACCCTGATCCCCTTACAACCAGCGTCTGGCTGATCACATCCCAGATCACCTTCCGGGGATGATTACACCGTTACATAACGACCTCCAATCCGCCTCATTAGCATCCTCGGGTTAGGCTTGATAACACATCGGATAATTACATAACACTGGGCCTTGTGGTGAAGCCACGTGGACACCTATGGGGAAGGGACGGGGGAGGGGACATCATTCCGTTTGAGCCAGAGGCATTCTGACCACCCTGGGTGCCTTGGAGGACGGGACAGGGAAGGTCCCTTCTCTTGCCCCTGGTGGGACTGGAGACTGAGGAGAGGGGCTCAGAGAGGGGAGCAAGGGCAGAGGGTCGGGAAGCCGGGACGTGAGGCTCCCATTTCTCTGGGAGAAATGTCCACTAGGGTGTGGGTGGTGAAGGAAAGGTGAGAACCGGGGCCCAGAGAGCTGGAAGCTGTGGGTGTCAGCACTTTACCCACATTTCCAGAGACACCTCAGTGTCCACTGTCTGTTGCCTCGCAGAGGGTTTTGTGGACGCCGTTGAAGTTGCTGTGCTCACAGCTGGGGCCATGTCAGGCTGGACGTGCTGGGCGGGGAGGGCTGGGCAGGTGGTGGGGCCATTAGGACACTGACTGGCCAGGGGAGGCAGAGCTGAACCTCAAGCTGCAGAGCCCCGGTCGGGGGGCGGGGAGGCCATTGACACTGAGAACAGGATTCAGCAGGCAGGTGCAGCTGGCATCCTGGTCAGGTGAGAGCTTGGCATTTTCTTCTTGAGGAGGTGCGGGGAAAGTGTGTCCTCAAGGAAACCAGGACCAGAGAGGTTACCCAGGGCGTCTACAGCCAAGGCAGGACCTGGCCCTGATCTGCAGTCCAGGCCAGAGAGCTGGGGTGCTGGTGGATGAGGGGGTCCCAGAGGGCTGAGGTGGGGCCCTAGTGCTCCTCCCACACCCCCTGTCTGAGTCACATCTCGCTCAGGCAGCCAGGGCATCAGGGGCCCGGCCCAGAGGACAAAGACTACAGCGGGAGGGCCAGGGGACAAAGCAGCTGCCACCAGGACCAAGTTCCAAAATAGACCTGACTCACCGCAGCTCTGGTCTCCGAGGCAATGAGAAAGTTGCTGAGCAAAGCATCCTTGTTAAAAGGCCTGGGCCACCTCCTGCCCTCTCCTGACCTGCGGACTCTGGTGTCACCATCACAGAAGGCCCCAGCATGCAGGCCTCAGAGCTGCACGTTCACACATGTGGTCCTGGGAAGCTGTCGTGTCATCTTCATTTAACAGACGGGAGCTCTGGGCCTCAGACCAGGGGCACACAGGGTCACACAGGGTCATGGCAGTCCTGCTCTGTCCTGCTGAGATCCAGCAATGGATGAGAGATGAGAGGCCTGAAGCTGAGCTCCACTGAGCTCCCTGTCTCTGGGCCTCCCAGAACCCTCCTTCCCGCCTGTCCCCTCCCCTCAAGGCCTTGTGTGGGGCGGGGGGCACAGCGCATTCTGCTCCTTCCCCAGGTGGGAGGCCCAGCCCAGCACTCTGCTGTGGAGCGGATTCGGCCTCACAGCCATCCTCCACCGGGTTTCTGACGCTGTCAGGCTTTATGGGCGAGACTGCCCATCTTTTTGCCTGTGAAGCTGCTGGTGGATTTGAACCCCTGGCCTTTTGGTTAGCAGCCTGACACTCTATGGCACCAGGGTTCTTCCAGCATGGTAACACAGGGGGCAAGCACCATCACTGTGAGCGGAGATGCTGGAATCTCTCGGAGAATTGACTGTCTTCAGGGTTTAGTTACCACAAGGTCCCCAGTGGAGCCAGGGGACAGATCGGGGGACAGTGGTGGAGATGGTGTGCGACACAGTGGTAGCTGAGGCTTTATGTGTGTTCCAGGCTTCCTCATCCTTCTCCTGAGGACAGGTCCTGCCCAGTGAACTCAAGAGCAGGCAGTGACCCAGACCTGGCCAATCAACCATCATATCCCATCTAACAACTGTGATTGGTCCAAGAGATACAGACTGGCATAAACAGGGCCAATCAGCGTGTTCCCTGGGACTGATATACAGATCCTCAGAGAAACAAGTTCTTGCTTTCAAGGAAGGTGCTGACCTGACACTTGCAATGACCTCACCCTGTGTCCATTTCAGAGCAGAAGGTGTGGGAACAAGTCAGGGGTTCAGTGACAGAGAACAGAATCAATTCTGTTGTTGTTGTTATTGTTATGTGCCGTCGAGTCGTTTGCGACTCATAGTGACCCTATGTACAACAGCCCTAGATGCTGCTCTATCCTGTGCCAATCTCACTGCCTCCGACACACCCATCTCAAGTACCCCAGTCACTGAATCAATCCACCTCATAGAGGGTCTTCCCCTCCTGCGCTGTCCCTCCACCCTCCCAAGCATGATGTCCCTCTCTAAGGACCAATCTCTTCTTACATGTCTGAAGTATGTCAGACGAAGCCCCAGAATCCTTGCCTCCAAGGAGTAGCCTGGTTTAACCCTCTCTAGGATGAATCTGTTTGTTTTCTTGGCAGTCCATGGTACATTCAATACTCTTCTCCAGCACCACAGCTCAAATGCATCAATTCTCCCTCTATCTTCCCTAGTCATTGTCCAACTCTCTGATGTATAACAAGTGATTGCAAAGTCCATGGCCTGTATCAGGCGCACCTTAGTCTCCAGAGAGACACCGTTGCTCTTGAGTACTTTAGAGAGGTCCCTAACAGCAGACTTTCCCATCACAATACGGTTTTTTATTTCCTGGCTGTTGGTGCCAATTCTAGCAATTAAAAAAAAACACTTTGTTTTAGCCTATGAAGTGACTGAGCATCCAGGAACAACTCCAAAAGTCACACTGCTGAAGCAAGCATCAGAGTGGCTGCAGCTCTGGCCTCTCACAGGAAGCTGTGGGTTGAGAAGCCACCCAAAAGCCACGAGTTCCAGAACCATCCCTGCCCCGCTACAGCCCACAGAGCAAGATGGATGTCTCATACGCTCTCTCACTCTCCCCCAAGGTCCTCAGTCCCCAGCTCCAGTCTTCCGTGAATCCATATGATGGCAGAATTTGAATTAAGTCGAGGAAGCTAGCAGCAAGAGAGCCTAGGAAAACTGGTAGCTTCCACAGAGTCTAGGAAAAGGAGTCACTGCGAGAGAGTCTGGGGAAAGCGGTTTTAGATGTTTCTAGCTTCTGTCGTACACAGGCATGCTACATGGAGAGTGTGGCTAGCATGATCCATGCCACAGGCAAAGTGTGACCCTCACTGGCATCACTGGCATCCTCAGCAATGCTCTCACAATTTCCCACACTGCCCTACAGCTGGAGTTGGGCACCCCAGGTCCATCTGGGCTCTGCTATTTCCTCACCGCGTGTCTTCCACCAACCATTTTTTATCTTAGGGCTTCAGTCTGCTCAGCTATCATTTGGGGATGTTCAGCTCTGCCCTCGCTACATCTCAGAGCAGTTGGTATACTAAGAAATTTAAGGCAGAACAGGGGACAAGGTCTCTATACGCTGTAAGGAGCAGTGCACCTGGGAAATCTCGTCATCACCATTGCTGTGGACTAACGGGCTCCGGAGGCCTAGTGGGTAGAAGTTACACTGCTAACCCCAAAACGGCACCTCTCTGGCGGCTGAAATTCACCAGCACCTCCCAAGGAGAAACATGGGGGTGGGGGGAAAATCTCCTCTCATTTGATTTGCAGCGTCTGGAAAAACTTGCTGGAGGGTCAGCTATGAGTCAGTTCTGACTCGACAGCAATGGATGAATGAAACGAAGTGAACAGATTTAACCAAGAGGAAAACGAATCTCTGACCTCCTCACAGGGAGACCTTCAGTCAGTAAAATGGAAGAGACCAGAGCTCAAATTCCTCCCCAGTCTCACAAGAGTTAGGTTAGAGGAAGCCTGCGATGGGGAAATCAGAGGAAGGAAAACGTCTTAGACTGGCTTCCCTGGAGAAGCAAAAACCAGTAACACTTGTAAACAGAGAGAGAAATATTTCTCTCAAGGAAATGTTCCCACACTTGTGAGGCTGCCAAGTATGAAATTGGAGGGTCAGTCCTCAGGAGAAACACTTCTCCTGACTCACACAGCCGCCAGCACTGAAGAACTCAAGACTGTCATGTCAGATGGCAGACCGCTGGCTTCAAAGTCTGGCAAACCCAGAACTGGTACAATACGGCAAGTCACTGGCTCAGATCCAAAGAACCAGATGTCAGGTGGTGAGGAGCCAGATGCAGGATCCCAACTAAGCAAAAAGCCAGAGGTCTTTGCCAAATGTCCATATACATTCAATGCAGGCCACACCCCCAAAGAAATGCTTTCAATGGATTGGTTGTTCATAACAGATCTCAATGTTGAGGTGATTACATTCTACCAGACCTTACCCTGGGGGAGGACTGCGTTATAACTACCAACCCTGAGACTCATGGGCAGTCCACGTGACACCCAACCTTAACTATCACAGGTGAGACAACTCCAGAAAGAGGAAGGATAGGGTTAGCTATGGTGGCCTAGC
>NW_006399836.1:12616283-12648902 GCF_000299155.1 Elephantulus edwardii
AGGAGAAACTTGGTTTCACCCTCTCCAAGACAGGCATATTTGTTTTCTCGGAAGTCCATGTTGTGTTCAAGACACTTCTCCAGCACCACAACTCAAAAGGCATAGATTCTTCTTCTGTCATCTTTAGTCATTGTCCAGCTGTCTGATGCATAGCAAGTAATTGCCAAGACCATAGCCTGGATTAGGCATATTTTAGTCTCCTGACTGAAATTATTGCTTTTCAGAACTCTGGAGAGGTTCCTGACAGCAGATTTTCCCAGCGCAATTGGGCTTTTGATTTCCTGACTGCTGGTGCCAATAGTATAAGAAATTATTTCAAAACCACACATACAATTTCTATGGGTCAGAAACCTGGGTACAGCTTAGCTGGGTGCCTGTGGTTCCGAGTCTCCCATGAGACTGTGGTTAGAGTGCCAGCCAGAGTGAGGCCTCCTGCGAAGGCTCAAGGGAGGAGGAAGCACATCTCAATTCAGGTTCTGCTGTCACCACACAGCTGCCAGCATCCCCACTACTGAGTGAGGAAATGAGAGAGAGAGAACATTCCAGATGGAAGCTGCCGTTTCTCTGTGGCATTTCTGTTGTATTCTATTTACACATCAGCCACCAGGGCTCTGGTGGCCTCGTGGTAAGGAGCTTTGCTGCCAACCCAAAGGTACATGGTTCACATCCACCAGCTGCTCCATGGGAGAAAGACAGGTAGTCTCCTCCCGTGTGATTTACTCTGAGAACCTGCTGGAGTGTCAGCTGTGGGTGGGTTCTGACTCCGTGGTACCCACCACCCCCATCACCAAACCCAGCCTACATGCAAGGAGGAGTCATACTGTGTGTATCCACCAGGAGACGCTCCTCTTAGAGAAAGCAAGAGAGGCTGCACCCTGGACTTCTGCGGAGGACCTGGGGATGGGGCTGTTCCCAGTTCTTTTTTTTTTTCCTTCCTTTTTTTTTAATTTTTTTAACTTAATTTCAATGAACGTTTACAGATAGTTTGGATTTCCATTTATTCATTGTTGCATTTTTTGTCCCCAGTTCTTTACACGAGACATGCTAGTCCCAGGCGATGCTAAAATAATGCCTCATGGGACTGTAGCTTCCCCTGGGGTCAGCGCCACAGAAAGACAGAGGGACAGAGGTGGGAGAAAGGGGACAGCAGCAGAAAACTACACAAATCAATAAGGCAACAAGCACAGAACAGCAAATAAGATTAGGCCTTCCCAATAATAGAGGGTGCCTGGGCCCCCAAAGGCAGCCATGGCAGGAGACGAGGGCTCTAGGTCTGGCCCTGGCTAAGCGCTCAGTAACTGTGTACGTGAGTTGGTGACTTGACCTCTTTGCGCCTCAAGGGATTTCTATCTGCTGCTGCTGGGGCCTTCTCAGTGCTCAGAGTTCTATCACGCAGAGGGGGTCAAGGGAGATGAATGAAACACCTCGTGAAGGGCCTGGACCCCCAAACACACCCACCCACAGCGGCCTGGTCCTCCCCACTCTCCTCAGCCCCCACTCCCTGGCCTCCTCATTGATACCTCTACACTCATTACCATTGTGTTGTTGTTGTTGTTGTTGTTGTTGTTGTTGTTGTGTGCTGTTGGGTCAGAGCAACCAACTCATTGCTGACCCTCAGAGGCCATAAATCACACAGGAGGAGATCACCCACCTTTTTTGCACAGAGCAGCGGGTGGATTTGAACAGCATGCCTTCACGCCGGGTTGACAGGACTAGGACCCCAGATTTTCCTCTCACTGACATTTCTGGTCTCTCCCCTCACCCCACCCCACCCTTTTCTCTCCTCTAGAGGCCCCCAGCCCTCACCTCCCACCAGGTGAGGGAGGATGAGGCTGAGATGGATGCAGGAGGGGCTGAGCAAGGGGCTTGGGGCCAGGGCCGCATCAGGTCCAAAGAACAGCCCCACTTGTGCTCCTGATTCCAGGACTTGGTGCTACTAGTCTCCCTCCCTTGGGAAGGTGGGGTACAATGTCCCCAGAACTGGAGTGACTGTTCTCAGCTGTTCCCCCACACCCCCCCCCAGCTCCGCTGCTGAGGAGCTGACTCCACGTGGGGGCTGTGAGAACTGTCAAAAAAATCCTGGCTGCTGGGGGCTGGGGGGCGGGGAGCTTATGTAATTGATGCCTGTCACCGTGCCCGGCCAGCCCCCCGGGATCCAGCTCAAAGCCCAAGGCCAGCGTACTCCCAGAACAAACCCCTGACCCTACGCACCTCCCTGGACCCCTCTTGCCCTCTGAGTCCTTGGCACCCTAGACCCTCTTAGAGACCCTTCTCACTGGTGTTGATGAGATCTTTTCCTAGGACTTTCTCCCCAAAGGGAAGAAACAGCCTTTGTTCTCAGTGTCCTCACATCCAGAAAACAGGGACTGCTTAGTCAAGTTAGAGGAATAAATTAAAAATAATAATAGAAAGGCTTGCACAGCGCGTCCCGTATGTCTGACTCTGCTGAGAGCTCTATGTACACTGGCACTCTCGGGCCTCAGACAACCCTGCACTGAGCCGCTGCTTCCAGGTCTGCAGTCCCTGGGGGGTGCAGCTAACACAGAGGTGGGTGGATCAAGTCCACCGAGGCACCTCAGAAGAAAAGACCTGGCAATCTACTGAGAAATCAACACTATGGAGAACAGTGCTCCTCTGAACACATGGTGGTGGTTGTTATTGTTAGGGACCGTTGAGTAAGACTCACAGCGACCCTATGAACAACCGACTTGAACCCTGTTCCATCCTGTGCCAATCTCATCGTTTCTGACATACTTGAGCCCATTGCTGCAGTCACTGTGCTAATCCACCAGGCTGAAGATCTTCCTTTCATCAACTCTTCACATAATGTTCTTCTCCAAGGACTAACCTCTCCTAGCAACCTGCCCAAAGTATGTGAGCTGAAATTTTGTCATCCTTGCCTCCAAGGGGCACTCTGACTGCACCCCCTCTAAGACACATCTGTTTTCTTGGCTGTCCATGGGATGTTCAGCGCTCTTCTCCAACACCACAGCTCAAAGGCATCAATGCTTCTGTCATCCTTATTCACTGTCCAGCTCTCTGATGCACAGCAAGTGATTAGAAAGACTATGCCTGAACCAGGCACACTTTAGTCCTCAAACTGACACCTTTGCTCCTCAGTATTTTGGAGGGTCTCTGACTGCAGACTTTCCCAGTGCAATTCGTCTCCTGATTTCCTGTCTGCTGGTACCAAACGTGTTGGCTGTGGATCCAAGTTAGATGAAGCTGTTGACAGTTTCAATCTTTTCTCCATCTATCTGAACACAATGAGGTCAACATAAATGGGCATTGACTGGACAGCGGCCAGTTTATTATTGTCCCCATGACAGGAATGGATGAATGAATCCATCAATGAGTCCTGTATTCTTTCTGTGAGAAGGCACTGACCCACATGGTCCATTGTTGGGCATCAGGCCAAAGGAGGTGCTTCTGGGTGAATTTGAACGCCCAGCCTTTCCATTAGTAAGCAAGCACTTAACGGTTTGTACAACTATGGACAGCATGCCACCAAGGTTAAAGGACAGAACGCACAGCTCCTAAAGGTTTATTTCTCACTCAGACAGCATGATGAGCCCTAGTGCTGTATCATGCAAAGTATTAGGATTGGGTTACTAACCAAAGGGTCGGCAGTTCAAATCTACCCGCCATTCCTCCCACAAAGATTTTCTGCCTCAAAAACTCAGCAAAGGGTCACCAGGGGTCAGTAGGAGTCAAAATCACCTTCCCAGCAGTGGGCCAGACAGCATGCCCATTGCAGGGGGTAAGGGGCAGGGCTCTGTCAGGGGGACAGGGAGCTGAAGGAATCACACACTCGTTCTTAAAGCCTTCCACTTGGGAGCCTGGGGTAGAATGTCTGCTATTTCGTTGGCCAGAGCATATCCACGGCGATTGACGAGGTTGCCATGACGCTAACTCAGCTTCATGGCAACTCCAAGTACGTGTGTCAGAGCGCAGCTGTGCTCTGCAGGGCTTTCATTGCCAGGGCCTTTCTTCCAAGGTTCCTCTGGGTAGACTCGAACCCCAAGCCTTTCCATTAGTCATCGGCACCACCCAGAGACACCAACTCAAGAAACCAAACTCCTGCTCATCCCCGCAGAGGACTGGTTTGATAGGGCAAACCAGAAAGTTGCTCTCTAAAATGAGAATATTAAGTCATGAAGCATGAAGTAGCTGGCTTACCTGCTTTTATGAATGTAGTTATTAGATGATCATGGTGGTGTTGATTGCCTTCGAGTCGAGCACGACTCATAGCGACCCTATGAACAAAAGGCTTGAAGCCCCTCTACAACTATCAACATTTATCAAAGTTCATAAAGTTTCCAGAGGCATGTGGTTTAGGAAGTAGATGCCAAGGGGGGAAATACCCATAATATATGTGAACGAAATATAATGTAAATACAAGCTCATATAAAACACAACTCACCTGCGTGAAACACAGTGTCTATAAATGATAAAATTATTAATTAGAAAGTAAAATAAAAAAGGGAATCAAACTCCAAGAGCACACATCTGATTAGGGAACAGAACAGCAGGGATAACAAATGACAAGCTTGCTGGTGTAATGCTCTGACCACAGGGAGGAGCTGGAAACAGGAGGCTTCTGTGGAAAGCAGCTTTCAGAGCTGAGACCACCTCACACCAGACTGAAACTGACACTGAAATATCAACGACTCCATCTCACTTGGATCCACAATCAATACACTTGGTACCAGCGGTCAGGAGAGAAACTGTACTGGGAAAGTTGGCAGTCAGGAACCTCTCCAAATCATTGAAGAGCAATGATGTTCTTTTGAGGACTAAGGTATGCCTGATTCAGGCCATAGTCTTTCCAATCACTTGCTGTGCATGTGAGAGCTGGACAATGAAAGCAGGATGATAGAAGTAGAATTGATTCTTTTAACTGTCATGTTGGAGAAGAGTACTGAATATCCATGGACTGCTAGAAAAACAAAGAGCTATTTCTCAGAGAAAGAGCACGCAGGATACTCCTTACGAGGTCTAGATGGCAAGGCTTCACCTACTTACCTTGGACATGTTGCTAGGAGACGCAATTCCTTGGAAAGGGACATCATGCTTGGAAATGTGGAGGGATGGTAAAAGAGAGGAAGACCCTCAATCAAGTGTACTGGCATAAAAAACACAGCAATGGGCTTGAGTGTGTCAGAGATTGTGAGAATGGCCCAGGATAGTACAGGGTTCAAATCTGTTGTTCATAGGGTCACTATTGGTCATACTTGACTCGATGGCACTTAACAGTAACAATACACCAGACCTACTGAGGGCCAGGTTAGGGGTTCTCCTCTCTGGGTGCAGCGTGGGATCTGCAGGTTTTCCTCAGGGGAACACACCCTCCCCCAAGGTCCTCTTCCAGGGCAATCTCACCCCTGACACTCAGCACCTTTGCCTGTCCATCCACAGGAGCAAACTGGGGGTTCCCCGAAGCAGATTGTATCTTCCTTTCTTTCTACAAATAAGATTTCTCAGAGGAGGAGCAGAGAAGGAATTTGAGGTTATAAAAACGTCATATGAAAGTCTAGGACACCCGAAGGGGCAGACTTCCCCTCAGCCATATGTGGGCTCGTTAAGCATCTGAATCAGCTCCACAACTGCCTATGTGCCACCAGCACCTCCCCGAGGGACAAGTGGGCTAGAAGCAGGGTCTCCAGGACCTAAAAACGATCCTCACGTTCACCACGACAGTGAGAAACAAGGACTGGGTCACCCAGAACCTCTTCTCATGTGAAGACGTAATGAGACGTAATCAGGAAAAAGAGATTCAAGACTCAGAATGGGGTGGGGGGCAGGGGGAATGGGGGCACAGACTGGAGATTCTCATGTTCTCATCCGTGTATCACCTAGACAAAGACATATATTTAAGATTTCGATCAGTTAATCTTCTGAACTTCTAAGATTCCAATTCCGTGATTTTTCTGAGGCAGTTGTCAGATTTGGGAGTCTGGGCCCTGGTGTGGATACAGTGACTTAAGCTCCGTGTCTGTTTCCTCACTGCAATCAGGGTTGTTACTGTGGGACACCAGCAAGTCAGGCAGGACTCAGTGATCGTATGAGGGGCAGATCCTACACTCAAGGCCATTGGTACAATCCATCCCAATGAGTGTCTTCTTCTGACCCTCCACTTTTCCCAGCATGGTGTCCCGTCTGACACGCCCAAAGTTTGTGAGATGAAGTTTCACCTCCTTGCCTCTAAGTACCATCCTGGCGGCACTCTCTTGAAGACAGACGTTGTTTATTCTTTTGGTGGTTTGTGGGATGTTCAATCCTCCTCTTCAGCACCACCATTCAAAGGCATTGGAGCTTCTGTCCTGGAGAAGTCTGAAGACCAAGAGACTGGATCTCCGGGGTCTGGCACACAGCAAAGCCTTTCTTTGCTTTTTTTTTTTTTAATTTTACTAATTTCAATGAACGTTTACAGAGATTTTGGATTTTCATTCATTCATCGTCACATATTTCTCCCTGCCCACCCTTCCCCCTCGGTTCACTCTTCTCTTTAAAAAGTAAAAGAAAACTTCTTTCATTGGTATACAGTCCTCCCCCACCCCAGCACCCTCCACTATGCAACCTTCATTCTGGACTCTTTTTTTTTTTTTTTACTCTTTTCTAAACGAAGCCACGAGTGACTCCCTTGAGCCCCCCCGAGGCCTGGGAGTCTCCGGATTCCCAGGGCAGGGGGCTGGGAGGTCCCTGAGAAGCCCAGTTTAAAGTGAAGCCAGGCGGAGTCTGCAGGGAAGGGGAAGGGGAACTGGCTGTGCCTGGTGTCTGGTGCTTTGGTGCCCTCTCCTGGACACTGTCGTCCTCACAATGTCCCTCTGGGAAATCAATCCTACAAGTGCCCTCTGGGACAACACTGACTCACCCGCCCCAACCCGCAGCATCTCCCCAATTTCTGTGAGTTAATGAAACCCACTTTATCACAAGTTGTCTGCTTGTTTGTGATTTTTTAAAAAAACATAGAAGTTCATTTTTTCCCTTAACCAGCCTAGTTTGTTAGTTTCTTTTTTTCTCCTTCTTAATTTTTTTTTTAATTTTACTATGTGTGTGTGTGTGTGTGTGTGTGTGTGTATACCATCAAATCAGATCTGACTGGTACAGGAGGAGACTGTCACCCTTCTCCAGCAGAGCAGCTGGTAGAACTTTGTTGTTGTTGTTGTTGGTTACACTTTATTAAATCAGATGGGCTTTGGGGGACAGTGGGGCACACTCAGTCTTTCTTGGCAGCCACCTTCCTCATGGCGGCCAGGACGTTGCTGAGTTCTCACTTCCTCTTTGGCACATATGTGTGTCCCCACCCTTTTCTTGATGAACTTGAGGGCCTGCTTGTCCTTGGAGACCTTGAGCAGCTCCGTGGCGTGGGCGTGAAGCCACACACCTCCCGGATCATGTCCTGCACGAACTTGGTGTGCTTGGTGAGGCGCCCGCGGCGGCGGCTAGACCTCGGCTTGCCCACGTTCTTGGCGACTTTGTGGCCCTTGTTGAGGCCCACGGCCATAGGGTAGCGCACAGCCATGGCTGCTGCACGTCTATGGCTGCCACGGCGTAAGGTGATAGAATTTTCTTAATGAAATTTTGTAAAACCAGTTTGAAAATATATTTTCATCTTTATTTGTGTGTGGTGGTGGTGTTTGCCTTCAAGTTGGAAGTGACTCACAGCTGACCCTCCAGCGAGTTTTCAGCAGCAGATCATTGCATGGGAGGAGATTAGCTGTGAGTTGGTTCCGATTCAGTAGCAAAGACGTGCCTGACTGGCTTGGGATGTAGATCAAGGACTCAGGGGCAAAGTGTGTAACGTACTGAACCACTCATCAAAAGGCCAGCAGTTTGAGCCCACTAGCCACTGTGTGGGGGCAAAACTCAGCTATCTCCTCTCGAGTTACAATTTTGAATGATCTAGAAAGCACCAAAAGAACATGGAAGGAATACACAGAATTACTCTACCAGAAAAACTGGTTAACATGGAAACATTTCAGGAAGTGGCGTATGATCCTAAGCTAATGCTAAGGAGCTTGGGTGGCCTAGTGGTAAAAAGCTGTGCTGCAACCCTGAGGCTGCACGGTTCAAATCCACCAGATGCCCCGCTGAAGGAGGACAGGCAACTCCTCTGGTGCCAGATGGATCCAACTCAAGGGTACACAAAAAGGGTGGGGGGAAGCTAATGGTGATGAAAGCAGTTCAAGCTGCATTGAAGGCATTGGTTTGTTTGTTCTTAACCATCATGTCACTCAGCTCACTACCATCTGGGCAACTGCAATTCAGAGGATGTCCCACTGGGCTTCCAAGACTGTCAATGTTATAGAAAGTCTGCCCGTTTTCTCCCAAAGAGCCACTGATGGGTTCACACTGCCCCGGAGTGTGGTTAGATGCGCAGTCTGTTAGGTCCTAGGTTGCCGGAGATCCTTAGCCCAACATATAAACTAAAAAACAAACAAAAAACAGATGCTTATTCCTATGGAGATAGAAGCAGGTTAAGAGTTGATCCTCCATTGGGTTCCCAAGGCTGGAAATCACACGGAGAAGGCTGTCCATCCTTCTTCCAAGGAGCCAACGGTGTATTAAAAATGCCAGCGGCTTGTCCTCTGGTTTAGCACTGCCCCTCCCTACAGACTAACACCATCAGCTCTAGAACTCAGTTCAGCTCACGGCTATCGAGCTGGAACCAGCTTGGAGCTGACCCTCCAGTGGGTGTTCACAGAGGCTGTAATCATACCCAGCAACTGTAAATGTTTGCAAGCTCTTGACAATGACTTAATCATTAACCACAGCTAGCTAGACCAGGGGTAGAATCCTCAAGTCCCGGGCAATGCACCTCAGACATAGACACTACCCGCCTGTAAGTGGAGGCTTGTGTGTTATGATGCTGTTACGATGCAAGTTTCAGTGGAGCTTCCCAATGATTACAAATCAGGCATAAAGGCCTGGCAATCCACTTCCAAGACCCAGACAAGGAGAAGCCAGCAGATCTGATCACAGGGATGGTGCCACACTTCATTGTCCATAGAATCACTTGAGAGTTGACGTTGTTGTTGTTGTCACAACTCATAGTGACCCTGAACCCTGTCCTATCCTGCACCGTCCTCATCATCTCTGACACACTTGAGCCCACTGCTGCAGACACTGTGTCAATCTACTTCACTGAGGGTCTTCCTCGCTTCATGTTTCCAAGCAGGTTTCCTTTTCAAGGAGTTGCCCTGCCTGTAAAATTCTGTGGCCTGTTACACTGTCAATAGGATTAGTAGGAGGGATATCTATTTGATGGCACCTGATAACAATATGCAGAACAGATTATTCTGGAGGCTAGGCTGTATGAGAAGTGTGGCTTCAGGATTAGAGGAAGACTCATCAACAATCTGTGTTATGCAGATGACACACCCTGCTTGCTGAAACTAAGGAGGAACCTGAAGCACTTGCTGCAGAAGGTCAAGGACTGCAGCCTTTAATATGGATTGAAGCTCAACATCAAGAAAACGAAGATTCTCACCACTGGGCCAATCGGCAGCATCCTGATGGTGAGGAGATTGACTGAGACTGTTGACAGCTTCAATTTGCTTGGCTCTATAATCAACACTCTTGATACCATCAGCCAGGAAATTAAAAGACATTGGGAAAGTGTGCTGACAGAGACCTCTCCAAAGTACTGAAAAGCAACAATGTCAGTCTGGAGACTAAGGTGTGACTGATACAGGCCATGGTCTTTGCAATTACTTGTTCTGCATCAGAGCTGGACAATGACGAGAAATGATAGGAGAGTTGCATCAGGGATGGCCAGGAACAGCCCTGAACACCCAGGAAAAGGCTAGGTCCTGGCCTACCAAATAACACTGGTTACAGCAGCACCTTCAATACTCCCATCCCCCAATCCTATACTGTCTTGAGCCCAGCCCTGACTCCCAAATGTCCTGGGTGGCCCAGAAGGCCTCCTGTGACTTCCTTCCCAATCACCTCCTCCAAAACACCCGAGTCTGTGACTCCCCAGCCTGGAAGTCCTTCCCTCATCCTCCACCTAGAACATCCTACACACAACCACTGCCATGCGGTCTACTCTACATAGGAGCTGCGCCCCAACACAGGGTTACCCAATGTAAGGTCAGAACACAGACTGGGCCCAGACAGACAGATGTGACCCATGCCCACACAGTGCCCTCTGCCCCACTCAGCCAGAAGTGACCACAGCCCCACTCGATGGCTGGTGGATGATGTCCACTCTACCTCAGAGTGGGGGAGTGGCAGGGCGGCACGCTATCACTTGACAACTTGCAAGCTGGTCAGGCCCCAACAGATGGAAGAAGACTCCCCAGAGAAACCGCCAGGTCCCTCAGGAGCCGGGGTGGCACCTCCACTCCCCTCAGGACAGGGAGTCGGGTCTGGGACAAGCCAATGCCGCCTAGTGCCGCCACTCTGCAAACAGAATAGACTAGTTGCAAACGCTCATCAGAACAAGAGGAAACAAGCAGAGTAAAGAGCTTTCTCTCAAGTACAATCTCCAGTCCTCTATCAAAACAGACCCAAGAAAAGCTATTTTAAAAGTTCTCTAAGCTATGCAAAAAAGAAATGGGTTTTGAAACTGAGTGAGTCAGAGAAAACTGCCTTTGTTCATAATCCTCGCCTCCCATTTCCAGGAACACTTCCCTGAAAGGTTCCCGGAACGCTGTCAACGCCAGAGAGCCTGAAAGCAGTCAGAAAACCTTTGCACAAAAAGTACACTGTGATTCAACAGTAATAACACGGATGCACCGGGGCCCTCTTCACAAAGCTCAGGGAGTAAAGTTCTTCATGACGACGCTTGTTTTACTCGGTACTTACTCCTTAATACTTTACCTTGAAATACTAAAATATATTTAACACACCCTTACTTGGTGGGTTTTTTTTTTAAAAAAAAGTTGCCTAATATATCAAATATTTTATTTCCTTTTGTGACTTTCCACTTTCTGAAAATATATTTAGACTGGTATTTTGACACTTGTCATGCACTGCTGAGTAGGAACCAGTCCCAGCGAGCGGGTTTTTGGAGGGTATAAATCATACAAGAGACTGTCCGTCTTTCTCCCTCAGAGCAGCTGGTGGATTTGAACCACATGTCTTTGGGCTGGTAGCACAACTCCTTACCTGTAGGCCACTGTGACATGAGACAATATGATTAAACACTGGCATTTTTCTCCAGCACTGATGGACGCTGTCTGTGTGCCACCCTCACTGCTCTGTGGTGGTGAATCCAATGATCCAATTCCCGACTGTGAACCGAGGGAGAAGGAGGTGGGTGCCCAATGCATGCCCACCAGCAGAGGCAGCCGGTGGAGTCCACACCTCTGTCCTCACCCTGCTTGCTGGTGTGGGGCTCTTGGTGAACTACAAGCAGCTGCAGGTCCTGTCTGACTCATAGCAACCCCACGTCAGGGCAGAACTGGGCTCCGCCAGGTTCTCATTCGCCACGTTTTCAGAGAAAGATCGTCAGACCTTTCTTCCAAAGCGCCTGAATGTACTTGAATCGCCAACCTTTCTGTTTGTACCAGCCAGGGACTCCAGAAACAGGTGCTCATTTATTCTGGGTACAAGACCGAGACAGTGTCATCCCTGTTTAAAGGTGAGGAAACAGGTAATGTGACCAGAAAACCAGGGTTCTTACCACACCCCGAGCGGCCAGGTCCAACTGAGACAGGGAAGCTCACTTCCCAATGTACTTTCAGAGGGAGCTCGCTGAATTCTCAAGAGTAAGCAACTGCCCTCACTGTCCCCAGCACAAGGAATGACAACCCACAAGCCCAAGTGCAGCCCAGGGTTGGAACACGGGTCTGTCTGCTCTAAAGCATGTTCTTCCCTGAGGGCAGGATGGTGGGGAGCAAGGCCACCAGGAGCAGGAGCCCAGATAGCAAAAACAGCCATGGCTTTATTAATTCAATCAACTCTAGAAGGTCCAAAACTAGCAGAGCTGCAGTAGCAAAGTCCAGAGGCAGCAAGCTAACACATGGCCCCTCCTTCCCAGGATGTGTGTCCCGGAGCAGAGAGAGGGGAGGTTCCGGGGGAGGCCGACACAGGGGCGGCAGCATCCGGCCAGGGGGTCACTTGAGGCGGTAGAGGACCTTGCGCTGCATGCGATGCTGGATCTCGCCACGTCGCAGCATCAGCTGCAGGACCTTGTAGATGGCATGCTCGGGGTATTTCTGTGGAGCACAGGGTGAGAGTCAGGAATGAGTCCTTGAGAGGGACAGGCGCTGTCCGGAGCCCTGCAGGACCCAAGCACCACTCTGCCCAAGCGGACAGACACTACAAGTCTTGTAAGGATTTCAGGCTCCTTCTCCTTTGGTAAGAACGTATCTTTCCTCTTAATAGATAAAAACCTATTGGGCTGGCAGTTTATGGTAACTCAGAGCAGGAAGAAGGGAAGAGTGCATAGACCCAGATGCAGAATGCCAACAGTGTCACTGAAACATACATGCAGAGACTGCCGGTGTCACCATGTACACTCTCAGTAACACACACTCTAAACACAGTGTCTTTCCTATGTCCTGACTGAGTACCAAGCATGTCCAAATCTTTCCTTTCTTCCATCCTCACAGCAACCCTGGGTAGTTATGTGCTCGAGTACGACCCATAGTAACACTCGGAACAACAATCTGAATCTAAACTATATCCTGAGCCATCGCACACTGACACACGAGAGCCCACTGTGGCAGTTACGGTGTGAATCACCTGGCTGAGGGTATTGCTCTCCAGTTTCCTAAGCATCATGTCTCTCTCCAAGGAACAGTCTCTCCCAGCAACACGCCCAGAGTATATGAAACACAGCTTTGTCATCTTTGCCTCCAAGCAGCACTCTGGCTGCACTTCCTCCAAGACAGGTGAACAGCTGCTCAATCCTGTTATTGTTAAGTCCACCAAGTCGGACAGAACCACAGCCTCCAGGGGGTTTTCAGAGGCTGTTAGTCCCACAGGAGATTGGCCAAGCTCCTGCAGAACAGCTGGTGGTCGTGAACCACATGCCTTTAGGAATGCAGCATAGCTTCTTACCACTAGGCCACCAGAGCTCCCTTCCTGTAGCTGGTATTTTAATTAAAACTATTTAAGAGATGAAAACTGGGAAACAGAGAATCAAAGTCACTTGTTCAAGGCCACAGAGTTTTAGTGATAGAATTGGGACACCAATCAAGTCCACCTGACTGCAGGACCCAAGCTCGTGACAAGCCTAAACCTAAGCCTCTGTCTGCTCACCCACACAATGGACATGAACAGCACTCGTCACAAGGGACTGCTCTGAGTGCCCGTAGGAGATGACGCAGATGACAGAGGGACAAGACCAGACACTGGGGTGGCCGCTGTGGTTGAAGAGACAATGCCAAGTTCCCACAGCATCTGAAGGCAGCATCCGCCATCAATCAGTAGGACCCTCTCAAGATAGAAGGACTGGGGGCACTGGAGCGTGCCCTCCCTCTCCTCATTACTTCCTACCCCTATGGAACGAAGACACAGACGTGCCGCTGCCCTGCCTCCTACCGCCTCCCCCACCCAGGCATGTCCACTGAGCAGAAGCTAGTGCTGAGAGGGTGAGACATGACCAAGCCCTGGGAGGCCCAGCAGGAGGCCACTCACTCCTACACTCCATCCCGTAGGACACCCTCTCAGCCCTGCACCCTGCCCTAAGAGGCCACTCAGCCCTGCACCCCACCCTGAAGACCCCTCAGGCCTGCACCCCACCCAGGAGGCCCACCTGCTTGGTGAAATCCTGGATGATACTGTGTTCTGACACCTGGGAACCAATGGCAAAGCGGCGCTTGAGCTGCTTCTCAATTCGGCTCAGCATCTCCTGGTCCTCCTGGCTGGTGAAGCCCTCCACTCCTGCAGCGTGTGAGAGATGGGGGTGAGGGCTGGGGTGCTGATCTTCAGTACACCCACAGTGGGAAGCCCTCAACACCAAAGAGCAGCCTGAGCCCGGTCCAGAAAAATGTGCCAAGGAAGAGCAGGCTGCAACTGTGGGGGCCTTTCTGAGGGGACGACGCCAGGAAGGAAGGGTGGAGGCATCAGTGCTGGAAGCCAGTGGGACCGTGACAGCTCTACAGCACCCTGCAGGCTCCCGGGAGAGGGAACTGCCGTGATGGCTCCGACTAACCCTCCCAGCACCTTGAACAGTAGGTGGGGCGGCAGGGGAAACTCGGGAATTCATTCTGGGAGCAGCTGACACACAGCCAGGGCTTACGCAGTGTCTGCTGACCACGATAAGAAGATCAGAAGCCCTGGGGTGGACACTCACTCTCAATACGTGACCAGTGCCCTTGGGTCCCAAGGCCTCATTGAATGGCCATCTCCACCTAGACTGACTGCCAGGGGGCAGGTAATGAAGAGAGTTTTGGATGCACTGAGAAGAGCTAACGAAGCCAATATAGGGACTTCTGTTCTTAACCAATGATTAAAGTTATTATTCATGAACTGGGTTCTTCTCAGTGTGGAGGAAAACAGCAGAGAGAGAAACTGGAGAGGGAAGTTCACTGACAGAAGGCTCCAGAGAGAGGTTCAAAGAAGCAGTCCATCCTCCAGGTCCGATCGAGTCGTGTCGCAGAGTGCAGCGTTCCGACCACGCAGCTCACCTGACAGGGTCCCCGACATAGCGGCATCCAGCGTGGACACGTGGAACAGCCGCAGGGCCTCCTCCACGTCCGCCTCAGTGGCGAAAGGCTGCAGCTTCATTTTGCTGAGGGACTCGGCGATGCGCACGATGGCCTCCAGCTGCCTGTGGAACGATGCGGGGCTCAGGGCTGGGGGACCTCAGGGCTCCACCCTCCTTGGTCCACCTGACCTCAGGGGGTGCTTCCCAAAGGGCAAGGCTGAGGAGGAGACTGCAGGTTGCCCCTAAACCACCTCCTGTCCCTCCCTGGTAACAGAATCCCAATTCCTAGTCCAGCCCGTGCTGCCTGGATAAGACTCAGAGCTTCCCTTGCAGCTAGGTTGTCTACACAGCTATGGAACCCACTAAGTACGAATTCAATTGGGATTATTCTAGATTTGTTCTGAGCTGAGCCCTCCTGCTGCCTGGAATGGGGAGAGTGAAAGATAATGCTCTGGGATCTCAGGGTGCGGGAGCTGGATGGGTCCTGATGACTCCAAAACTTTCTATGTGATAAATGACTTAAGCTACGGTGTGTGGAGTCTCTATCACAACACAGCTGGAGCATGTTTCAGTAATCTGTGCAGAAAGCAGAATCCAACCAGGCAGGTGCTTAACCAACCTTCTAATGACGGGGAGAGGTGGGCGCCAAGGCGCTGCAGCCCGAGGAGGAAAGCAATTTCCCTGCAGTCAGAGTGGACTAGGAACGGGACTGAGTCTTCCCACTCTGGTCGGACCTGCCTGCACCCTCAGCTGCCTGACAGGGCCTTGCAGGAGCGAGCCCACCTCACAGTAGAGGCCCAGGACCTCCTGGCACAGAAGCCAGCAGCTCTGCTCTCCTTCCCTGGAAGGGCTCCCTCCACCCTGCAGCCCTTCCATGGGTAACGGCTCAGGGCTCCACGGCCTGTCAGGCACCGCTACTCACCCTGCACTGCCCCGGCCCACTCTCTACACAGGGATGGGCGGCTCTTGCCGGTCCACTTAGCACTGCCTTGGGCTTGCTCACTGCACAATGATGGGGGGCCTGGCGCTGCCCTGAGCCTCCTCAGCCCGCGGCAGGTCACCGCCAGTCTCCAGGACACTGGCCGCCTCACTCACCGCACAGTGATGGGGATACTGGAGCGGCGATCACTGTCCCTCTCGTGCTGCCGGGCCCCGCTCCGCATGATGATGTACCGGTTCTTCAGCTTCTCTGCAGCTTCTGCTGACAGCCGGGGGCCACACCTCCTGCAGGGAAGAGGGGGGAGCTGGCTGAGGCCAGGAAGGAGTCCCCAGCCCAGGACACTGGCCTGGGAAATTCCAGGCTCACGGAGGTCGGCTGATCTGCTCAGACACACACAGGGAGCCCGTGCTCACACCCACCCTGCCTCCCTGCACATCAGGGCATCTCCCAGGCCACCTACATCCTACACCCTTGCTTTGAAGATGGGGAAACTAAGGCAGAGAGCCACCGTGACCAGGTTGAGAAGGAGGTTTTATGAGGATCATTATCTCAGGGAAGAGGAGGGGTGAGGGACAGGAGGACGCCGCCACCCTGCAGGGCCCATCCTAGGACTCACGCTCGGCAGTAGGCGATGAACTTCTTCAGTGTGGCCAAGTCGATCTCGCCCTCCACAGTCTGTGTCTGCGTCAGTGCGCTCACGTGCAAAGTGATGACGTGCTTAGCCAGCATCTAGGGATCCAGAGGGACACAGGTCAGGCCACAAATTCCCCCAAGTCCTGAATCTCCATACAGGCAAGGACAGGACAGTTGGCGGAACTGGGGCTCCAGGACTACGGCACCAAGACAGGCGCACAGGCTCCTACTGGCTAGCACCAGCCCCACTTCTGAGAGCCTCAGGTTCTCCTTCAGAGTCCAATGCTCCGCCCATCCACCCAGACCCAGCCAATCATAACCACCTTCTCTGCTTCAGGCAAAGACATTTGATCTGATCTGAGCCAATAAGAATGTACCTTGGGATTTTTGCTAGAATGAAGGGAAATGAGAAGGCCCTCTTTGAGTGGGAGCTGTCAAACTAATCAAAGACCTAGAGCTGCCAGGGTTTAGGAACCACAGGGGACAGGCTGCCTGAGAACAAAGCCTCCAGTGAGGAAAGCAAAGCCCAGAGAATGAGGCTGAGGGAGCCTGGGCAATGCTGTGCAAGAACACAGATCCAGCTGGACTTAAAGCCGGCACAGCACCAGACCTGTCAACTGCACAGGTCATAACGTGTAGAAATGTACTCTTCAGATTAGGTTTCTGATTACTTGTAACCAAATGCCCAGCTCACTGGGTCTAACTTCTCCTGTTCATCAACAAGGATCTGACTGAGGCACAGGGTAAAACTGACTGACCCCTCAATAATATACCCCAGCAGAGTAGGGTCAGACTTAAAGGCCCTTTGTAGCTCCTTGCCAGCTCAGGGTATCTCAGGCCCAGCCCTCATTTCCTCCTCTTCCTGAGCTGTGGGCCCCCTTCAGCCTGCCCTGCCACCCACCCTATGCCTCTGCGGTCACCCACCCTGTCCCCACAGTCAGTCCTGTGAATACTGCAGTCACCCACCCTGTCCCTGCAGTCAATAGGCCCTGTGAATACTGTGGTCACCCACCCTGTCCCCGCAGTCAGTCAGTCCTGTGAATACTGCAGTCACCCACCCTGTCCCTGCAGTCAATAGGCCCTGTGAATACTGTGGTCACCCACCCTGTCCCCGCAGTCAGTCAGTCCTGTGAATACTGCAGTCACCCACCCTGTCCCTGCAGCTGACCCCGTGAAGACTGCAGCCACCCGCCCGGGACGCACCACATCCCGCTCCTCGTTGTGCTCGTCCTTGACAATGAAGATCATGTCGAAGCGGGACAGGATGGTGGGCATGAAGTCGATGTTGTCCTCCCCCTTCGTCTCGTCCCAGCGCCCGAACACTGAGTTGGCGGCAGCCAGGACAGAACAGCGGGAGTTCAGGGTCGTGGTGATCCCCGCCTGAGGGAGAGATCATCAGGACCCTGGCTTCACCCTCCTCAGATTCTAGAACTGTTGCCCCCAGCAGAGGGCTGGCCAACAGCTTGGGGGGGGCGTGAGGTCCCCATGCCAGCCCATCCTAGTACCTCGGCAAGGCTGGCCAGCCCGGGGCCTCACCAGAAAGCCTACCCACCTTGGCAATGGAGATGGTCTGCTGCTCCATGGCTTCGTGGATTGCCACTCGGTCATCTTCTCGCATCTGATGAGGGAGACATCCACCAGACCCACCCGTGTGAGGGGGTGGGAGCAAGCGCACCCACAGAGGCCTCCATTCCATCCCCCTCTGCAGAGTCATCTCTAACCATGACGACAACTGCAGGGCCTAGAGCTTGTCCCCTCCAGATGTGAACACTGGCCATCCCACCCTCGACGTGCCCATCTCTCCTGCTCTCAAATGTGGGAACTACAGCTCAGGAAGGTTCAGCAACTTCCCGCTGTCATCCTACCACACAGGCCAGGGACTGAATACAGGCATCCTGCAGCCAGAGCTGGGGTCATTTCTGTTGCCCAGAAACAGGACACACATGACACGCTCACCCCCACTGGGCACCAGCTCATCAGACTCACCTTGTCAAACTCGTCAATACAGACGACACCGCCGTCAGCCAGGACCATGGCTCCGCCCTCCATGATGAAGTTCCGGGAGGAGGGGTCCCTCATCACCGAGGCTGTCAGGCCTGCTGCACTGCTGCCTTTCCCTGACGTGTACACCTGGGCAAGGAGTCATCAGGGTTCAACCCCAGCTCCAGCTCTTTCACCCCAGTGGGCCAGGGCCCAGAAAATTAAGGTCAGTCCAAGGTCACAGAACAGGGTTTCAAAATCCTAGCCTCCAAGGAGAAACTTGGTATCACCCTCTCCAAGACAGACCTATTTGTTTTCTGGGAGGTCCATGGTATGTTCAAGACTTTTCTCCAGAACCACAACTCAAAAGACATCAATTCCTCTTCTGTCATCCTTAGTCACTTGTCCAGCTCTCATTACAAGCACAGCAAGTAATTGCAAAGACCATGGTTTGGATCAAGTGCACCTGCTCCAGACTGACATCATTGCTCTTCAGTACTCTAGAGAGGTCCCTGACAGCACATCTTCTTAGTACAATTCATCTTTTGATTTCATGACTGCTGGTGCCAAGAGTCTTGGCTGTGGAGCTGAGCAAAGTGTGACTGTTAACAACCTCAGTCTCTTCTCCATCTATCACGGTGCTGCCAATTGGCCTACCTTTGGGCACGCGGCCAGGAGGGACTGGTCCTTGGAGAAGGACATCATGCTCAGAAGGGTTGGAGGGATAGTGTAGGAGAGAAAGACCCCAGATGAGATGGATTGATAGAGTTAAGTGGTGCAATGGGGGGGAAGTGTGTCAGAGTCAGTGAGAACAGCTCAGGACAGGACAGGTTTCAGAGCTGTTGTACAAAGGGTCATTAAGAGTCGTAGGTGACTCAACAGCTCATGACAACACAAGCTCATAGAATAGCTCCAACTCAATGCTCCTGCCTCAGGAATGGCTTCTGCCTGACCTCGACGTCCTCCCAGGAATTCACACCAGAGCCTGGGAAGGGGCCAAGGGGCCCAGCCCTCAGGTAAGCACATGGAGGCCCAGAGCAGAGGCACTCTTCACACTGGATTGTGAGCCTGACCCTAGCACAAGGGTGAGTCCCTTGTCTTCATTGTGGTTCTTATACAGACTCCCTAAAATGCAGGGAGAACAAACTGAAATGTGCTTTAGTGTGAAGTCCATCCGGCTTTCAAAGACAAAAACATACTCATTTATTCTGAGCTATGTGTTGAAGTGGTAGTACCCTGGATATACTGGGGGGGCGGGGGGCTCTGGAGGCCTAGCCTGCAGGGTAACCCAAAGGCCTCCCTCCCGGGCAGTTCTAATCTACTGCAGCTCAGTCCTCTGTGTGACAGTCAGAGAACTCAGCATATGCATGAGGTCAGCCTCGGCTGACCCTCCAGGCTCTTAGCAATGCCCCAGAGGGCACGGTGAGCAGACAGACGCTCAGGCTCAAGTCCACATTCCAGAGTTTACTAGCTACTAGACTTCAGACAAGAGACTTAACAATGCTGTGCCTCAGTTTCTTCAGCTATAAAACGAGGGTAATAGCCCCAACCTCACAGAGCTGAAGTTTTTTCATGTACAACGTCGCTATAAGTCAGGCTTGACTCAATGGCACCTACTAACAACAGCCTGGAGCTGAGGTGAGGTACATGAGTGCCTCTGTCTGCACTGAAACAGCACCTTGTTACTGATTAGCAGCCAGATAAGCTGAGGCTCAAGGGCAGCAGGTGACCTGCTTGAGGTGAGTGTACACACACACACACACACACACACACACACACTCTCCTCCCCCCTTGAAATTTGCTCTTCTCTGCCCTCCTGACAGGGATAAGCACCATGGGTGAGCCGGTCCAGCAAGCCTATCCCAGGCCCCAGGAGCCCTCCTCCACAGCAGCAACGTGGAGAGAAGTGTCCTGGGCTAGCTACTCACCCCGATTGGCGAACACTTCTCCACGAACTTCAGAAGCTGGGACTTGGCTGTCCCAGGATCCCCCAGCATGAGCAAGTTAATGTCTCCTCGGCGAGTGAGTCCATCAGGGAGCCTGGAGGAGCACAGGGAGGTGGGCAAGGTGAGAAACCATGCAAGGGTGGGGACTCAGGTGGGGTGCCAGGACGGCAGGACGGCCATGGCTGAAAACTACCACAGGGCTTGGAGCAGACAGGAGGACGGGGCGAGCAGGGGCTCTGGCTGAGAATCACGTCTACACCCAGCTCTGTTGAAGCCCAGCTAAACGAGCCTCACTTGGAGGAGGAGGAGGACAGGTCAAAGCAAATGGCATCGGTGGTTCTCCCTGGGCATGCAGTGAGTGCCACAGTGAACGTCCTGCCAGGACAAAGACAAGCAAGGGGCACCACAGTGGACAGGCCACAGTGGATGTCACAGCAGTGACTGAGCATGAGGGAAGCCTTCTAATCCCCCATGTGACTTCAAAGAGGACTCTGTTCTACTGTTTATATATCTTGGGCCCATGTCACAGCCGAGTGTTAATTTCTCCACTGGTGTCATTCACAGGGACACTTGGGTTCAGGGAGCCATTGTCTCTGTACTGAGTTCACATGTAAGGAAGGAGATGAGCAGGCCCAGATTCTGCCAACTCAAAGCAAGGGCTCACCCCCTGGAGCTGGCCAGGGTCCACCATGCTCACTGCAGTCAGAGTGAGAATCAGTGCCCAGCCAGATGACAGCCAGCCCAAGCTTAGGGGAACACCTGGGGTTGCAAAAGAGCCAGGATCCCAATACAAATGAAGAGACCACTCAAGTCCTCCTCTGACAGCGGTCCTTCTGCGGGTCACGTCACCAGCACCCTCCCCAAGCCTGAGGTCCATGGGCCCAGTGCCTCACCTCTTTCGAGAACCCCCAAAGAGCAGGCAGGCAATGGCCTTCTTCATGTCCATGCCCCCAAAGATGGAGGGGGCGATGCTCTTGGAGATGACATCATAGATGTTGGGCAGAGCGGCCAGGCGGCGGAACTCTTCCTCCTCCTGCGGGGTCAGAGTCCCTGCAAAGCTGCGGCCTGCGGGCAGGGATGGCGGTGCATGAAGATCAGGAAGGGCCTCCTCCAGCCCATCCCTCACTGGGCTCCTGCTTGCCCACCTCCCAGAGGGCACAGTTCTCAGAGCCAAGAAGACACAGTCTCAGCTAGAGTGGAGAGCTTGGTTCTTCCTCCCAAACCCAGTGAGCAAGAAAGAGGGAGAGGGGGCCGAGGTCTCAGAGGGCCATGCTGTGCAAGACCGTGGAAACCACCAGAAAGCCCCTCACGTAATCAAAAGAACTGAGGTGCAGTCACTCATGGGAGTGGTACAGGAGGAGATTGTTTTTACTTTGTGCCTGGGTACTGCCACGAGCTAGGGCTGACTTGATGGCAGAGAAGTACAGCAGCTTAAGTTCACTGACAGGGTTCTCTGAAGAATCTGGCACTTACTGTTTAAGTCCTTAAAACAATACCAAGCTGTTAACGGTATACGTCAACATGTTTAATAACACATTTCTAAGAGCCTTCATGAGTAATGAGTGATTAAAAATTTGAAAAACAAAAAAATGAGGGAGCTCTGGTGGCCTAATGGGAAGAAGCTGCACTGCAATCCCAGAGGTAGGAGTTCTACTCCCCAGATGCTCTGCTGGAAAGAGGGGTCAATCTCCTCCTGTACCAATCAGATCCAATTTGATGGTACACACACACAAAAAAAAATTAATTAAAAAAAGGAAAAAAAAGAAAATGGAGCCATTTCAGCCAAAAAGTAACATGAAATTCGAATACCATCAGCTACTCTGATTGCAATGTGAAAAGAATACATAAGCATATGGGCAGAGGCCAGAGGGCAGTGAGAAAGGCTGCGATTATCCAGAACCAAGATGGCAGGGGCAAGGCCAGGGTGAACAGGATGGCTGGTTTAAGGAGTGGTCAGACTCCAGACACATCTGACAGTGGAGTGGAGAGGCTTGCCAGCAGGTGAGATATGGGTCAGAACAACACAAGACCAATCAGTAAAATGAGGTTTAATGCCCCAAATAACTGGGAGGATGGAGTGGACATCTGCTGAGATGGAAAGAGAGCAGAGCCAGCCAGGGAGGGCCCGGGTCTGAGGTGTTTTGCAGACGTGGACATGGGGAGACGTCTAGGCCAGAGAAACTTGGAACTACCAACACTGGAGGTTTCAAAGCAGCAAGTTGAGAGCTCAGACGGTGATAGGTCTGTCCCTTCCAAATCACCTCGTTACAGCCACTGCATGCACAAATCTGAAAGCAAGACTGTAGCCCTCCCGGCCCTCAAGAGAATAAATACAAGCCCTCACCTCGGCATTCGGGCCACAGCCCACATATCCCTGCATCTATTCAGCATCCCTGCCAGGCCAGGGGCTTTGCCCATTTATGCTCCACCTCTCCGTTCTCTCCTCCCTGAAGATCCTATCATTCTTACCCCATCCCCCACACTCCTCTTTTACACGTCTCTCCACTAGGCTCTAGCCACTCTCATCACCTCTGAGCCGAGTCAGCACCTGACAGAACTGCATCTGACATCACCTGGTCATGCCCCAGCCCTCCGTGAGTTCACTATCATTTCTCCAAGGAGCCCAAGCTGCCCTCTGGGCAGAGCCCACATGCCCCCTCTGCTTCTGCATGGCACTCGGAACCTCCCCACTAGCCTGACTTGGGTCCTTCAGCCATGGTCCTGCATACAGATGAGACCCTCAGCCCAGGGCCTACAGTGTGGACTGTCAGACGATGCTCCAGGGAGCCAAGGTTTTACTCAATGTTAAGAATCTGTGCCTTCAAGTTGCTGTGCTTCTGAAATAGAGTACTGAGTACCCACAGACCTGCCCAAAGAACCTATGTAATCAACAAAGGGCAACTGGGATGCTCCTTAGAGGTAAGGACAGTGAAACTGCCTCTCACAACTGTATGCTAGGAGGGGTCAGTCCTTACAAAATGGCATCATGCTGGGAAAAGTGGAGGGCCAGAGAAAAAGAAGAGCCTGACACAGTGACCGTAACAATGGGCTCGGCCTATCAGAGACCTGACACAGTGACCGTAACAATGGGCTCGGCCTATCAGAGACCTGACACAGTGACCGTAACAACGGGCTCAAGTGTGTCAGTGATTGTGAGTACGGCGCAGGACAGGACAAGGGTCAGAGGCGTTGTTCATAGGGTCACAACAAGAAACAGCTGCATGGACAGCACCTAACAACAACAATAACAAAGACAGGCATTCCAGGAGCCCGAGTTAGGAAGAGAGGAGCGTCCAGGCAGGAGGACAGCATGTGGTCCAAGAGCCCTAAGGCAACTCACCAGAGCCATCCGTGTCCACCTGGATGCCCAGGACCCGGATGTAGGAGCTCCGGATGCCCACACCCACCCTGTCGCCACCTTTGCTGGAGGTCAGGCCAAACTTCTTAATTGAGTAGATGCCCATGATGGTGACTCTGTTCCCAGGGACAACCTTGTCACACAGATACCTGGGAATGAGGAGGGGAGTCAAGAGAAAAGATGGTGAGAGCCTGGTGGACGCCGCACGTCCCTGACTCCCCCTGCCCATCCATCCTGCTCAGTGTCCACCTGAGCCTTCACCTGGCACCCCTCTACCTCATGGGGCCAGAGAAGGGGAGCATTCATCAAATCCCACCCCACGCTTAGAAGGCTCAAGATTTAGAGGACAGCATTTGTCTCAAGTTCCAGTCAGCCTGGCCCTCCAGGGGCATTTGCCAGCTTTGTGTTACACTCAAGAGCTGGAGGGGAGGCTCAGTGCCAGCCACCCCAGCCCTTCAGAAGCCCCACTTCAGCCACTCTGCTCTCAGACCTGTCAAACGTCTAGGAATCACTCCGTCTATGTCAGAAATTGGGCACTTAACGAGTATTTACTAGTTTAAGTATCACAAAAGAAGCAGTCATGTCAGAGCACTATCACAACCCCAATGCACTGTGAGGAAACAGGGGATCCAGCAAACTCACGGGACTTGCCCGAGTCTGGCTCCTACAAACCTCACCATCACTGAAGTTGATGAAGTTATAGACCAGTTTCTCAATTTACCTGCACAACATCCACACGTGAGTTAAAGGGAAGAGCCCCTGTTAAAATTCTAAATCCTCCTCCCAGGTGACTGAGAAGGACAAGGCTGGCCTGAGTTAGAGCAGAAATCTTAACCAAAGTCCTGGGTGTAAGGTGGGTTGGGGTGCCAAGGTGATGGGAGGCTCTCCCAGCCACGGGGAATTTGGTTATGCCACCCCGGGGCCTCGGCAACATTTTGATGGTCCCCCAGTTATAAGCTGGCTGCAGAGATACTGCTACAGGGGTTTCGGGAAGCCACAGATACAGGCCTAAAACTGTTCTTCCACAGGGCCAGTTAAGCTCTCCAAGCTACACGGCTTCATCTGCAGAGTACGGGATAAGGTACCCCTGTGTGTGGAAGACGGAAGAAAAGGACAGAAGCACCAGGCAGAGCGTAACCACTGCTCATTTACCAGCTGTCCCCTCACCTGCTTCTCCTCCCTGTAGACACAGATGAGCCCCCAGAGTCTGGCTCAGGACACCTCACGCTCACCACCCACCTGTCGCAGTAGAGCTGCATGTGCCTGGGCATCTCGCCATGGGGCACGGCGTCAGGCAGCTCCTGTAGCTTCAGGGTCTGGAAGTCCACACACTTGCACTTGTCAGGCATGATGAAGTACGGGTCCAGGGGGCACTTGGGGCGTCCGGCCTGATCTCTGCGGGAGGGGGATTTCAGAACTCAATCACCATGAACCAGCAACGGAAGGGGTTCCCAGGATGAGCTGGGCAAAGCTCTGACAGGGGCTGCTCTCTGTGAGCCAAGCGCTGGGTTAGGATCCTGGAGAACCAGCAGAGGTCTGAGTCCTCTGTTAACTGTCGAGTAGCACAAGTCACACACAGGTCCCTTCTCAGGGACCCAGGGTCACCGCAATGAAACCAAATCTAACCCCACCCAACCCAATCCATTGCTTTGGTCAATTCCAACTCATAGCAACCCAAGGGCAGAGGAGAAGTGCCTTACAGCATTTCCAAGGTTGGCGATCTCTGCTGGGACAGTGTGCCACATTCTTCTCCCATGGAGTAGCAACTGGGTTTGAACTACTCATCTTTTGGTCCACAGCCAAGCACCTTATCACCCAGGGCTAGATTACTAATGCTCTTACTGAGCTCCATACCCAAATCCCAAGATTGTTTTCCAATATGATTCTAAATGCCACTAAACCATTTTCAAACCTCTATGTAAGATTCTTACAAATCTCGGGAAGGTCAGCAAAGGAGAGGAAGAGCCTCAGAAAGATAGATGGACTGACAAGGCGACTGCAGAAATGGGCTCAAGTTTGCCTGAGATGACGAGGATGACGCAGGAGAGCACAGAGGTCAGGTCTCTTGTTCACAGGGTCACTATGAATTGTACTCGACGTGATGGCATGTAATATACAACACATAATATTCTGCCCTGATGGTACGGTCCATGGGAGCTATGCTGCTACCCCAAAGGCCACGCCTCTCTAGTGGTTCCAATCAACCAGCAGCTCCGTGGAAGAGAAGGGCAATTTACAGCCTCGGGTCAGCTTTGAGTTGGTTCTGACTTGAAGGCAGAGAGAGAGAGAGGGACAAAGAGTCAGAGAGAGGCAGAGAGGGAGAGACAGGCACAGAGAGTGAGCAAGCACGGGTGTTTGCTCAGATTCTAATCACCATTCACCACACACCTAAGCTAAACACTACGTGCCAGGCATTGCTCACGGTGCAGGAGACACAGCAGTGAACCAACACTCTGCTGCTCTTACAGAACTTCAGTTCTGCTAAGGGCCAAGTTAACGATGACTCAGTAACCCCATGAATAATGGATCTGAACTCTGCCCTATCCTGTGCCATCCTCATCATCTCTGCTATACTCAGAGGAAACAGAAAACAGAAACAAGCAAACAACATGATAGGTCGGGCCAGGTGCCACAAAGAAAAGCAGGTGGAAAGACAAGACAGCTTTAGGGAGCTCTGGTAGCCCAGTGGTAAGAAGCTGTGCTACAATCTCAAAGGTATGCGGTTAGAATATACCAGCTGCTCCATGGAGGATGGGCAATCTCCTCTCATGCAACTTACTGCCTCTAAAAACCTGCCGGAAGGTCAGCTGTGGGTCGGTTCTGACTCTGGCACACAGCAATCCATACGGCATATAATTCTAAAGAGAAAGCAGCTGGGTCTGTGTGCGTCCGGTGAGAGGGAGCAGCTGGGGGAGGCCAAGGGGGAGGGAGCCTGGACAGGAGGGGCAGCAACTGGACTTCACTGTGGATGAGACCAGAATGACTGAATCACCTGCCGTTTGAAAGATCCATGCTGTCTATGGATGAAAAACAGATGGCAGAGGACAAGCACGGATGCCAGGGAAGCGGTTTCCTTGTCTCTGCATACAGCCGATGGCAGAGCCAAATGGATGGTTTACTGTGTAAGATGGCCAAGGGCGTGAGCCTGCATGCAGGCCATGCTGGTGGTTGTATGTGGTGTAGGAGAGGGGAGGGTGATCCATTCCATCTGGACTATGTGTCCTTAGGTCTGTAATGGTTAAGCCCATGTGGGAAGCCTGTAGGCTGCTGGACATAACAGTGTGGGGTCAGTGGAGACAACGTGAGGCACAGGAAAGCCCCAGGTCAACAGGGGAGTTAAGTACAGAAACACCAGTGGGCTGAGCCCTGGGGCGCTGCACCACCGCAGTCAGGAAGCTGAGGAGGAACCAGCAGAGGCAGCCCAGCAGCAGGAAGAGGTGAGAAGGTAGGAGCTCCGAGAGCAGGAGCAGCAGACAGACCCTGTGGACCCACAGACTACACACTCTGCGCTGCAGCACAAACACGGCCACGGGTGACCGACCCATGGCTGAGCAAGGATACTGGCCATACGGACCATACAGGCGGCAGGCTGGAAGTAAGAAGTGATCAGCCAGCCTGCTGACGTCCGGAGGAGATGGCAGACAGACAGAGTTCCCTGCAAGCTTTACTCCCTAATCCTGGATTTCCAAAAGGTTCTCGGGCATCCTGACAGGGGCGGGTGGAACTCACCAGTGGAGAGGGCACCACGTGGTGCTCACAACCCCCAGCCCAGCCAGGGCTCAGCTCTCAGCCAGTCCCACAGGGCACACCCCTGACCCAGTCTCTCCCAGGAGTCTCTCCAGAGCAGTCATGCCCTGATGTCCACCCGTCGGGCACCAGCCCGAGGCCCACTCACGTGTTGCACTTCCTGGGCAGGGCATAGCCTTCCAGGCCAGGCCGCATGGCAATGTTGGTAATGGTGTTGCGGCAGCTGCGGCACTGGATGGCAATGCGGGTGGCCTTGGCCCGCACCGCCGAGGCCGCGATGATGATGCCGGGGATCTTCACCAGATGCGACATCAAGTCCGACTGCAAAAGAGCCACAGGGAGGGACATTAGAGGGAGCTGGGGTGGTGACGGCTCGAGAGCACTGTGAACACATCTCATGTCACTCAACCCCATCTGCGAAGACAACTGAAATGGTAAACATTCTATACACTTACTACACTCTTTCAAAATTCATTTTTAAAAGCGAGGACAGGAGCTATCTGAAAGGTGCTGGAAAATGTCCTGTGCAAGAGCGGAGGGAGGGGCAGAGCTACAGGGAGGCCCACCATTCCTCTGGGCATCAGCTGTTTACTCAGCATCTACTCTGTGACCTGGTCCAGTACAAGGACCCCCGGCTTCACAAAAATTCACTTTTCACCACCTGATATTCATGAAAGACCTATCACCATACATATTTTTGCTGCAGAAAGACATCCAAAGAGGATGCTCATTTTTTTAAAAATAATTTTAATGAAAGTTTACAGAGACTTAGGGTTTCCAGTCATTCATTGTTGCACTTTTCTCCCTACCCAACCCCTCCAGAGGATGTTCATTTTTATAACAAAAAGACAGAAAGAAAAATTAGCATTCAATGTGTTTTTCAGCAAGTTGTTGTTAAAGAGGCCTCCCAGCAAGTGGGATCACTGAGCTCACTCCCCAGAAACTACACCTGGCATCTCAGCATCAAGTCACAGCTGTGAACACGTCTGTGAACACAATGGTAGTGTTATCTTCACATCCGTGTACTCTCTGATAGTTATTTTGGGATCGGGAAACATATTTTTTCCAATACAAATGAGTGATAATTAATTCTTCACTTTATACCATTTTCAACTTAGAAGACTTCATATGAGCACTTTACTTTCAGATGTCAAGCTAACCCTGTACTAGATTGTACTGGGCACAGGAGTTCAGAGGGGCCTTACCCCGTAAAGGATACACACCATGTCAGATGTCACCTCAAAGGAGCCCTCTCTACCTTTCCCACAGGGGCCCCACACCCTCTCCACAGCTTTCCTGACAGTTAGGGTCACCTAACATTACATCATGTGTGGTGTTTCCAGATAACCCCATCTTCCCCACTGGATGTAAACCCTGAGAGGAGGGGCCTTGCCCACAGCAGGAGTGCAGCAAACATCCACCCCATGAGTTAATCTGATAACAGGGGAAATCAGCTCAGAAAAGGTGAATGAGTTGCTGAGGGTCACGAGCTGGTGCCCAAGCCTGTCTGTCCCTGGAAGTCCTCTCCCCCACACAGTGGCCGCTACCACCCTCTGCCTGGCTCACCTTCAAGCTGCGGATGCTGGATGGACTGGCGTCAGACTTGAGCATGACCTGGACGTCCTGCAGCACTTCCTCCCCGCTGGGCCGGGGCCGGGTCACTTCATCAGCCACCTCCCTGGCAGCTTCCTCTAACTGGAAAAGGGGAAATGGACCTGCTATTAGTGGCCAGCATACGGCCAACTGTGGGCGTGGGGGGATTCAGAGTCAGGGTCCCACACACCAGCTGTAAGTGCTCGGCCGGCTGCTTGTACAAGTAGTCAGCAAGCTCCTCGTCAAAGCTGGCCAGGTCCTCCATCTCCACCTCGATCCAGTACTCGCCCAGGTTGTAATGACGCTTGAGTTCATCCCTGCAGTCGGTGGGTGCAGAGAAGGGGAAATCACCTCATCAGCATCTCCTGTCCTGCAGCTCCTCCCAGGCACACATCGCGTTCCAGGTCAGCCCATCACCTAACCCTTCAGGGCCTCCCAGTGCTGACAGACACATCTGCCAGGGGAAGCTCCGTGGGAGAGAGGTCACCAGGTATGAAAGATGAATGCTCCCAAGCAAGGGTGTGCACACAGGGCAGTCTGGGAGACACTCACTGGACGACCCTTTGGAGAAATCAACTTACTCCTTTTCTTTTCTTTTTTTATTGCTTTAAAGTTTACAGAGATTTAGGGTTTCCATCCATGCACTGTTGCACTTTTCTCCCTGCCTATCCCCTCCCTCCCAATTCACTCTTCTTGAAAAGAAAAACTCTTTTTCATTGTTATGCAATCCCTCCCCCTAAGTCCACTCCACTATGCAGCCTTCACTCTGGACTTCTGTAATGACAAGAATACCCATTCATATGTCTCTTTTAAAAAAGTTCTCCTTCATCTGTTACAATGCAATATACATCATCCCTCCTCTCCTTCTCTGTCTTCCCTCAACCCCTGATGTCAGTCCCATTTTACAATAGTGGCCCTATGCAATATTTGTCCTTTTGTTGTTTTGGTTTTTTTTATTTATTTTTTTTAATATTTGTCCTTTTGTGACTGAGATATTTCACTCAGCATAATATCCTCCAAGGCCATCGATTTTGCATATTTCATGAGTTCTTTGTTTTCCAATGCTGCATAGTATTTCATTGTGTGAATATACCAGTGCTTCTCTGCCATTCATTTGTTGATGGGCACTTGGGTTGTTTCCAGCTCTTTGCTATTGCAAACAAAGCCACGATATACATGAATGTGCATACATCTGCTTGGGTGGCTAACTCACTCTTAAAAACAAACCTTAAGTTGGAGGCTCCATGGCAGCTGGGAGCTGGCCAGCCTTGTCAATTAGCACTCTTTACAGAGCACCCCACAGAACTACTGTTCTAAGAGTACACTGTGGAGACCACTGACCTGTGCACAGCCTGCTCCCCGAGCTACCTCGGGACCCATCTCGTTCTTTAGGAGCCATATCCAACCATCAGCCTGTCCCTCAAAGTCCCTTGCTGTGACAGGCATCTCTAGGCCCATTGGGTCATTCCCACCTGAATTGTCACATTTTCAAACTGTCCCTTCAGCTCACCAGTCAACTAATACTCCAGCCTTCCTTAACTCCTGCTCCTCCACTGAGGCAATTACCACCCTGGGATTTATGTGTTGGTCCAAAACCCAAGACACTATATATTATTCAATTGTTTTGTGTGCACACAAAGTCAGACAACGGAAGACAAAAGACCCAATGCCTCTGAATTGTGGTGGTGGCAAAGGGCAGCGCTGACAAAAGGACAAATGTGCTTTGGAGGAAGTACAGCCAGGTGCCCCTGAGAGGCAAGAATGCTTCATCTAATATACTTTACACATATTGAAAAAAGATATCATACTGAGGAGAACAGAGGGTCAGCAAAGAAAGGCAAGACCCTCAACAACACAGACTGCCACAGTGACCGAAGCAATGATCTTCAATGATCACAAGGACGGCACAGGACAGGGCAGGTTTCAATCTACTGTTCACAGGTTCTGAGTCCCAGTCAACTCAACAGCACCTAACAACAAATGTCTTTGCCTTACTAAGGAACTTCTTAAAGAATAGTGTGTTTCCATCTTTGTATCTTAGTACTTACTCAGCACGGTGTGGGACATATCGCAGGTTGTTAGTGTGAGCTGGTATGTAAATAAAAAAACGAAACGGAAACAGACATTTCACAAATAAACTGACGTCCAGCTCCATGATGCAACATCCAGCCAAACAAAACAATGTGATCAATAACACCAGAGAGGAAGTGATCGATAACAGCAGGGAGCAGGAGAAGGCAATCCATAGAATAATCAATCAGATAAGGTCAAAAGGACAGCATTTGCCTAGGGATAAAGCCCAGAAGACTGGACAGACAGACAGGCGGGAAAAGAGGAATGGAAACAGGAAACACGAGGAGGATGTGGGGAAAGTGTTATTACACTGTGGGGATTGTAACTAATGTCCCAAAACAAAATATGCATGACTTGGTCAATGGCAAGCCAATTTCCTCTGTGATCTTTAATTCAAATCACACACACAAAAAAAGGTTTTTTTAATAAAGAAATTGAGGCCCAGAAAGACTGCTCCTAGCAGTTACTCAGCTCATAACTATGAGGTCCAATCCTGGGCCTGACTTTAACAAACCTGTGCATTTGAAAATCTGGATGGAGACGAGATTGAAGTCATTAATAACTGCAGCTCGCTCAGCTCCACAATCAACATTCTTGGCACCAGCAGTCAGGAAATCAAAAGACGAATTGCACTGGAAAAAAATCTGCTATCATGGACCTCTCCAGAGTACTGAGAAGTAACGATGTCAATCTAGAGACTAACATGCACCTGATCCAGGCCTTGTCTTCTCAATTACTTTCTATGTATCAGAGAGCTGGACAATGACTAAGGATGACAGAAGAATTGATGCTTTGAGTTGTGGTGCTGGAAAAGAGTCTTAAACATACCATGGTCCATCAAGAAAACAAATAGGTCTGTCTTGGAGAGGGTGAAACTAAGTTTCTCCTTGGAGGCTAGGATTTTGAAACTCCATCTCACATATTTTGGACACATGGTCAGGAGAGACTAGTCCTTGGAGAAGGACAACACGCTGAAGGGATGGGATGGACGGTCAGCACAGGAGAAAAACACCCCGGATGAGATAGATTGACACTGTAACTGGGGCAATGGGGGTTAGGTACGTTGGAGTCAATGAGACTGGCTCAGGACAGGGCAGGCTTTAGAGCTGCGGTACATAGAGTCGCTATGGGTCACAAGAGACTCGACAGCACATAAACAACAACATAGGTCCAAATGCGGGACCTACGAGGATTCAACAAGATGCCAACAGGTTGGGAAAAAAGACTTTGAAAAGACAAATAGTGTAGCATCTTGGATAGATGCTATATCCTGTGTCCTGACACTGGGACAGCATCCCTGACACAGCCGGCGTTCCATCAATCAAAGCCAAAACTGACTGAGTAAATGAATGAATACATAAATGAATGAATGAATAAGAGGAGCCTTAACCATGATCTTCACCATTCACTCCATGAACTTGAGTTTACAAGGTTGCACAGAGAGGACCTAGATGAACATTAAGAATCGCAGGAACAAGAAACCATCTCTCTCTCCAGCAGGGCCTGCGTGACATGTTGCTGGCCTCAACAGGACATGGACACCCGATGGACAAACACACACACACTCACACTCACTCTCTCTTGCACTAGAATCACGCAAACCCACACACCAAGGGGGTCAAAAGTCCTGATGCTGGGCACCCCTCCCTGATGCTGGATGCCCCTCCCTGCCGCTGGACCCCACCCCCTCCTCCTGGACTGCCCCCTCCCTGGCTGGACCATCTCCCTTCCCTGATACTGG
>NW_006399836.1:12649307-12650683 GCF_000299155.1 Elephantulus edwardii
CTGGACCCCCCCCTGACGCTGGACCCCCCTCCCTGATGCTGGACCCCCTCCCCGGCGCCCACCTGTATTTGAAGGTGAAGCCGGTGCGGTCGGTGCCCACGCGGTACTGGCGCAGGAACTCCTTGAAGCGCTTCTGCAGCTGCGACTTGCGGGCCTGGCCCTCGTCGACCCCGGGCTCCCCCCCGAAACTGTCGCTGTAGAAGATGCCCGGGTCGTCGAAGCCCGACATGACTGCGCCTGCCGGGGAGACACGGCGGCTGGGGGCCTCTGCTCGGGAGGAGGGGGCAGTCGCGGCCCGGAACGGCGCCGAGCGGAACCGGGGGACCCCTGCCTCCTTCCGGGGCCCCACCCCCACTCCTCCCAAGGGAGACCACGGCCCCGCCCCGACTGACCCCAGGTGCACGGGTCAGCAGATCCTAGTGCGGCCAGCTGGCCCCGGGCCCCTAACTCCCACGCGCCCAGCCTCACCTGGCCTTTCACGACCCCCTGGAACCCCGGGAAACGGAACCTCCACGCTCAGCCGCCGACTTTCGCGGGAAAAACCGGGTGGGCGGTCACACGCCGCGGCGTCTGCGCTCCTATTGGTCAGGCAGGGCTCCGCTGTCTGTGACTGGGCCAATACGCGACCCGTGAGCGAACGGCGGGCCAGCTAAACCCGCCTCCCGCCAGAGACGATTGGCTGTGTCTGCGTGACGTCACTCCAGCCCTCTTCGGGGCTCCATTTTGTGTGCAAAGCCGTGGATTTGGCGCCAAAGTTCTGACTGGAAAGAAAGCGGCGGCGGCGGCGCGGGCCGGGCGGGGGCAAAGATGGCGGAGGGCCGGGGGTGGGGCGCACGGTGAGCGCAGGCGCTGGAGGCGCTGCCGGACGCTCTTTTCCGTACTGTTCTTGAGGGTTTGTTTTTTTTCTCAAAGCCCAGTCGTGGCTACTGGACAGTTACGTGGTGACCACCCCGCCAGCGGCGCTGCGGGAGAAAGTCCTGGCGAGCTGCGCCCAGGAGAATGGCGGCCAAGAAGACACAGAGGGGACAGCTGAGCTCTGTCACACGGGGCCGCTGTGTCAGGACCAACCCCCTGGCACGCGACGTCAGCAAAGGGGGGAGAGGGACCCCGATGTCGGGGTTGGAGGGTCAAGAAGCTCGCTCGGACACTGCAGGCCGCCGGAGACGCCACCTCGCGGCGCCACCTGGGCCAGTCCGCGCGGGGCAGGGGACCCGCCGACCGGGGCTGCTGGCAGGAGGAGGGGCAGTGAGCCTGCAGCCCGCCCGGTCCAGCCCGGCCCTGCCCTGCTCAACCCGGCCCTGCCCACCCGTCCTGCCCGGTCCTGCTCAACACAGCCCAGCCCTGCCCTGCCCACCCGTGCCCGCACCCCCTCACCT
>NW_006399836.1:12651224-12668915 GCF_000299155.1 Elephantulus edwardii
CCTGCCCCAGCCCAGCCCAGCCCTGCCCAGCACCTTCTGCCTTAACATACACAACTTTATGAGAAGGTTCTTGTTATGTACCATCAAGTCCAGTGCGACTCATGATCACCCTGCGAACAACGGATCTGACCACAAAAATGGATATGTTTTGGAGAAACTAAGCCAGAGTGCTCCTTGGAGGTAAAGATGGTGAAGTTTCTTATAGTTTGGACATGTTGTTGTAATGTGCCATTGAGTCCCTTGTGACTCACAACGATCTTATGTACAAGAGCCCTAAACCCTGCTGCTCTATCCTGTGCCAACCTCACCGTCTCCAACACACTGCCATCACCCCAATTACAGAATCGATTCATCTCATTGAGGGTCTTCCTCTCCTGCACTCTCCCTCCTCCCTCCCAAGCATGGCATCCCTCTCCAAGGACCAGTCCCTCCTTGCAACATGTCCAAAGTATGTCGGACAAAGCTTCAGAATCCTTGACTCCAAGGAGAAGCAGCCCGGCTTCACCCTCTCCAGGATGAATCTATTCGTTTTCTTAACAGTGCATGGTGTTGCACTCTTCTCCAACACCACAGCTCAAAAGCATCAACTCTCTATCATCCCTAGTCTAGCACACGATGCCTCAACCACTTTGTGGTTAGCTAAATGCTTAAACACTGTACCACCAGGACTCAAATCTCTATATACAAAATTAGAACAGTGGTTCCTGGACCTGGCAGCACGTTAGAATTCCCCAGGGACCTTTACATAAACATACATTATGGAGTGTACCCCCATCCCCACTCCCACTCTAGACTCAGAATCTCATAGAGTTCTGGATTCTGTGGTTGAAAGTCTCCAGGAGACTCTGATGCCACCATCCACAGAGGACATCAGTTCTCCCACTGGCTGTACAAACTGAGTTATTCCAATTTTACAATTAAATAAAATGAGACTTGAAAGATTGGAAGTGACTTGACCAGGGTCATAGATTTAGTGACAAAATCAAAACTAGAGAAAATATGAAGCCAAGCCATAGTATCTATTAAAAATATAGATCCCTGGTTGGTAGAGTGAGAAAGAGAAAGACCCTTATCCAGATGGATGGCACAGTGGCTACACCAGTGGACTTCAGCATAGCAAGGATTGTGAGAATAGGGCAGGAGTGGACAGTGTTTGCCTTTGTGTGTACAGGGTTGCTGAGTCAGAGCCAATTTGATAGCCCTAAGAACAGCCTGCGTTGTGCAGATGACAAACTTGCTCACTGAGACTGAGGAGGACTTGAAGCATTTGCTCAGAGACTAAGAGGACTGCAGCCTTCAATATGGATTGCATCTCCACATCAAGAAAACAAAAATTCTCATCACTAATGAGAATCATAGTCATGATAGATAGAGAGAAGATTAAAGTTGTTACTGATTTCATCTTGCTCAGATCCACAGTCAACACTTGGCACCAGCAGTCAAATCAAAGGATGAGTTGCAGGGAGGTCTAGTGGCCTACTGGCAAGTAGGTGCTCTATAATCCCAGAGATACACAGTTCAAATCCACCAGATCCTCTGCTGGGGAAGGAGGGGCAGTCTCTTCCTGTATCAGTCAGATGCGATTTGATGGTACACACACAAAAACGAATAAAATTTTTTAAAAAAGGAAAAAAAATTAGTTGCATTGGGAAAATCTGCTGTCAAGGACCTCTCCGGAGTGCTAATGAGCAATGCTGACCATTTAGAGACTACAGTGTGCCTGACCGAGGCCAAGATCTCAATCTTACTGTGCATCTGAGAGCTGGACAATAACTAAGGATGGCAGAAGAAGAATCTATGCTTTCAGGTTGTGGTGCTGGAGAAGAGTATTGAACATGCTATGGACTGCTGAAGGAACAAGCAGGTCTGTTCTGGAGAAGGTAAAACCAGCTTGTTCCTTGGAGGCAAGGATTTTGAGGTCTGTCTCATATACTTTTGCCAAGAGGGACCAGTCTTTGGAGAAGGACATCATGCTTAGAAGGGTAGAGGGTCAGCACAGGAAGGAAGACCCTGTATGTGATGAATTGAAACTGTGACTGTAGCAATGGGGTCAAGTTGTCAGAGATGCTGAGGTTGGCTCAGGATATGGCAGGGTTCAGAGCCATTGTGGATAGGGTCACTATGAGTCATAGTCGAGCGAAAAGAACAAAATAACAACAGCAACCGCAGGGACTAAAGTCTCCTGACTGCAGTGGTCAGGGACAGGCCCTGTGCTCTGCCCAGTGCACCCACAGTGAAGGCATTTCACTCCTGGCTTTGCAGGCTGTACACTGAGAGCATCACTGGCTTTCACAGCTGCTACAATGTCACCGAGTCATGTACTTCTCATAGCGACCCTATGAACATGTGGACCCTGTCCTGTGCCAACCTTTAGCTGTGGAGCTGGAACTACAACCAGCTAGTTCTGACTCAAGGAGACCCCTGTTAGGATTTAGAACCAAGAGGCGAAAGTTTATGCTTGGAAAGTTAAGCCAACAGAACCAGGAAGCCAATACTGATGTGCACCAAATTGGTGCTTTGGGCACCTGAATAATGGCAGAAGTAGTGGACACTTTGGGTGTATGACTGACGTCAGAGAACAGGAACCAGAATGGGAGCCACTCATTAAACTTTGAACCTTCTTTGGAATCATCTCATTGACCAAACTCCAGCAAAGCCCATCCAGGGAAGGCAGCCCTAAATAGACTCACCTGAGTAGCACTGGCCTTCCCTCCAAATCTCCTTTGGGGATGTAGCTTTCTAATCTTTACTATTTTACCCTCATTTCTGTCTCCTCGTCTCTTCTTGTCCTTGTGCTCTAATTTAAAACTTCTGCCTATACGTTAATGCTCCAGACACTAAAGTTTGCACTCCCAAGAAACACTAAAATCGCTGTGTGCTGTACCATCTGGGTCCTTAAATACAGCTCTCCAGCTTCTTCCGCTGGCTACAATCCTTTTGTCTGTGTGAGAAGGGCAAACTAGGACATCGATTGCACAATTAACACCCCCACGTGTCAAGAAAGTGGAGCTCCATAAAGTTTTCAATTAATAGTTTTTCAGAAGTACAACAGAGAGGTAGATCTTTCAGGCTCTTTTGGGTGGAGTTTCAGTCAATCATCTAGCACATATTTCACTAAGGACTCCTTAGTAGTACTGGTTAGAATCTGTTTTTTTAAATTCTTCCTGAGAGTGGAAACAGCACCTGACAGGTTTGCCACGTTTGCTGAGATTCAGTGAGGAACGGAGGTAAAGGACCAGGCCAGGCCGACAGTCATGCAGCCAGAATTACACAATCTTGTGCTCTCTCCTTTCCTCTCAGGAACCAGTGATGACACCTCCCAGGTATCTCAACTGCTTCTCAAGAGAGGCTGCCAAGCAGTGGGTTCACAGCATGTGATAAAACTGGGCCACAGAAACTGGGCAGGAAACTGAGTCAGAGCTACAAAGTGGAATAGCAGGGATTTGAACCCAAGACCTCTCTCCAGTCCACAAGGTTCCATGCACAGAAATCACACATTTCACACGAAAACCTGCTGACCCCCACCTCACAGTGGCCCATTGTCAGTAAAGGCAAGTTCTGCACCAAGGAGAGTTTGACAAAATGATTCACCTAATGACTGTCTCAAACTGACCAACCCCCACATGCCCAAAATGAGGCACAGCATTGCAAAGGTCATCTCCCAGCAAAGCCCAAGAAAAAACACTTCAAGTGACTCTCAGGCAGCATAGTTTATTGTTTCATGTAAAAACTGGGAGATCAAGGCCACAATGCTGTTAAACATCCCCCTCCTTCCCACCCACCCTGTAGAAATAACCACCCCAACCCTGATATAAAAACATACTGGAACACAACAAGATACTGCAATTCAGGCGAAACCGGGAACAGAGCATGGCTCCAACGAAAACAAAGGAGAAACACGAGACACAACATCTTCAGACGTTTATACAAAACTCGCCGTGACCTGAGGGGAAGTGGTCACGGCAATGTCAATGAGGAGACGGCAAACCAGGGCATTAGGAGAGTTAGGCTGCTTCTGGCTGCGTCCTCTGGGCTCTGCTGCAGGAACTGGGATGCTGAGTTCTGGTCACTGGATTGGATGTGCTTTTTTGGAGGAGGGAGATGCTGCAAGGCCCACCTCCTCCTTGGTAGACAGGCCTCGGGGAGATGGAAGGGTCTTGGAAAGGCCCTCTGCCCAAGGAAGGGAAGCTAGCCACAGAGATGTCCCCTCTCCAGAGAGAGGACCTCTCAGACAGTTCATGGCTCAAGGAGCCAGCATGACGCGTTCACATGGCATATAGTCCGACGGCCACCGTGGCCACAAGAAAGCTGAGTGTCAGGACCCATCGGATGAGGGGAGCCCGGGAGAGGATGTTCAACTGGGGCTTCCCTCTGGACGTTTCAGTGGGAATGGGCGCTGAAAGAGAAAGGAGAGACCGTGTCAACATCAGGTGGATGGAACAGGGTGACTTGTGTCACTGATGAGTCTTCACGACTGCAATCCCTGCTCCATGCCAGAATTCTGCTAAAGCACAAATGAATGTGGGTCCCGAGCTGCTGCTTGATTACCTCCAGGGATGGGAGTCTTACTCTTTTCTCCAAACTCCTTTACACACATTTAAGTTACTGAGCTCATTTAAGCTACCAAAGAGCTCATCTGTGTGTGCTCATTATCCCTACATGCTGTTGAGTCACTTTTGACCCTCAGTGGTCCCAGGGGACAGAGCAGAGCTGCTCCACAGGGTTTCCTCTGCTGGCATCTTCACAGGAGCAGACACCAGGTCTTCATGGAGCTACTGGTGGTTCCATTAGCCGCTAAGCACTCAAACACTGTGCCACCAGGACTCCTTTCTGGCTCTCCATCCCATGAGAAATATTGCCCGAGACATTGCTGGCACACTAGGACACACAGGCACACATTCCATAAAATACCAGAGTGCATACACCGTGTAACTTTTAGAAAATAACACATATTCATGGGAAAACGGGAAAGAGGCCAAGTACTAGTATCATACAAAAACAGCTGTCATCTTGGGGACCTCCTAAAAGGAGCCCCGACCCCTGGGACCTCCAGGACGACTGTACGGGGTCCAAGTCCCCAAGCCCACCAGGTGGCCAGTCTCACTGGAGCTATTAACCTACCACAGGACAGCAAGTACCCCTCCAGAGGGCAAACCCCCGCAGTCCAGGGTGCTGGCCCACGTGGGCCAGGACAGGCCCAAGAAGAGGACAAGGCAGGTTGCAGAATCAGCAGTTGAGGGTCCTTCTGTGCTCCACCCCACACATAAAGCCATTCTCTCTCATGGTCTTAATGGTGAGGGGATATTACAGATACTTAACACCTCCACCCACAGTCCATCTACACAGAAACGGCCTTGGAAGGTCCTGTGGCATGTAAGGGACGTATTAACAAGTAGAGAAGTTGCTGGAGACAGGCCTCCAATTCCCTGCCCCATATTAGGTAGCCTGTTCAGGACCATGAAAGAGCCTGTGTCAAGCAGGGTAGAGACATTCATCCAGGATTTCTGAGGGTCCTTTCACTCAGGCTCTCACTCTCAAGTCAAAGAACTCTCAAGAACTAGCAAGTGATCTGGCCTGACCCCTGTGTCTTTCACCCGCAGCCCGCTTCTCATGGTAAAGCATTCAGAAGACACGAGTATCAAGGAGACTGACAGGGTGGAGCCCCGCCCCCCTCCACTAGGAGCCTCACCGGGGCACCCCGAGTCCTCACCTTGCTCCTGGCTTCCCTGCCGCTGGCGAAGCCCTGGTGCAGTGGGGGGGCCCTGGTTCTCTGAGTCCTGGGCCAGCAGCTCCTGCAGCTCCTCAAACAGCTAAAAGACAAAAGGCAAACACCCCCTTCTCAGAGATGGCAGGACCTTCAGTTTTATTACGAAATAGCAATATTTGGGAATAACAGAATTGTAAGAAAAATATCCCATATTATTGTACTTTTACTCAGCTTCGGAGATAAAATGTTACAAATAGAGTTGACTCCCCAGTATGCTCATCTCACTTCCATCCCTAAAAGGTCTCCAGAATTTGGAAATCACTGCAGATATTTGTGAGCTTTTCCACTGCCCCTACCCAATGGACTGATTTGCTTATTTTGAAGCCATAAATAAGGGGTATCCTGATCCATGGAGTCCCTGGCACCTCCTGACAGCTGTGCCTTTGGTTTGGTTGGGTGGCACAACAGGGTATATGCGAGGCTGCTAACTCCAAGGCCAGCGGTTTGAATCCGCCCAGAGATGCCTCAGCAGGACGGCCTGGAGACCTGTTTCCTAAAGGTCACAGCACCACTGTCCTGACACCCACAGAGCCGCCACCACCAGAGGGCATGTGAGGGCAACTTTCTGGGCCCACTCCTGTATGCATGTCAAAGAGCACTTGGACTGTGATTCTCACGGCTCACACACAACAACAGCAACTAATGTACACACAGCTTGTCCCGGACAGTCACTGTGACAAGAGAATTCACTGACGCAAATACAACTCTCATAGACAACTCTAAATGCAGATTACGTTATGTCACGTACAGCTGAGCTGGAACTGACTGACTCACAGCTGACCACCCTCCAGCGGGTCTTTAAGGTTGTAAACTGCATGGGTGGAAATTGCCCATCTTTCTCTGCCGTGGGGCAGCTGGTGGATTCGAACTGTACGCTTTTTGGTTGGTAGCACAACTCCTTATGACTAAACTGGCAGAACCTAAAGCTCCTTAAAAGAGGGTTGTTGTTATTGTTGTGATGTCCCATTGAATTAGAACCAACCCATAGGATTTTCAGAGGCAGTTGACTGCACGGGAGGAGATTGCCTATCTGTCTCCCGCAGAGCAGCTGGTGGATTCAAACTGCGTGCTTTCAGGATTGCAGCACAGCTTCTTGCTTCTAAGGATCCCTGGTGGCTCAACAAGTAAACACTGAGCTGCTAACCTAACACTTAATCTAAACCTGCTGTTTCACAGAAGAAAAGACCTAGCAATCTCCCACAGAAATGACACCCAGGAGGCCCTGTGTGGGGCAGAGACCTGGGAATACACTCAATGGCTTCCAGCAACAACATCAACATTCCCATTTCATAGGTGAGGAAATTGAGGGGCTCAACCAAGGGACTTGTCATATCTCTCAGCTAGCAAGTGGCAGAACTGGAAGCCTGGGTCTGGGATCCCTGCCTTAGTGAGGAGCCACAGAACCTTCCCCACTGGAAGGGAAGTCGCCCTTGGAGCAGGGGCTGGGGGAGATGGTGACCATCCTGGGCTGCCCGGCCCTCACCTGGATGTTGAGCAGGAAGGCAGTCTTGGCCTCTTCCACAACCCTTTGCTTGACCTCAGGGCTCATCTCCAGCACGTTCATCCGGGCACGGTAGAGCTGCTTGAACTTGGTGGCGCTGTCGATGTTGGGGAAGGTGAAGAAGGACAGGCCCTCACCGGAGCTGGGCAGGTCTAGGGCCTTCTGAGCAATCTTCTTGAGGACCTGGCCCCCCGACAGGTCGCCCAGGTAGCGTGTGTAGGTGTGGGCCACCAGCAGCTCGGGCTCCTGGCGCCCCACCTCGTGGAGGCGTTGCACGTAACTCCGGGTGGCAGCTGTGAAGGGAATGGCCTCCCGCCACTCGGGTCCGTACCAGAAGACCATGTCCTGCTGCAGGGCGGCCTGGCGGTGCAGCTCCTCTGGGAAGTAGAGAGGGGAGTACACTGGATTCTCCTTGTTGCGCTCAATCTCCTCCTCCAGGGCCGTGTAGATGTGGTACAGGGAGGCCATGATCATCTGAAGCCAGAGAGGGAGGGTCAAGCCACACTCACGAAGCCATCACCACCCTCTCCCCTGCTGCAGGAGCAAGGCCCCATCTGGCCCCCGGGTAAAACATGTGACCTAGCTGACTCCTTATAAAACCCCACCAAGAAGCTGCTATTACCTCTTTACAGAAACTAAGGCTCAGAGAGGTTAGGGAACTTTGAGGTTGCACAGCTTGCAAGATGTGGGAGCTAAGCTCAGTGACTGCTAGGAGCTCCCCTATTCTGAGCCAGGGTGGGCCTGTATGAGGGTGTTCAGAGCAGGCAGCTGGGGGTGTCTGATTCTCCTTTCTGAAAACCCCACTCTGAATCCAACTACCTCTGGACTCTGAACTCAGGGAGGGGGCCTGAATCACCTCCACTCAGGGAAACGCATTACCTATTAATAGCCCGTGTCTGAAGGAGCACTAAGTCTAGGCATTTTGGTTGAGATTTTGAACTTATTTCTAGGTCATAAACACTCATAGCCGTCCCGCTCCAAACACGCAAGGCAAAGAACAGCCAGGCAGCCTGAGTTTGACAGTCTGACAGGCAGGATCTTGCCTGGGCCCAGCTGGTCCTCAGCTGTGTGACCAAGGACACACTGCTCACCCTCTCTGGTCCTAGCTTTCCTGTCCTAGAGCCCACGAGATGCTGAGAGGACTGTGTGACTCTGCAGGCCAGGCCCTGGCCCCCTCCCCTGGAAGGACGTAATCAGAAGAGGGTGAAAGGGAGGGGGGCTGCTGTGAGAGACAAGTGTGGGCCCGACTCAGCACTTAGCACTCGAACCAAAGAAGCCAAAATGCACCCCCGTCAGCATAATCTAAGGTCCCTGATCCGTCCCAAGGCACAGGGTTCCCTGGCAGATCTTTGTGCCACTCTGAACTTGGTGGCTTAGAAGCAAAATCTAAAGTCTGTAGTTAATGGGACAGGTTATTCTAGTGTCTGCTCCCTCCACCTCCACCAACCGTTGATAAATAGATCATTTGAGTGACTCCAATATAATTCATAAATCTTCACTCAGGTTACAGAAATTAATTCATTGAAAAAATAGACAAGTGAAATAGGAAAAAGAAGGAATCTCCCGTAGAAAAGGACCAGCACAGGTATTCAGTTAGAGCCGTACTGCCACTCGGCTTCTCCATAGCGTAGACTTGCTGTGTGACCTTGTAAGCCACCTGCCCTCTCTGAGCCTCAGTGTCATCCCCTAGAAGATGATGGCCTTGGACATGTCCTTCTGGAACCCCAGTATCCCTGGCTCCAGTTGAAAGCAGACCTGAGCACTGAGCACAAACACCACATCCTCTAGCGCTGGCCGCACAAGGTCACATACCTTAAAATCCTCCCGGGTCACCTGGCCCTTCTGAAAGTTCCTCATAAACTTGACATTCTCTGCTTGGGTGTGTACCTCCTTGGTGGCCTCCTTGAGGGCCTCTGACAGGTCCTGGGGCATGCTGTGGAGGGAAGAGAGGGACATGAATGACAATGGCTATGGGCAGGGAGCTTCCCAGCCTTGGCTGCTGGCGGTTCCGCCCACCTGTATGAGCACCTTCAGGGTATAAACCAGATGCCACTGAGGCAGCGCTGACTGTGTTTATGCTCCACAAGAGTGGTCCAGGTGGCTTTCAAGGGCTGGCTTTTCAGGACTAAAACTCCAGGACTTTCTTCCAAGGTCCCTCTGGGTGAACTCGAACCACCAACCATTGGGTTAACACCCAGAGAGACACCTACAAGAGCACGCCTGTAGAAATGCAACTGCCCAATCTAAAGCACAGGCCACATTCCTGACCAAAGACCATACATACACTTCAGTTACACTGTAAACCTGCTTCAAGTATTTTATTGCTGTATAACACTTCCCAAGGCTGAGAGGGGAAACCCTGTCACCAGTTTTTCTCTACAGAGAAGAGGTAGATCTGCACAAGCCAGGGAGAAGGGGTGGCTCGAACCTTCATATTTAACATCTTCACTGTGCAGGACAACATTTATACTCCTATGGTGTTTGTTTGTATTGCTGATGTTTCAGATACAAACACATCTAATTTATACTCATCAAACAAGCCCTCGGGTTGAAAAGATTAAGAAACTGCTTCATTTACACAAAAAGTCTGCAGTGTGTCAAGCCAGCCCTCCAGATAATTATTTCTACGGTCCTATTATCAAAGGGCGTTCTGGTGACCTAGTGGTAAGAAGCTGCACTGCAATCCTGAAGGCACGCGGTTCGAATCTACTAACTGCTCCGCGGGAGAAGGATGGGCAATCTCAAATAGTTTATAGCTTCTTAAAACCTGCTGAGGGGGAGGGAGGAGTTCGGACTTAATGGCCCTTTGCAATAACAATTATCATCAGAATTACTTTTCCCTTCTCTCCAGCACCCCTTTCGATTATATTTCCTGTGGATTGAAATTTTCACAACTTGGGAAAAGGAAATGAGCAAGCCTTGGAGGTGAGAGGGAAGATCCGGGTTCGAATCGCAGGTCTGCCCTTTGCTAGCTATATAGGGACCTCAGAGGCACCGTGTCTCTGAATTGTAAAATGGGAAACCAGACAACCGTGATGTCAAACGGTTTGCTCTTCACCAACATAAAAGCTGTTGGCTCAAACACCCTCAGCAGAACCTCTGTTTCCATAAAGATTAGCCAAGTTTAGGGGGTAGTTTAGCCAAGAAAACTCTAAGGCGCAGTTCTACTCGGTAACACATGGGGTCGCTAAGAGTGACAGCTGCTCCATGGCAACAGGAAAGTATTTTATCAACTGTGCTACAGCTGCTACAAATGAACCCCCCAGGTGGTTGAGAGCCGGGCACTTCTCACCCGGGCGCAGGAAGCCTAGACCAGGGCAGAGAGCTCTTCTCTCTGACACACACACACACACCAGCTGGACACCCACTCCCCGTGGGGCACGCCCTGAGTTGAGACAGTCACCCATCATTTGCCGGGTACCAGGTTAGGAAGTCATCACCCAGCCCTTCAGGGGCCCCACCAGCCAGGGTTAGAGAGTGGGCCAGGCAGGATTCGAACGAACCCAGCTCTTCTCAATTTCCAAACTTGCCCAAGCTTTCCCAGGACCTCAGGTTTGAAAATCAAGCCTCGCGGGATTGGCGTCCCACCGCCCTGGGTCCCCTCTCCCACACACTGCCTGCGTCCCGCCGCGCTGGATCCCCCTTTCACCCACACTGCCTGCGTCCCGCCGCCTCATGCTCACCTGTCGCGCTGGGGACGCTCCATGTGGCCGGTGGCGCTCGGGTGGCTGGGTGCTGGCTCCGCAGCGGTGGTGCTGGGTGCTGGGTGGTGCTGGGTGGTGCTGGCTCCGCGGCGCACGGGGACAGGGCGGCTGGGTGGCTCCGGGGAGCACGGAGACTGGGCGACTGGGTGGCTCCGGGGAGCACGGGGACTGGGCGACTGGGTGGCTCCCCGGTGCTCGAGAATGGACAGCGGTGGCAGCTCACTGCTGAGCCGGCCGCGCGGCCCCATTTATCTTCCGCGAGGATCACGTGGCCCGCAGGCCAAACAGCTGATGCTGCTCCGGGCCGGGTTGCGACACTCACTGGCCCGCGCCGCTCGCCCCGCCAGCTGGGCGGGGATTTGGAGGACGGTCATATGACTCCTGGAAAACAAAGCCAGGCCACAGGATGTGTGTTTTTGACAAAAACCGCACAACTTCAGGAAATCTCAGAGCAGCTTGCTGGCCAGGGTTTGGCCCCTTCCAAAACACTCCTCTCACTCACCCCCCCACCCCCAGTATGGAACGTTCCCCAGGAATCTCGAAGATTCCGAAGAGCTGGAGGCCAGCTTCTCAGACCAAGTTAAGCTGTGCAAACCCCAGGGTATGACTAACCCCAGGCCTTGGAGCCCTCTCCTCCTCCCTGATGAGGGCCTGACCCTATAATGTCACCACTCCCTCCCGTAGTCTTAGAGACTGTCATTTGAGCACCTACTAAGTGCTGAAGAACCCTGGTGACTTTAAACTCAGTTTGTCAATTTGAACCCAGCAGGCTCCCCACGCGGGAAAGATGTGTAGATGTGGCCGTCTGCCTCTGTCAAAACTAACGATCTTGGAAACGTGGAAGCCTTGGTCATTATGACAACAATATTTTGTTTGTTTTATTTACAGGCTGATGATTGTGTCATTTTCATGGTTCACCTCAGAACAGTGTTGCGATTGAGCCCTCCCATTTTATAGATGGGAGAACTGAGGTTCTCCAAGGCAGTGGCATACCCAGGATCACACAGTAAAGCAGGAAGCCACATCTAAAGCCTGTTTTATCCCATCCACACCCCTACCTTCTCAGAGGCACTGCATGCCTCAGAGTCTCCGATCATAGGCCCGTCTAGAGTCTTTTCTGAGCTTCAAACCCTAGAGTTTTGACCTCAGGTAGTTTGAGATTTAAATTTGGCATGAAGATTTCAAAATTTGCTGCATATTTGCAGGTAAGGGGTTGGTGGTCTCTCAGAATGCAGCAAGGATTGAAGACGTCGAAGGAGCATGATTATCCCCCCCACCCCCAAAACAGGCTACATCCTGCCTGAGAGCTTAAAACAATTGTACAAAGGATTTCCAAAAACTAGCAGGAATCTGCATTTTGAGTGGGCAAGTCCAGTTGCCAACTTAACTACCTGAGGCTTTCCTCTGAGCTTTCAAACTGTCCCAGAAGCTGTTTCCGGAAGTTTCTTCAGTATCCTCACCAGTCTTCAGAATTAGAAAACTACTCTGATTGCAGTTGAGTCAGAGCTAACTCATAACTGACCCTCCAGCAGGTTAACGGAGGCTGTAAAGCAAATAGGAAGAGATTGCTCTTCTCTCTCTCCCGGAGCCTTGGATTTGAACTCCTGGAGAGGCCCCACCTTTGGGTTATAAGCACAACTCCCCATGGCCTAGGCCACTAGCGATCCCTAGGAAATGACTCTAGTTAGGTGCCATGGAATAGACTAGGAGAACAGATTCAGCACTTGCGCTATCCCGTGCCATCCTCACCATCTCCAACATGCCCAATGTTGGAATAATCCCTGTGTCAAGCCGTTTTCTTGAGGGTCATTCTTTCTTTCACTGATCCCTCTACTTTTCCCAGCATGATGTCTTTTTCCAAGGACTAGTCTCTCCTGATAATATGCTCTAAATGTGTGAAATGGAGTTTTGCCATCTTTGCCTTTATGGAGCAACCTAGTTGCACTTCTTCAAAGACAGAGTTGTTCTTTTGGTGGTCAGTGTATTCAATAGTCTTCTTCAATATCACAATTCAAAGGCATTGATTTGTCGTCACTATTCATTATTCATTGTCCAACTTTCAGATGTATAGGAAGCAATTGAAAAGACTTTGATCGGGTGTACCTTAGTCTTTAAACTGACATCCTTGCTCGTTAGCATTTTAAAGAGATCTTTGACAGCAGACTTTCCCAATGCAACATTTCTTTTCATTTGCTGATTGCTGCTACCATGAGTGTTGTTTGTGGATCCAAGTGAAATTCTTGACATAAGCCTTCTCTCCATTCATTATGATGTTGCCTATTGGTCCAAAAGGGAGCTCTAAAGGCTTAGTGGCAAGAAGTTATGTTGCAGTCCCAAAGATTGTGGTTGTTTTAAGTGCTGTTAAGTAGCAGGCGACTCATAGCAACCCTATGAATGAAAGTCCTGAACACCTCCTGTATAAATTTCATCCTTTCTCCAGGTTCATAGGGTTTCCAGAGGCAAGCTATTGTGGAAATGGATGCCACTCCTGCTTCCAAGCTTGTTTTAAACGGAGAGCTCCACCAAAAACTGTCCACCATGGGTAACCATTATCACATTGACTCATCCGTGTCCCAGTGTTCGGCTTCACAGCAACCACAAGTTACCTCTGTACAGCAAGTGGACATACCAGGGTTACAAGACCCTTATTCTAAGGTTGTTGTTGTTATGTGCCGTCGAGTTGTTTGCGACTCATAGCGACCCTATTACAACTGCCCTAAACCCTGCTCTATCCTGTGCCAATCACCTTGCCTCTGACACACCCATCCCGACTACCCCAATCACTGAATCAATCCACCTCATAGAGGGTCTTCCCCTCCTGCGCTGTCCCTCCACCCTACCAAGCATGATATCCCTCTCCAAGGACCTGTCTCTCCTTACAACATGTCCAAAGTATGTCAGACGAAGCCCCAGAATCCTTGCCTCCAAGGAGCAGCCTGGTTTAACCCTCTCCAGGATTAATCTGTTTGTTTTCTTGGCAGTCCAGGGTACATTCAATACTCTTCTCCAGCACCACAGCTCAAAGGCATCAATTCTCCTTCTATCTTCCCTAGTCATTGTCCAACTCTCTGATGCATAACAAGTGATTGCAAAGACCATAGCCTGTATTAGGTGCACCTTAGTCTCCAGAAAGACACCGTTGCTCATGAGTATTTTAGAGAGGTCCCTAACAGCAGACTTTCCCATCGCAATATGTTTTTTTATTTCCTGGCTGCTGGTGCCAAGAGTGTTGACCGTGGAGCCGAGGAAACTGTAGCTGTGAACAATCTCAATCTCTTCGCCATCCATCCTGATGCTAACAATTGGTCCAGTGGTGAGAATCTTTGTCTTCTTGACATAGAGCCTCAGTCCATGTGGTTCAAATTCACCAACTGCTACCCTGGAGGAGAGGGAATCTCCTCCCATGTGATTTACTGCCTCTGAAAACCTCCTGGAGGGTCCGCTATGGTCATTTCTGGCTCGATAGCACAACAACAATATTGGTCCACTGGTTAAGATTTTTATTTTCTTGATGTTGAAATGTAATCTCTATTGAAGGCTGTAGTCTCTGATCTTGCAGTAAGTGCTTCACATCCTTTTTATTTCTGTAAGCAGGTTGTGTGCTGCTTGTTCATGACACTTTCTCCAATCCTGATGCCACATTCCTCTTTCATAGAGTCCAACTTCTTGAATGATTTGCTTGGCATATGTATTGAACACGTATAGAGAAAGATTACAACCTTGACAGACTTCTTTCCAGATTATAAACTGTGCTCCTGTGTTCTGTAGGACAATTTCACTTGAGCACCATTATGTATTCTGGGATCCCCGTTCTTCTTAATGTTATTCATAATTTTTTTTTGCATATATAATGATCTTAAAAGAAGGCTTTTTTCCAGATTCTCCCCTTTATAGGCTATGCTGAATACAAACTATCTTTCTTTTTTATTTTAACCAAGTATCTTCCCCCTCTATGAACTTTGATAAATGACGTTAACTTTAGAAAGTTTTCTGAAGGGTCATAGGGTCGCTATGAGTCATGCTAGACTAGACCGGCAATCAACGACGACATCTCCCCCCCTAAATCAGTTCAGATTATGCAGCCATCTTGAGAGGGCATGTTGCATGAAGATCAAGCACCCAATCAGACAAATGTCTACAGATGTACTGTTGTTGTTGTCGTCATGTGCCGTCATTGCCTGCAATTCATAGCGACCCTGTGTATAACAGCTCTGAACCCTGCCCTATCCTGTGCCAACCTTATTGTCTCTGACAAACCTACCCCATTGCCCAGTCACTGAGTCAATCCATCTCATCGAGGGTCTTCCCCTCCTGTATTGTCCCTTCACCCTTCCAAAGCATAATGTCCCTCTCCAAGGATTGGTCCCTCCTTGCATCGTGCTCAAGTATGTCAGACAGAGCTTCAGAATCCTTGCCTCCAAGGACAGCCTGGTTTCACCCTCCCTAGAACAAGCTGTTTGTTCTCCCAGCAGTCCATGGTACATTCAGTGCTCTTCTCCAGCACCACAGCTCAAAGGCCTCAATTCTCCTTCTGTCATCCCTAGTCATTGTCCAGTTTTCTGATACATAGCACCTAATTACGAAAAGTGTGGCCTGGGTCAGGTGCACCTTAGTGTACAGAATGACACCGTTGCTCTTCAGTACTCTGGAGATGTCCCTGAGAGCAGAAAGATGCCATTTCCAAATGTCAGCTGTGAGCACCTCCTTTTTTGCATAATCTCTTCTAAAGATAACCCCACTTTTTGCCTCCAAACTCAATTCAACTCATTGCTATAGAATCAGATGGGAGGAAATTTCTCATCTTCCTCCCAACGAGCAGCTGGAGTATTCGAACTGTCTTGCCTTTGGGTTGGTAGCACAACTCCTTACCCACCTGACCACCAGAGCGACCCAAGTTTGTCTTCTTATTGTTGTTATGTACTGGTAAGTTGGAACCTACTCACAGCTGACCCTCCAGTGGGCTTTAAGAGGCAGTAAATCAAATGGAAAAGATGAACAATCTTCATCCTACAGGGCAAGTGGGGGATTTGAACAGCCTAATCTTTGGGTTCGCAGCACAGGTGCTTACTACTAGGCCACCAGATGTCCCTAAGGTTGTCTTGTTGTGTGCCATTGAGTCACAACCAATCCATCGTTGACCCTCCAGTGGATTTTCAAAGGCGGTTAATCACACAGGAGCATCCTTCTCCCACGGAGCAGCTGGTGGTCTCGAACTGCGTGCCTTCGGGATTGCAGCTCAGCTTCTTGCCACCAGAGTAGAATCTAATAGTTCCCCAAGATTCGGAGATCATAACTAGCACAGGAACTACTAGATTTCAGGAAGAGCTGCCTAGAATATTCTAGAAATGATTGTCAGGATCCAGTTGCCGCAGTAGAATGTAAGCAAGCTGCAGGACCTTGTGCACCTTTGTCTGATCAATGCTCAAAGCCTGGCCAGTAGACCACGATACTATTCATTGATCGAATGAATGGAAGCCTTTATTTCAGGGTGCTTTCTGGGAAAAGATAACAATCTTATTAGGTTGCTAGGAAGCAAGAAGCTACAAGAGACCAAGAAGCTACATTACCAATTGGAATCTTAACCAATATTTAGTCAACATTTATGGGCACAACCTGCACGTGTGAGATCTCATTTAGTCCTGGCAAAAATCTACAGAGTACGTGGGATTTTCATCTCTATTGCGTTCTTGTGAATACTGAGGCTCAGAGAGGTTGATTCATTAACCCCAAATCACACAGCTTGGGAAAGCCAAGATTCAAACTGTAGAGCTTGGAAGCCATGCTCCCAACCACCATACCCCACTCCTCCTCACAGAGGGCGCACACAGCACTGGGGGCCTCCATGAGGGTAGAAGATCAGAGAGCTGGAGTCTGAAAGCTTTACTTCTATAGGAGCAAAGCCTACATTTTCGGGGCCTCAAAACACCCAAGACTTCCTGGTCTGACCCCTTTAGACTTCACATAGCAGCACATGTCCCAAGATGAGCAGTGACTTGGGTGGACTGTGTCCCGGCTGGAGATGGGGCATTCGGGGGTCTAGTGTCCTACACTTGCTCATTATTCCAGCTGGTTCACTGGAGCCCCCAGACTTTGCAGACACAACCTCTGGGGGTCAGGAAGCAGGTCAAACTGTTCCAAGTCTCCCCTCTGGCCCAGAGCTGAGTGTGTGTGTGGCCCTTCCTCATGCTGACTTAGCTTCCTCACTTCCCTTTCCTGAAGTAACTGGAATGATCTAATGATCCATTGTAACTCTTTCTTGCCCTGTGCTAAGCTTTCGCGCTCAGAGTAGCTGAGTAATTCGAACCGCCTGCCTCTGAGTTGGCAACACAATTGCTTACCCACTAGACCACTGGAGCTCCCTCTTAGTTTATTATTGTCGGTACCGCTGAGTCCAGTACGACCCATTGGGACCCTCTGAACAGAAGTTCCGAACCCTGTTCCATTCTCACCATTTCTGACATATTCATTGCTTCAATCACTGTGTCAGTCTACCTGGTTGAGGGTCTTCCTCTTTTTCACTGACCCTCCACCTTTTCAAGCATGATGTTCCTCTCCAAGAAATAACCTCTCCTAGTAACATGCCCAAAGTATGTGAGACATGCACACCCATGTTCATTGCAGCCTTGTTCACAATAGCAAGGAGTTGGAAACAACCTAAGTGCCCATCAACAAACGAATGGCTAGAGAAGCTGTGGTATATTCGCACAATGGAATACTAT
>NW_006399836.1:12669713-12687312 GCF_000299155.1 Elephantulus edwardii
AGAAAAAAAAAAACAAAAAAACAAAGTATGTGAGACAAAGCTTTATCACCTCTAACTCCAGAGTGCTACACCTTCTCCCAGACATCCTATTTGTTCTTTTGGTCATCCATGGGATATTAAAACTTTTTCTCCAACACCATAACCCAAAAGCATCAATTCTTCTTCTGCCATCCTTATTTACTGTCCAGTTCTCAGATGCGTAACAAATTATTGAAAAGAGAGTGACCTGGATCAGGCACACCTTAGTCTTTAAACTGACTTCATCACTCGGTAATTTGGAGAGATTCCCTTACAGCCGACTTGCCTAATGGCAATACATCACCTAATCTCCTGACTGCTGGTACCAAGCGTGTGGATTATAGATACAAGTAAAATGAAGTTGTTGGCAATTTCAATCCTTTATTCACTTGGATTATTAGAAAGTGTTAAAAATAGGGTCGAGAAGGGGAATTCAGAGTGCTGTGAGGAGAAGGGTTATAGTTTTAAATCACTGCTAACCCAGTTAGGGTGGACTTTTCAGGATGGGAGGTGAGAGGGGAAGCCCTGAGGGTGGCTATTTGCAAGGAGAGGGCCTGAGGGACAATCAGGGAGCAGTGAGGTTAGGTGGCAAAATGAGGGAGGGAAGGCCGTTGAGGATGGGCATAGAGGGGACTCCCCAGGGCCTCGCAGCCCCTCGCATGAGAGTTAGACTTTTAAATGAAAGGTTGGCAGTTCAAAGCCACTAGCTTTTCTTCAAGAGAAAGATGTGGCAGTTGGCTTCTGCAATGTCTGCAGTCTTGGAAACATTAGGGGGAGTTTTACGTGGTCCTACAGGGTTTCTGTGAGTTGGAGTTGATAGTTTTGGGGGATTTTGAGATGTTTGGGACAGGGCTTTGCAAATTCTATTTAAGATTTTGAGATGAACAAGAGGCTTCTGCTTGCCCTTTTCTAGAAGTTTCACTTCCTCTCGCCTGCTGTTAACATAGCCTTTCCCCTCATCACCTAGGAGACCAAGGAAGCAGCCCGTGACGCAGCAGAATTTGCCTTCCTTTTGCCTCCGGAGTTCCCCCTCCCAACCATGACACAGCAGAAACGCAGCTGCCCAGGAGAACTTGGAAATCACGACTCAGCACTCCAGCCTCTTGCCAACTGAAGTGGTTTGGACTGCCGGGGGAGGGCTGGGCTGGGGCTCTGAGCCTCAGACAGTGAAAAACAAAGGCAGGGCCCCAGCTGAGGGAGCAGGAGGGGTGCCAGGAGGGCATCTTGTGCCCCAGCTGGATGATGACCTGGGGAATGGACCCGTCTCAGTATCTTCAGGCGGAGGACGTCACAGTAAGGAAAATCACACACGCTCTCCTAACCCACACCCAATCCAGCACAGACCCAGCCAGGCAGGGGCCCCTGACGGGGCATGCAGGCTTAGAAGGAGCCCAGCCTTCCTCAGCAAGCAGACAAACCCAAATTAAAAAAAAAGAAAAATAAAAATTCACAGACGCGTCTACAAATCCCTGAACCTCCTGGTGGCAGGAAAGCTTAAAATGAAACTAAAACTCCACGCAGACTTTGAGAGCCCACTTGCCACATGAGTTGCTGGGTGCTCTCTAGTTAACTGCAGCTCAAAGCGACCCAGTGAAGAACAGAGCTGAATCTTGCCCCATCCTGTGCCATCTGCACCGTCTCTGAAATGCTCGAGTCCATTGTTACAGTCACTGGGTCAACTCATCTCGTCGAAGGTCTTACTCTTTTAACCCTTCTTCCCAAAGACTGGCCTCTCCTGGCAATGGGTCCAAAATACGTAAGATGAAGTTTACCCTCCTGCGTCGAAGGACCACCTTTGTTGCACTTCGTGTGAGAAAAACTTGTTTGTTCTTTTGGCAGTTTGGGGGATATTCAATACTTTTCTCAAACAATTCAAGGTGTTAATTCTTCTGTCATCCTTGTTCACTTCCCAAGTATAGGAGGCTGTTGAAAATACCATGACTAGGATCAGGTGTACCTTAATCTTTAAACCAACATCCTCACTCTTGATAACTTTGGAGAGGTCCTTGACAGCAGATTTCCCCAGTACAAGTATTTTGCACTCTTGACAGCTACTACCATTGGATTGACTGTAGACCCAAGCAAAACTAAATCATCGACAACTTCAGTCTTTTTTCTGTCTAGCATGATCTTAGGAAGTTATGGGGGCTTAGTGGTAAGGAGTTGCACTGCTAATCCCAAGGCAGATGGTTCAAATCCAGCTCCTCCACTGGAGAAGGGCGGACAATCTCCTTCCTTGTGGTTTATAGACTTTAAAAACATGCTAGGGGGCCAGCTATGAGTCAGTTCCTACCTGACTGCACATAACACACACAGTAATCATGACATTGCCTCTATTGGTTAATGTTGTTTTTATGTACCATCGAATTGTAACCAGTAGTCCAATGATAAGATTTTTATTCTCTTGATGTAATCCACATTGATCTTCTGTGGTAAGCTCTTCTCTTTACTTTCTACAAGTTGTGTCATCTGAAAAATGCTTGAGAAATCTTCCTCAAATCCTGATGCCATATTCTTCTTCATAAAATTGAGTTTCTCAAATGATTTGCTAAGCATACAGATTGAATTGGTATGGAGAAAGGATACAACCGTGACTCACACTTTTCCTGATTTTAAACCATTCAGTGTTTCCTTGTTTTGTTTGGATAACTGCATCTTGCTCTATATAGAGGTTTCACATGAGCACATTTGGTGTTCTGGAATTCCCATTCTTCTCAATGTTGGCTGTATTCTGTTATTATTCACCCAGTCAAATGCTTTTCCATAGCCAATAAAACACAAGTAAGCACCTTTCTGGGATTCTCTTTCAGCCAGAGTCCATCTGACATCAGCAATGTGATCCCTTGTTCTACAGTCTCTTCTGAATTCAGCTTGAAATTCTGGCAGTTCCTTGTTTATAAACTGTTCTAGCTGGTTTTGAATAATATTCAAAAAGATTTTACTTGCATGTGATAATAATGCTGTCATTCAACAATTTCTACCTTCTGTTGGATCATCTTTTTTTCCCCCCACACATACAACCCCCCAAAATTAACATTCCTGGTAGAAGAAACCACCTCCCTCTCAGAGCAATGAGACAGGACTAGCAATTCTGTAGGGAATGTCAGCATTTAATATGTGTTTGATATAATAGTTGAGAGCTCAGCTACTCACGAAGAGCTTGGGGGTTTGAACCTATCCAATAACTCTTCGGAAGAAAGACCTGGTTATCTGCTCCCATAATGATCACATGAGGTCACTGTGAGTCAAAAATTTAATTAATAGACTCTAAAAATAACAATTTCTCATGAGTCAAAGGAACAGTGGTTCTCTCTGGGAGAACAAAGAGAGATTTCTCACCCAAAGAGGAAGGAGAAGGCAGATCCTCATCCAACACTTTTCTAATCTTGGGTGCGCCTCTTGAACTTGCCAGGATTTTGTCGATAGGGCTCTGAGGTGATGGTGTCACTCCTCTGGCTAACACCCTCCAATGGGTTTACTTTGTCCTTGGGGTAAGTACAAACTCTTTAGCCTGGCACATTTCACGTATTTGTCACATTGATAATCTAGCTTTGTCCATTCTCATTCCAGTGGCCTCTTCACAATGTGGATGCCAGCCTCAGAGACATATCTGCTGCCTTTAATCTAGTAAAGGAGCTCTGATGATGTGAAAAGAGCAAGGGCTGCATGCGAATGGCCATATCTGGCCTTTACCAACTCCATCAAGGGGAACTGTCCCCGTCAACAATATCAACAACACAAAACCAGTTACCAGGAGGTCAGACGTGTCTCCCACCCTCCTGAACCTCTTTCTACTCATCCTAACACCAGTCTTGCTGCTTTACTGTGTCCCAAACCTGTTGCAATAGCTCACAGATGACACAGAATGATACTGTTTTTGTTATTGTTAAGTGCCAGCAAGTTGAGAATGATTCATAGAGACTCTATGAACAAGAGATCTGAATCCTGTTCTATAACTATTGTCATTTCTCTAATGTTCATAGAGTTTCCAAAGGCACGTTGTTTAGGAAGTGGATGCCAATCCTGCTTCCAAGCCCGTCTTAATCTGGGAGCTCAACCAAACACTGTCCGCCATGGGTCACCATTATGGCATTTGACACACCAGTGGCAGAGCGTTCAGCTTCACAGCAACCCTAAGTTCTCTCAGTACCGCAAACTGATAGGCCAGTGCTCTACCACTTAGAAGAATGTTATTCCCAAATACATTTTTTTTAAAAAAGAGCAAACTGTTTACACTCGACTTTCAGCTAAAACAAGAGAAGCTACCCTCCAGAATCCTACTGCTTCACACATGAGCCTCCAAACAATAATTGTTGTTGATTGCCTTTGAGTCTAGCATGACTCATAGTGACCCTATGAACTAAAGGCTTGAAGTTAATAACATACGTCTCTGTTAATAATAACAGAACAATCTTAGGGAAGTCAAAAGGCCATAATTCAGTTTGGTAGCAAGATACAATTATTCAGTCAAGACAGCTTCCAAAATGTGCTCAGAGGCACCTCGGCTTTGAGCCTTGCGGCTTTAGACCACTCTTGCAAAGCTCCCAGTCCTTCCAATTATGTCTAACCTCCCCAATAACAAATTTGGGCAATAGGCTCTTAGCTCTGCATCAATGGCATTGGAGTCCCAAGATCCTCCCCGTCCCATGTCAAGTCTCTGGTTCTCCCTGTAGCTGATTGGACTGCTGCTCCCATAGGCCCTGGTCTGACTGGTACAAGAGTCTCTGCCCCCGAAGCGTGCACTGCATTCTCTAGCGTCATCTTTGCTGGTGGTCAGATTCTCCAGTTTTGCTGCTGGATCCCCTCAGTTCAATGGTGAGACTGGCTTTTGTGCACTGGCTAACACACTTTTTTCATATATTCCCACTCACCCACATGGCAAAGTCAGTCAACGGCTAGGGAAGCTGCTTTGAGCAATAAACCCTTCATACCACAGGTGGCCTAGTGGGTAAGGAGTTGAGGTGCCAACCCAAAGGTAAGTGATTCAAATCCACCAGCAGCTCCATGGAAGAAAGATATGTAATCACCTTTTATGCCTCTGAAAGCCCTTTGGAGGGTCAGCTACGAGTTGACTCAGCCTTGACAGCAATGAGATCATTTTGAGATCTAGGTCAGTGAGGCCCTTTTCCCTTTGAGCCTTTATCTGCGTGGTTTTGCTTGCCTGGAACGGCCTTTCTCACCCCTTGATAAGCTCTTTATTTCTGCAAAATTCAAATCCCAACTGGACCATGTTGTTGTTTTTAGATGCCACTGAGTTGAGACCCTACTCATAGAGACTCTATGAGCAACAGACCTGAACCCTGTCCTGTCTTGTGCCATCCTCACAATCTCTGACACACTTGAGCCCATTGCTGCAGTCACTGTGTCAATCCACCTGGTTGAAGGTCTTCCTCTCTTTTCCATTCCTCCACCTTTCCAAGGAATAGACTCTCCTAGAAACATGCCCAAAATATGTGAGACAAAGTTTTATCGTCTTTGCCTCCAAGGAACACTTTGGCTGCACCTTCTCTAAGACATATCTGTTTGTTCATTTGGAATTTTCAGCACCAACACCAAAATCCAAAGGCATACATTTTTCTTCTCGCATCCTTAATCGATTCAGCTCTCAGATGCATAGCAAGTGATTGATCGAAAAGACCATAGCTTGAATAAGGTGTACCTTAGTCCTCAAACTAACATCATTGCTCCTTAATATTTTAGAGAGGTCACTGACTGCAGACTTTCCCAGTGCAATCTGTCTCCTGATCTCCTGACTGCTAGTACTGAGTGTACTGATTGTGGAGCCAAGGAAGATGACATTGTTGACAGTTTCAATCTTTTCTCCATCTATCATGATACTGCCTATATGTTGAGTGGTGACAATCTTTGTTTTCTTGACATTGAGATGCAATCCATATTGAAGGCGATGGTTTTTTATTTTCTACAAGTGCTCCAAGTCTTCCTTATGCTGGCTCAGCAAGCAATGTTGTGTCTTCTGCATACTGAAGGTTATTGATGAGTCTTCCTCTAATTTTGATGCCACATTCTTCTTCATAGAGTCCAGCTTCTTAAAATAATTTGCTTAGCATACAGATTGACTAGGTATGGGGAAAGGATATAACCCTGACTCACACCCTTCTTAATTTTAAAATATATGAACCAAATGGAGCATAGGACTAAATTAAAGAGCTAAGCCTATACAATGTATAGAATAAATTATAAGACAAAATGTTAGTGGTCTCAAAAAAAGAAAATGTTAGTGGTCTCTGATTTGGCCAAAATGTCAATATTCCTCACCAACACCATAATTCAAAGGCAGAATATGTCTTTCTTTTTTTTTTTAACTTAAATTTATTATAATTTCAGTAAAAATTTACAGAGACTTTGGATTTCCATTCATTCATTGTTGCACTTTTCTCCCCTCCCAACCCTCCCCCCGAGTACACTACCCCTCATGAAAAGGAAAAGAAAAATTCTTTCATTGTTTTACAATTCCTCCCCTCAGGTCCACTCCACTATGCAGCCTTCGCTCTGGACTCCTGTTATGACAAAAATACCTAATCATATATCCCTTTTAAACAGTTTTCTCCCTCATCTGTTTCAATGCAGTATACATTATTGAATCCATCTTTTTCAGTCTCCCCCCAACCCTGAGGTCAGTTCTATTTTACAACAGTGGCACCATGAAGTATTTGTCGTCATCTTTTTTTTTTGTTTGTTTGTTTGTTTTCTGGAAGTATTTGTCGTCATCTTTTTTTTTGTTTGTTTGTTTTCTGGAAATATTTGTTGTCTTGTGACTGAGATACTTCACTCAGAATAATGTCCTCCAGAGTCACCCATTTTGAATAATATTGCATGAGTTCCTTTTTTTTTTTCAATGCAGCATAGTATTCCATTGTGTGAATATACCACAGCTTCTCTATCCATTCATTTGTTGATGGGCACTTACGTTGTTTCCAACTCCTGACTATTGTGAACAAAGCTGCAATAAACATGGGTGTGCATACATCTGCTTGGATGTCAGTTATGGTCTCTTTGGGGTAAATTCCCAGTAGTGGAATTGCTGGGTCAAATGGTATCTCTATTTGCAACTTTTTGAGAAAGCGCCATACAGCCTTCCACAGTGGTTGCACCATTTTACACTCCCATCAACAGTGAATAAGGGTTCCAGTTTCTTCACAGCCTTGACAGCATTTGCTGTTTGCTGTTCTGTTAAATTTTGCTGTTGTGACTGGGGTGAGATGATATCTCATAGTTGTTTTGATTTGCATCTCTCTTAGAGCTAAGGAGTTTGAACATTTCTTCAGGTGCTTGTTAGCCATCTGAATGTCTTCTTCAGTGAAGTGTCTGTTCATATCCTGTACCCATTTTTCTATTGGATTATTTATCTTTATCTTGTTGTGGTGAGAATAATTATTTTATTTTACTTATCCATTGTCCAGTTTTCACACACACATTACTGTTGTTATGTGCAATTGAGTCAGTACTGACCCTTAGCTGACCCTCCAGCAGGCTTGCAGAGGCAGTGAATTATATGGAGGAAATTGCCCATCCTTCTGCCATGGAGCATGCTGGTGGATTAGAACTGCCTGCCTTTTGAACTGCTGTGTGACTTTTCCCCATTAGGCCACCAGAGCTTGTGAGGCAACAGAAAATACTATGGTCAAGCACGAGGAGTTCAGGGAGCTTAATGTGCTGACATGGAAACCGAATGGAGAGACATTAGATCTCAGAGCAATTCATGAGTGGGTTAATGTGTTTTAATTGGGCACATCTCTTTCCTTTTTAAGACTTTAAAGAGGACTTTTGCCACAGAATTGTCCAATGCAACACATTCCTTGATGTGTGTGTGTGTGTGTGTGTGTGTGTGTGTGTGTGTGTGTGCCATCAAATCAAACCTTACTGGTACAGGAGGAGATTACCCCTCCTTGTCCAGCGAAGCTGCTGTTGGATTTGAACCATGAGCCTTGGGTATTGCAGCGCAGCTTCTTGCCACTAGGCCACCAGAGCTCCCTGTCCTTTGATTTCTTAACTGCCATTTCCATGGGCATTGACTGTGGATCCAAGTAAAAGGAACTCTTTAAAAATTTTAATCTTTCCTCCACTGATGCTGCAGCTGCTTTTTGTCCTCCAGTTTTGAGAATTTTTGTTTTCTTTATGATGTAGTTATTCTATAGTGAAGGCTGATCTCTACCGTAAGAGCTTTAACTTCACTTTGCTTTCAGCGAGCAAGCTGGTGTCACCTGCATATCGCAGGCTGTTAATGCATCTTCGTCATCCTGTTGCCTCATTCTTTTTCATACAGACCAGCCCCTCAGATTATTTGCTCCATCTACAGACTAAATAAATCGTATAAAAGGATACAACCCTGCTACATATCTTTCCTGATTTTAATCCACAAAATGTCCCTTCATTCCAGAAAAACAATTGCTTCTTGGTCTATGGAAACAATTGCTTCTCGGTCTATGGGCAGATTCTGCATGAACACAGTTAAATATCCCGGAATTGTCATTCCTCACAATATTATAATAATTTGCTATGGTCCACACAGTTGAATGCCTCATCATAGTCAATAAAACACAGCTAAATATCTTTTTTGCTATTCTCTGCTTTTAGCCAAGACCCATCTGACATCAACAATCATATCCCTTGTTCCACATCTTCTTCTGTGTTGCTCAGATTGAAGGAGACTTGAAGAACTTACTGACGAAGCTAGAAACCTGAATGATAAAACCTTCAGGATGAATCATACCTCAACATAAAGAGAACAAAAAAATCCTCGCAGCCGGATACATATGTAACATCATGGTAAGTGGAGAAAATAGTGAAGCTATAACTGACTTCATTTTGCCTGGATCCACAACCAATGCCTATGGGAGCAGCCATTAAGAAATCAACATGTATCACATCACACAAATTTGCTTGTAAGGAGTTCTTTAAAGTGCCAATGATCAGAGATGTCACTTAAAAAATTATGGTGTTGCACACCCACGTTTATCATGGCTTTGTTCACAACAGCAAGGGGTTGGAAACAACCTCAGTGCCCATCAAAAAACGAATGGATAGAGAAGCTGTGGTATATTCACACAATGGAATACTACGCAGCATTGAGAAATAAGGAACTCATGCAATATTATTCAACATGGGTGAGCCTGGAGGGTATTATGCTGAGTGAAGTGTCTCAGTCACAAAAGGACAAATACTGCATGGTGCCACTGTTGTAAAACAGGACTGACATCCTGTTAGTTGGGGGGAGACTGAGAAAGATGGCTTCAAGAATGTATACTGCGGGGAGCTCTGGTGGCCTAGTGGCAAGGAGCTGCAACTATAATCCCAGAGGCACACTGTTCGAATCCACTGTTTGAAAGGAGGAACAATCTCCTCCTGTACCAGTCAGATCTAATTTGACGGTACACTCACACAAAAATAATAATAAAAAAAAAGAAGGTATACTGCATTGAAACAGATGAGAGAGAAAACTGTTTAAAAGGGATATGTGATTAGGTGTTTTTGTCATGACAGGAGTCCAGAGCGAAGGCTGCATAGTGGAGTGGACCTGTGGGGAAGGATTGTATAACAGTGAAAGAATTTTTCTTTTACTTTTCAAAGAGAAGAGTGTACTGAGGGGGGTGGGGTGGGAGGGGGGAAAAGTACAACAGTGAATGAATGGAAATCCAAAGTCTCTGTAAATTTTCATTGAAATTAATAATAAAAAAATTTTTAAAAAGCAAACAAACCACAAACGCTATGGTGTGCCTGACCCAACCATGGTATTTTCAGTTCCTTCCTAGGTATGTGATAGTTGGACAATAAATAAACTGAAGAATAATTGATCCTTTTAAGCTGTGATGTTGACAAAGCATATTGGATTGCCAAAAACAAACAAATCTGTGTTGGAAGACATACAACCAGAGTATTCTTTTGTGTCACATCCTCAGGCGGGCTAATCACTGGAGAAGAAGAGTAACATTCTTTGTAAAACAGTTGTTATATACCATCGAGTCATAGCCGACCCTTCAGTGGGTCTTCAGAAGCAGTAAATTACATGGGAAGAGATTGCCCATCTTTCTCCCAAAGAGCAGCTGGTGGATTCGATCCATGTGCTTTCAGGTTGACAATGTAGCTTCTTACCACCAGGCTACCAGAACTCCCTTTGTGAAAAAGAAAGTCAACAGAAAAGAAGATGCTCAAAGAGATAGATTGTAGATACAGTGGCTGCGACAGTGCTTGGGCGTAGCAGGGACTCTGACGATGGCACAGAAGTTGTAGCGTTCTTCTGTCGCACACGGACTGCTGCGAATCAAATCCAGCGCACTGGTACCTGACAACACCGTGGCCTCTTCCGAGTTGGCTTAAATTTCTGGCAGTTAGTTCCCTGTCAATGTCTTGTTGCACTGTTTTGGGTTGTTTGGTTGTTGTTGTTTTTCCATTTTCTTCAGAAGAAAAAAATATTAGCAATATATAATTCCATTTATATAAAATTAAATTGGAGATTCTAGAGAATGCAAGCTAAACTAGACAGATCGGTGTTGTCTGCTTGAGGGAAAAGGGTACAAAGTCCAGTTAAATCATTTATTTTCCAGATTTGCTGGAACTTGGTCTTGGACAGATTCCCCAGAGGCCCCACATAGAATCCCCAAGTCCTTTGATCCCTTGATAAATGTGCGTGTCTGCACATTGGTACGTGCTCAAGTTGACATTAGTTATGCATGCTTTCCAAAGTTCTCAAATACCATCTGATTCAGCAGTGCTGTTAACACTCATATGTGTAAGTCACAAGGATACATTTCTGTGATGCTTTTTTTTTACACTATTTGGTGCTTTCCATCGTGTTTCTAAACACATACACCTCTGAAGGTTGTGCCTTCACCAGCCGCCCCGGTGGTCATCTCTTCCTGTTTGGTTTACAGCCTCGGAACCCTGCTGGAGGGTTGGCTCTGAGTTGGTTCTGACTCAACAGCACTGAGAAAGTGAAATTAAAAATTGAGTGTTCTTGAATTCAGGAATAGAAACTTACACATTTTTATGATGCTATCTAGTCATTTGGAAGTTGCTCTAATAAAAGTATCTGACCTCTCACGATCATCAAGTGGATTCTAACTCACCTTGACCTTGTAATACTGGATAAAACTGCCCCATAGAGTTCCTAAGACTTTAAGTCTTTACGGAAGCTAGCCGCTTCACATTTCTACCTTGAACTGGCTAGTGGGTTCAATTGTTGACCTTTTGATTAGTAGCTGGATGCCTTGAGCACCACCAGGATACCTAGAAGTAACGAATCACGTTACAGATAACTTTCCTCATTTGGTCTGAGAGTTCTGGTAGCCTTAATTAATAATTTGTATCTTTATATAATAACAAATGCAGATACTCCATGGATTTTGAATGATCTCTGTTTCTAAATCTGTCTTTAAGTTGAATTATTAGGTAAGACAGAATAGTTAGATATGGTTCATATCTAACCTCAACTAGGTAAATGTTTGATTTAGTATATAGTGTACCCATCTATGCATAAAAAAACCCCAAAAGAAACATTTGAGAATACATGAAAACAATCTTAATATAATTATATTTTGTATTACCCAGGGATAGCAATAATGCCACAATGTAGCACTCGTATGTGATTACAAACCATTGTGTAGACCCCGAATTTTCGGTATAATGGGCTCTCTGTGGTTGATTTAAAATCATGGCTGGGTGTTTATAACTCAGCTGTTTTAATGGACATTCATAAGTCTTCTTAGGCAACTATTTCCTAAGTGACAATCAAATTCATCGCCATTGAGCTGATCTTAACTCACGGCTGTCCTCCGTTGGATTTCTGAGGTTGTAAATCTTTATAAAGAGAGACTGTTTCTGAGGAGCAATTAGTATATTTGAACCACAGACCTGCACTGCAACATATAACACACCACGCCACCAAAGTTCCTAATAATGACAGTAGAACACATGGATTACAGTTTAGCATGACAGTGCACATGGTGTGTAAATGTGGATTTCTGCTCATTTTCAGAGAACACAGAAGCCAAAGTTCTCTTTGACTCTCTGTTTGAAGCCTACTGAGAAGACTGCTCCTCACAATCACCTCAGATCTCAGCTACGGGGGTTGTCCGAGCCCCAGGGGTTGTCAAGCCTCCTTTCTCAGACCACTTGTTGTTGTTGTTGTTGTTGTTATGTGCCGTCGAGTCGTTTCCGACTCACAGCGACCCTATGCACAACAGCCCTAAACCCTGCTCTATCCTGCGCCAACCGCACCGCCTCTGATACACCCATCCCGATTACCCCAGTCACCGAACCAATCCATCTCATAGAGGGTCTTCCCCTCCTGCGCTGTCCCTCCACCCTCCCAAGCATGATGTCCCTCTCCAAGGACCCGTCCCTCCTGGCAACATGTCCAAGGAAAAGCCTGAAGTCTAAGGATTTGGACTGTCATTCACTCACTCACTCACTCACTCACTCACTCACTCACTCCCATTGAGGTTTTCAGAGGCTGTAAATTTCATGGGAGGAGATTGCCTATCTTTCTCCTAAGGAGAAGTTGCTGGATTTAAATCTCCAACCTTTAGGTTGGCAGCACAACTCCCTACTTACTAGGTTACCAGAGCACCTCTAATATCTAGACCCAGACTGTGTTGTCAATTCTGATTTTCTGAGGGGAAATGATGCCTTAAATTCTTGTATGACATCCCAGCAAGAAACTAGATGAGAGCATGCCTGAGAAACCTGGCTACTTCTTTATTCTTAGAACAACATCCTCCAGGATGATAGTCAACAGACCTTCTGTTTCTTTTGACACATTTAAGTTTTAACTGTTAGCACACTTAGCTTTTGTAAGACTTGATAGACCAAAAACCCACTTCACTGCCATTGAATGGGTTCTGACTCTTAGGGACCCTACAGGACCAAGAAGAGCCACTCCCATCAGGTTTTCAAACCTGTAGACTGCAGCCTTCAATACAGGTTGAAGCTCAACATCAAGAAAACAAAGATTCTCACCACTGGGACAATTGGCAGTATTGTAATTGAACAGTGAAGAGATTGAGATAGTTAACAGTTTTAGTTTACTTGGTTCCACAGTCAACACTCTTGGTAACAGCAGCCAGGAAATCAAGAGACAAATTGCATTGGGAAAGCCAGCTGTCAGGGACCTCTCAAGAGAAACGACATCAGGCTGGAGACTAAGGTGCGCTTTATCCGAACCATGGTCTTCACAATTGCATGCTATGTGTCAGAGATCTGGACAATGACTAGGGATGATCAAAAGAGAATTGATGCCTTTGAGCTGTGGTGCTGGAGAAGAGTATTGAATATACCATTGACTGGTAGGAGAACAAACAGGTTTGTCCTGGAGAGGGTGAAACCAGGCTGCTCCTTGGAATGAAGGATTCTGAAGCTTCATCTGACATACTTGGGGCATATTGCAAGGAGGAACCAGTCCTTGGAGAGGGACATCATGTTTGGGAGGGTGGAGGGACAGCACAAGAGAGATAGATGAGATAGATTGATGAGATAGATTGATTCAGTGACTGGGGTGGCGGGAATAGGTGTGTGGGAGACAGTGAGACTGGCACAGGATGGAGCAGGGTTTAGGGCTGTTGGACATACGGTCGCTAAGAGCTGCAAGCGACTCAGCGGCATATAACAACAGCAACAGACCTTTACAGAAGCAGATTTATATATCTGTCTCCTGTGGAGTGGCTGGGAGGTTTGAACCACCCACTTTTCTGTGACCAGAAAGAGAGCTTAACCACCATGCCAATAGGGTTACTGCCACTAGTGATGCTCAAAGAGTTTAAATTCCTCACCTGCAGTCAATCAAAGGGACTCTGCTCATGTGGTCGGTAGGTAGAGAGTTGCACTGCCAACCCAAAGGTGGTGAGGACTCTGGTAGTTTGAATCCACCAGTCGCTTCACAGGAGGAAAGTGGGTAGTCCTCTCGGTATAATTTACAACCTTCAGAAACCCTGGTGGAGAGTCAGCTGTGGGTCAGTTCCAACTTGACCACAACGAGTTTGAGTTTGAGGGCCACACGATTCATAAACAGGAATCTGGGACTGGAAACCTGGTGCAGCTGCCTTTAAAGTACATTCATACTTCATAACAACCCATTGCTGTGAAGCAGTGAGAGATATGAAGAAACAGCAGGGTTATCAAACATTACCCGGCCTCCTGCAGGTACAGCCAGATGAGGTCCGGTTTTGGAGAGCTCAGTCTACTAAGAGCATCTTGCCAAAACAGATCCTGACTCTACATCTTGCCAATCAATACAGACCTCGATTTCTTCTCCATTTAGCCTGGTACTGCCGGTTGGTCTGGTGGTGATAGACAGAGAAAGACTCAAGTTGTTAACAATTTCATCTTGCTGAGCTCAGCAATCAACACTCTTGGCACTATTAGTCTGGAAATCAAAAGATGAGTTGCATTTGGGAAAATCTGCTGTCAAGAGCCTCTCCAGAGTGTTAAAGAGCAATAACGTCAGTCTAGAGACTAAGGTGTACCTGATCCAGGGCATGGTCTTCTCAGTTGCTTGTTATGCATCTGAGAGCTAAATAATGACTAAGGATGATAGAAGAAGAATAGAGTTGCCTTTAAGTTGTGGAGCTGGAGGAGAGTATTGAATATACCATGGTCTCCCAAAAGAACATGCAGGTCTATCCTGGAGAGGGTGAAACCAGATTGCTCCAAGGATTTTGAAACTCCATCTCATACACTTTGGGCATGGTTTTGTTTTGTTTTTTATTATTATTATACAAGTTTATTTACAAAATTCAATTCAAATACATTGTTTTCCAGGACAGATCCTACCAATTTCCCTCACCCCCCGGACCATCAAATTGTACAACCCCATGGTTAATCCTCCCCTCCCCCTGCACATCCTCATCCCTCTGCTTTCACACCCCCTCCCCCTTTGGATCCTTATACTCATTCTACAATAATGGTTTTACACAATATTTGTCCTTGTGGGACTGAGTTAGTTCACACAGCATAACAGACATGTTTCCAGGAGGAATCAGTCTTTGGAGAAGGACATCATGCCAGGAAGGGTGGCGAGTCAATGCAGGAGAGGAGGAGCCTGGATGAGATGGATTTACCCTGTGACTGTGGCAAAGCCGCCAGGTATGTCAGAGACGGTGAGGTTGGCTCAGGATAGGATAAGGGTCAGAGCCATTGCTCACAAGGTGGCTATGAGTCATAATTGACTAGACAAGACGTGACAACAATAACTGCTGGTTGGTTCTGGTAAAATGAAACACTGTCTAGCCTTGTGCCATCTTCATCTCATTACTGTGTTATTTCCGGTTTAGCGTAGCACTGGTTAAAGCAATAGTCTCTAAGATATTCTTCAAATCCAGGACCCGTGACTTATCAACTGTGTATCTTTGGACCCCTTTGAATCTTTAATTTCCCCACCAACAGAATAAGGATAATAACAGCATTGACTCACAGGGATGTGTGAGGATTAAAATGGTTTAACACAAGTAAGCAGCTTAGACCAGGGCCTGAAATAGAGGCGGCACACAGGGCTTTAGCTGCTATGTTTGGTGGGCGAGGCAAAGCTGTTCCTCTTTCATGACTCAGGCTGAGCTTTTTTGCCTATCTAGAAGCTTCCCGTTGGTTCCCCAATAGGGTGGGGTTGTTAACAAACTTCTCAAATCAGGAGATTTGAATCTTAGGTTCTTCATTTTTATTTTTGCCTCAAAAGTAAAAAAACTACTTCTTTGAAATGATTTTCAACTTGCAAAATAGTTCCAAGCAGAGTACTTCTGTATAGCTTCATAGAGTCATCGGTGGCTAATAATTTATGTTTGCTTTCTCATTCACTCTATCAATGATGACATAGAGCATGTACTTTGGAAGAAGGACACCAGGATGCTCCTTGGAAGCATTAGTTTCACAGACTTGGTACAGACTATGAAGAGGGACTGGAGAAGGACATCATGTTTGACAAAGCAGAGGGTTAGCTGAAAAGGGGAAAACCCTCCACGCAGTGGGTTGACAGTAGTTAGAACATGAAGTCAAACATACTAGAAATTGTGAGGATGGCACAAGACTTGGCAGTGTTTCGTTCTCATGAGGTCTATATGAGTCAGAACTGATTGCATCTCAGTGTCAAGAAAACAATAGTTCTCACCACTGGACCAATAGACGACATCATGATAGGTGGAGAAAAGATTGAAACCATCAACGACTTCTTTCTTGGCTCCACAATCAATTTACTTGGTATAAGCAGTTGGGAGATGAGGAGACATATTACACTGGGAAAGTCTGCAGTCTGGGATCTCTCCAAATTACTGAGGAGCAATGTTGTTAGTTTGAGGACTAAGGTGCAGCTGATTCAGACCGTGGTCTTTTCAGTCACTTGCAATGAGCCTGAGAATTAGACAATGAAAAAAAGATAACAGAAGAAAAATTGATGCCTTTGAGTTATGATGTTGGAGGAGAGTATGGAATAACCTGTGGATGGCCAAAAGAACAAACAGATACGTCTTGGAGAAGGTGCAGCCAGAGTGCTCCTTGGAGGCAAAGATGATGAAGCTTCGTCTCACATACTGTGGGCATATTGCTAGGAGAGGCTATTCCTTGGAATAAAACATCATGCTTGGAAAGGTGGAGAGACAGTGAGGAGAGAGAGACCCAACAAGACGGATTGACACAGTGACAGCAGCAATGTCAGAGATTGTGAGGTTGGCACAGGATAAGACAGGGTTCAGATCTTTTGGTCATAGCCTCACTATAAGTCGTACTTGACTTGACAGCATCTAACAACAATGACAACAGAAACTTGGACTATATATATATCATACATATCATCTCCAAGAGGGGAGTTCTGGTGGCTTGATGTTGTCAGAAGCTGGGGATAGCCAGCACTCTTCCTCACCACTACAACTCAAAGGCACCACATTTTCTCCTGTCATCCTTATTCATTGTCCAGCTCTCAGCAAGCAGCATACCAAGGGATTGAAAAGACCATGGACTGAAATAGGTGCACCTTAGTCCTCAAATGCACGTCATTGCAAACATCATAAGCTGGTGGCTTAGCGGTAAAGAATTGTGCTGTCAATCCAAAGGAGCACAAATCCACAAAGGGTTCAAACCCACCAGCAGCACACAGGAAGGAGATGAGGCATCTCCTCTCATGCGATTTACAGCCTCTGAAAACATACTGGAGGGCTCAGCTACAAGGTGGTTCTGACTTGAGAGTGCATAGCAACAATATCAACAACAACAAAAAAAACACAACCCACTGCTAATAAGCTGATTCCAGTTGATGGAGGCCTTAAGATACAACAGAACTACGGGGCAGTTCTACCCTTTCCTGCAGACTCACTGAGATCAACTCAATGGCAGATAATCTGGATTTTCTTACAGATGTAGATTACCACAGTTTTTTGCTTTCAAGTTGGCTGATGGATTCAAACCACCAACCCTTTGTTTGGCAGCCTTATCAGCTCTCAAGCACTGTAATCACTGAACCACAATGTACCTTTCTTTATACATAGATTAAAAGATAGAGCCTTATTGCCAGGGATTTTGAGCCTGCCTTCAAGTGTCTGTTGGCCATCCAAATACCTTCCTCTGTGAAAAGTCTTTCCAAGTCTTT
>NW_006399836.1:12687697-12688851 GCF_000299155.1 Elephantulus edwardii
TTTCTATTTCTACAATAATGGTCTTATACAGTATTTGTCCTTATGGGACTGAGTTAGTTCACTCAGCATAATGCTCTCCAGTCCCTCCCAACTTAGGGAGTGACTTCTCCTACATTGCTCCTACATGCTGTGTAGTATTCTATCATGTGAATGTACCGTAATTGTTCAATTGATTGTGGTTGGACATTGGGGCTGTTTCCATATAAACTTCTGATATGAGACTCTTCTCTGAAATGATATTGCCAAATGTTTTTCCTCAATCAGTAGGCTTTCTTTTTACCCTGTTGGAAAAAGGTTTTGATGCACACAAGGATTTAATCTTGAGAAGGTCCCATTTTATCAATTTTATCCTTTCCAGATTAAGTATTTTTGGCTATACTTGGCACTCTCTTTTTCCCATAGACTAGGCCTCCTAAGCTTGATCTCAGTTTGTCTCTGATGAACTTTATGGTATTGGTCTTTACTCCCAGGACTCTGATCCACCTTGAGTTGATGTTTGTGTCTGGTGTGAGATGTGGATCCTGTTGCAGCTTTCTACAGGTCCAGTTTTGTCAGCACTATTTGTTGAAGAAAATGCCATTTCCCTAGGTTTATTTCCTTGTTGAATATGACCATAGCTGGGCCCATTTCTGGGTTCTCAATTCTGTTCCATTGGTCAAATCACAATGAGATGCTATCTCCCCCCAGTAGCAGTGGCGAAGTTTAATAGGACAGCAAGTAATAAATGTTGGAGAGGATGTGGAGAGATAGAAACCATTGTTGGTGGGGTTGTAAAATGATACAACCACTCTGGAAGGCTGTCTGGGACTTCCTCAAAAAGCTGAACATAAGAAATGTTCCAAATACTGGCAATAAGAGAGATGCAAATCAAAACCACAATGAGGTACCACCCATCTCACTCCAGTGAGAGTGGCAAAGTTTAACAGGGCAGCAAGTAATAGATGCTGGAGTGGATGTGGTGAGAAAGGAACTCTTGTACATTGTTGGTTGTTGTTGTTGTTATTATGTGCCGTCGAGTCGTTTCCGACTCATAGCGACCCTATGTACAACAGCCCTAAACCCTGCTCTATCCTGCGCCAACCGCACTGCCTCTGACACACCCATCCCGATTACCCCAGTCACTGAATCGATCCATCTCATAGAGGGTCTTCCCC
>NW_006399836.1:12696955-12703251 GCF_000299155.1 Elephantulus edwardii
ATTTCACATACAAGCAAGATTCTGCTTAAGATTATCCAAAAACGATTGGAACAGCACATCAGCAGAGAACTGCCAGAAGTCCAGGCTGGGTTTAGAAGGGATAGTGGTACTAGGGATATTGTAGCTGATGTTAGATGGATCTTAGCTGAAAGCAGAGAATAGCAGAGGAATGTCTATCTGTGTTTCATTGACTATGCAGAGGCGTTTGACTGTGTGGACCATAACAAACTGTGGCTGACTATGAGAAGAATGGGAATCACAGAACACTTGATCATTCTGATGAGAAACCTATACTTGGACCGGGAGGCAGTCGTCAGAAGAGAGCAAGGGAACACTACATGGTTCAAAATTGGGAAGGGCTATGCCAGGGATGCATCATATCTCCACACCTTTTCAATCTATATGCAGAACAGATTATCCTGGAGGCTAGGCTCTATGAGGAGAAATGTGGGGTCAAGATTGGTGGACGATTTAAAAAAAGAAGTAAAAAAAAAAAATAAAATTCATATGACCTAGCTATTCTACTGCTTGGAATACACCTGAAGAGAATGAGAACTGAGGCAGAAACGGAGACTTGTACAGCAATGTTCATAGGAGCATTTATTCACCATAAGAACATGGAAAGAGCCCAAATGTCCAACCACCATCGAATGGATTGAGCATTCTTCCCAGAAGTCACAGGAAGGGATTGCCTATCTTTTTCTCTGTTGACGTGGCTGCTAGGTTAGAAGAGACAGAGGGGTGAGGTAAGGAGGCAGTTCAACGCCCACACAGTAGCCGGAGCTCCTCTGTTAATCTATTATCACCCTTTATCTCCCGCTGCAGGGTCAACACTGCTTTAGTTTAACTAATTTCAGTTAGTGATTCTGCTTTTTTTTGTTTGTTTGTTTTCGTAATTTCTAACTCTCCTTGGTGGCCTGGTTGGTAGGGAGTTGCTGGTTCCCCCCAAAAGGGGGTGGGTTCCGGCTCCTCCCCTGCCCTTCACAGCCCTGGAGGGTCAGCTGGAGCTGGTTCCGACTGGAGAGCAGTGGGGGATTTTTAGTTCATCTCGCTGCATTCCTTTGCCTTGGCTGCAGTAGGAAATGACAGGCCGGCGGTGCTGCGTTCGCCCCTCACTGAGTAGACGCCCACTTTGCAGTGGGGGTCCTAGCGGTCACTGTCCCCGGCTGGGTGGTCTCAAGCGTGACGCTCCAGGCCCCGCTCCTGGCCAGCAGAGACTGCGGAAAGTGCAGGGTTCGGGCTCAGCGCGAAGCAGGGAGGAGGAGCCCGGGCAAGGGGCTGGGTGGGAGGCAGCGGCCCCCTAGAACTCGGCCAGCATTTAGCATGTGTGTCCTGACAGGTCTCCACCCCGACCCGCCTCGTCGCCGCCCTCGCCGGGGGGGCACTCGCTCCATTCCCAAAAGAATCAACCAGACAGCTGGAAACCGTGACTCAGCGGAAAGCCGACCTCGGGACCGTGACTCAGCGAAAAGAGACCTTGGGACCATGACGCAGCAAAAGCTGCCTGAAACCATGACCTAGCAGGAAAGGCGCAGCCACGTGGCCTGGGGGAGGGAGGATTGCTCAGCAAATGCCCGGGGGGCACAGGCCTGCTGACCTCGCGGTTTGCGGACTCTGTTCCCCATCCCTGCCTGTGTCCTGTCTTGAGCTCCAAGGGGTGTTAAGCACAAAGTACCGAGGGTGCATCCAGCCCTGAGAAAGAAAACTAAGAACACTGGGTACTTGGGAAACGGGCCTCTCAGCCGCCTAACAGCAACGTGGAAAACACTGTAGCTGCCTGAGGTTATTAGAATGATTACGTGGTGAGACTGTTCACCCACCCAGCACGACTGACTCAGTTTGTCCTTTTTAAAAATAAGGAACCAAGTAAATGGCCCTCTGTTGATGTTGGATGGAAAACCTGGCAGATGGAAAAAACTGACTCCCGAGACAGACTTAAAAAAATGTTCTTGTTAGATGTTATTAAATGCCATCCAGTCAAGCACGACTGATAGCGACCTCATAAATAGCAGATCTGAACCCTGTGCTCTCCTGTGCCAACATCACCATCACTGACAAACTTGAGTCCATTGCTGCAGTCACTGTGTCAGTCCGTCTTGTGGAATCCATTTCGGGTTTTTCCTCTTTTGCTGACCCTTCACCTTTCCAAGCACTATGTTCCTTTGCAAGGAATAGCTCCATCCTAAGAGTATGGCCAGAATACAGGAGAGGAAGCTCTGCCATCTTTGCTTCTAAGGAGAACTCTTGCTGCACGTTCTCCAAGCCATTAATGTCCTTTTATCCATGGGGTGTTAAGTGCTCTTCTCCAGCCACAGCTCAAAGGCATCAATTCTGTCGTCTTTATTCATTGCCCAGCTCTCAGATGCATAGCAAGTGATTGAAAAAGACCATAGTCTCAATCAGACACACCTTAGTCCTTAACCTGACATCATTGCTCCTCAGTACTTTGGAAAGATCCCTGACCGCAGACTCTGCCAATGCAATACATCTTTTGGTTTCTTGACTGCTGGCTCCAAGGGTGCTGACCGTGGATCCCAGTAAGATAAAATAGTTGACAATGCCTGTCTTTTCTCCATCTTTCCAGATGTTGCCTATCTGCCCTGACAGAGGGAGGTGCAGCTGCTGCACCGACTCCAGGGGGTGGCTGACCGGATGTTTTCAGTTGAATATAAGGGAAAGCAGCTAATTATTGTATACCCCTCCACAACCCCCAGTGGGTAGCAGAGTTAAGAATTACATAGGCTCATGGAAAATGCAAACAATACCCAATGCTTTGTTTAAAGGACCCACAATCAGGTTGCTTGAGGTGTATCTAGTTCTGCAAGAATGGCTAAAAACAATGGGAGAAAGGTCAGTCTGCCCTCATTCCAGGAAGAAACTAGAAAAACAAATCTAGTAACAATTCAGCTTAGCATAAGCACAGCCATTTTGGGGCATTTGTAGGACTTCCACTGTCCCATGCTGGGACATCCCACGACTTTGTTATCAATGTGTTGGTTCCTGTCAGTTCTTTCTGACCTCGTGATTTCAATAAAAAGTTAAAATAATTTCATATCCTCCAGTTATGAAGCAATTTTTGCTTATTGTAAAATCCTTAAATCTATAATTCCAACACCTACCAAGAGCCATCACTAATCTTCTATCATGTTAATAACTTAAAAAATTATAGGGGAGGAGGGGATGGGCAGGGAGAAAAGTACACCAACGAATGACTGGAAACCCTAAATCTCTAAATTTTCATTCAAATTAATTTTAAAAAATGAGGGCGGAGGAAAAGAGTATAAGGATTTATTTTCACTGCAGTAAAACTAACTCAGCATCAAGATATGCATGTGTATGTTTATATGTATATGATGTTACTTACCATAAAGTCTTATACTGAATCTTACATAACTCGTTACATAGATTTTTGTCTGACAAAAGATTTTTGTTCTTTCTGAAAAAACATTATAAATCACATTATCCTCACAGTGTTGTTATCTATAAGGAGCATTATCTATTGAGAAAGTCGCCTAGTATGCTAGTGACCAGAAGACTTAAGATTGTGAAATGGTGATATTACTAAAAGCAGTCTACAAACGCAACACAGTCTCTTACCAGACACTGACATCATTTTTCAAAGATGTGGGAAAAATAACCTCCAACTTTACATGGAAAAAATTATAAGCAAAAAGATACAGAAGAAGAAAAACAAAGTAGGAGCCTCACATTACCTGATCTCAAAACCTATTATTATACAGCCACGTAATCAAAACAGCAGGATATCGACACAATGACAAGTACATGGGTCAGTGGAATAGAATTGAGACTCCAAAATAAGGTCTTCCACCCATGAACAGCTTTATTCTTTGACAAAGAGATGAAATCTTTTCCGTAGGGAAAAGGCAACTTCTTTAACAAATGATGCTGGCAAAAGTGGTGTCTCTTTGCCTAAAATTGAAAGACCCATACTTACCACAACATACAAAGCAATTGTGTGACGCTTAAGCACGTCAACAACTAGGAAAGGTTATACACAGAATCAATCTTGGAGGCTAACAGGAATTAAAAGGGAGGAAGAGGGGATCAAAAAATGAAATAAACTTGGAGCTCTGGTGGCTTAGTGGCAAGAATCTGTACTGCAATCCTGAAGGCCTGTGGTTCAAATCCATCAGATGCTCCACTGGAGAAGGAGAGACAATCTCCTCCTGTGCCAATAAGATCCAACTCAACAGCATACACAACAACAAAATAAATAATTTTAAAAAAGAAACTCTAGTGCACTTAAACACACACACACACACACAAGGAAAGTGGACCAGTAAGACTGGGAAGACACTCATTCCTTCTGGTGGCTTAGTGGCAAGAAGCTGGACTGCAATCCCGAAGATATGAGGTTCGAATCTACCAGCTGCTTTGTGGGAGAAGGATAGGCACTCTCCTCCTGCATGATTAACTGCCTCTGAAAATCCACCAGAGTGTCAGCTATAGGCCGATTCCAATTTGACAATACACAACGACAACAACAACAATAACAATGACCGTGACGACAAAGTCAAAAGAGCAGCATTTGGCCAATGGTCCGACCCAGTGTGCAGGAAAGAGCATGGTAAGTATTAAGGGAAATGAGAATCAGAGGGAGAAAGTAAGTGCAGTCACACAGTGATATTAATGTTATAAAACAAAATGCCTATGAATGGCTTGAGTTAAAAGACAATCTTCTTTGTAAACTTTTAATCAAATCACAATGAAAAAAATAATTTTGAGGAGAGTAAGAAACTGGTGTCTTTTTAAAATAGTCTATCTCTCTACCCCTGCCCATGAAAATTCTACATGCTTGTGATTTGAGGGAAAGCATTTTAAAACTAAGACCCCTAACTTGAGCAGACCTTCTGGTGAAGGTCTCGGTGAGATGTTTCCTTGTCCTAACTAACTCCATTCTGTGTTTTTAAAAACAGCCTCTGTGAAACGATGCAGCCTGGCACTTCTGCAAATTTCCATCACACCTTCAACCAAGATATTAACAGCTTCTACAGAAAAATACGGTTTTGTAAAACCCTCTTTTGCTTATTTTCAAGCATGTGGTTAGAAGCAGCTGATGTTAAGAGAAGGTTGTTTAGCATGAACAAGTGTTAAGCGTGTGACTCTGGTGGTTACGCTGTAATACCCTTCTTGTCTGGTGCGTTAAGTAGGTTCTGATCCATACATCACTGCCCACTGTTACAGTCAGTACATCTTGTTGAGGGGCTTCCTCTCTTTCTCTGCTTCTCCACTTTTCAGGCAGGATGTCTTTCTGGAAGGACTGGCCCTTTCTCACAGAATGCCCAGAGAATATGACACAGGATTTTATCATCTTTGACTCCAAGGGGCAACATGGTCACACTTCCGTCAAGACCGACTTGCTTCTTCTTTCTGACAGTCCGTGGGATATTCTGCGCTCTTTGCCAGCATCGCAGTTCAAAGCCATCACTTCTTCCTCAGCCATCTTTATTCGTTGTCCAACAATGGGCTCAAGCATGTCAGAAATGGTGAGGATGACACATGATAGGGCAACGTTCACTCAGATCTGTTATTCATGGGGTCTCTGTCAGTTATCATCAACTCGAGGGCACATAACAACATACGTCACAGGCTGAAACACAGCCCAGTCCTAGGCCACCCGCACTAGCATTGCTTTGTTTGAGCCCAGTGTTGCGATCACTGTCTCGGTCCATCTCAATGTAAGTCTCCCTCTTGTTCAGTGAGTCATCCGCTTTACCAAGCGTGATGACGCTCTCTGGGCAAGGTCCTTCCCGAGCTCCTGACGGCATAACTTGCTCTCACCACCTTCACATCACCAGCTTCTGGCTGTACTTCTTCTTTTTCTTTTTTTTTAAAATTTCTTTTCTTTTTTTTATTGGGAAAAACATATTGGGGTATGAGGAGGTGAGGGTTGGGGGCAGAAGGGTGAGGATGGGCAGGGATGCAGTTGCAGAGCTGCACAGTTTGATCGGTGGGGGGATTTGTATTTTTTTAGATTTTTTTTTTACTTGCATTTCCTTTTCCTTTTATATTGTATTTTTTTATTAATTTTAATGTAAGTTTACAAAGACTGAGGGTTTCCAGTCATTCATTGTTGCATTTTTTTCCCTCTCTCCTTCCCTCCCCCCAATTCACTCTTCTTTTTGAAAAGAAAAAGGAAAACTCCTTAATTGTTATGCAATCCCTCCCCCCAAAATCCACTCCAGTGTGCAGTCTTCACTCTGGACTTCTGTAATCACAAGAATACCCATTCATATGTGTCTTTTTTTTTTTCTTTTTAATTTATATTTACTTTT
>NW_006399836.1:12703712-12705306 GCF_000299155.1 Elephantulus edwardii
TAGGCTGCTTCCAACTCTTTCCTATTGTAAACAAAGCTGCAATAAACATGGGTGTGCATCCTATGTGTCTTTTAAACAGTTCTCTCCCTCATCTGTTTCAATGCAATATATACATCATTCCTCCCCTCCTTCTCTGTCTTCCCTCAACTTTGAGTCAGTCCTGTTTTACATTTGCCCTTGCAATATTTGTCCTTTTGTGACTGAGATATTTCACTCAGCAGAATGTCCTCCATGACCACCCATTTTGTATAATAATTCATGAGTTTCTTGTTTTTAAGTGTTGCTTAGTATTCCATTGTGTGAATATACTGGAACTTCTCTATCCATTTATTTGTTAATGGGCACTTGGGTTGTTTCCAGCTCTTTGCTACTGTGAACAAAGCAACGATAAAAATGGGTGTGCACTGGTTGTACTTCTCACGAGGCAGATTGGTTAATTTCTTCTGGAAGTCCATTGTGTATTCACTATTCACTGCCAACACCACCAACAATCAAATCCTTGGCTTTCCTTATTCTTTGTCCAGCGTTAGAGGCCCTGACTAACTAGCTTCTTTCTCCCCTTATGCTTTGTACTTGAAAATATTTGTCTTTTAAACTGTTCCAGGAACTCTCTGGTCAAGCCATATGCAGCTCCTGACAAAGGAGGTCAACTCCTGTAAAAGTGGATCAACCCAGATCTACTACCAGTCACAGCTCTGTAATGTAAACATTGCCCAACCAGGTACGCCCAAAGGCCCTCCCCCATTGGGCCTTTTCCTGACTGACCTCTGACACTCAGAGCCATAGTTTGTGCTTCAGCACTTTGGCCTTCCTGGTTTTGCAAAACACATTTTTGCCTCTAATAAAACTCTGTTATCACTTTAATCAGACTTGTGGGAATTTTTAATTCAGATAGATTATAAAGTCTGTGTTGGATTTTTAAAAAATCTGTCTCTTTTCTTTCCCTTTTTGACTTAGCACATTTCCCCAAATTAATTATTACAAGCCCCTTGTAACCATGGTTTCAAAGGCTGTACAAAGATAGGTTGAGTGAGCATGCTTATTGATTTGTTCACACAGAATGCCTGTCATTTACCATCAGATCTTTGCTTAGCTATTTTTATTTTTTCCTTTTGGAAGTTTAAAAGCAAGTCCTTAAAACAAAAATATCTCAGAAGAGAAACATCATGGAGGTAAGAAAAAGAAGAAATTTGGTTTAGACTTCAGCTCAAAGTCTTAGTCCTGTTAATAGCCTTGGTTTAAAAATTCTCCTCCTAAGTCCACACACGATTCCAGGGCATAGAGGCCAGAGAGGCACTGAGTGTCACATGGTTAGAAATAATCACAAAGAGACCATCTTTCTGCAAAAAGTGTTTCCTGCATTTTGTTGTTGTTATGGTTTTAGAAAGGCAGGCCATTTAGATTAAAGGGCAGACATTTTTTTGTAAGTTTTCTGGAATTTTTAAGGAGTTCTTGGATAGTTCAAATAATTAAGCACTCAATTGCTGACTGGAAGGTGGGAGATTTGAACTCATCTGGGGCCTCTCCAAATTACTGAAGAGCAATGACATCAGTTTGAGGACTAAGGTGCGCCTGATTCAGGCCATGGTCTTTT
>NW_006399836.1:12707354-12774204 GCF_000299155.1 Elephantulus edwardii
TAGATATATAGATATATAGATATATATAGTACATGTTGTTGTTGCTGGGTATTGTCAAGTTGAGTATGAGTCATAGCTACCCTAAGAACAACAGACCTGAACCCTGTCCTATCCTGTGCCATCTCACACTTCCTGACACACTAGAGCCAATTGCAGCTGTCATCACCTTGTCAATCCACCTGGTTGAGGGTCTTCTTCTCTTTCATTGACCCTCCACCTTTCTAAGCATGACGTTCCTCTCCAAGGAATAGCCTCTCCTAATACCATGCCCAAAGTATGTGAGGTGAAGCTTTATCATCTTTGCCTCCAAGGAGCACGTTGGCTGCACCTTCTCCAAGACCTATCTATTTGTTCTTTTGGTAATCCATGGGATATTCAGTACTCTTCTCCAACACCACAGCTCAAAGGCATCGATTCTTCTCCAACTCATCTTAACTCTCCCTTCTTCTGCTTTAGAGTGAAAGCATTTCATTTTTAGCCAAGCTTAAGCCTGGTTCAGAAACAGCTGTTTGCTTAGGGTATTAAGTGGATTATTAAAAAAATAATAATAATCCTATGCCAATTATAAAAACCAATTTGCAGTTCCTCAAGGCTTTCTCGTCTGAGTTTCACCAAACTCCTATCCCCTTAGAAAGGTTCCTTGAAGCACACGTAGTATTGTTATTGTTGCTAGGTGCAAGCAGGCAGGCTACAATTCACAGAAATTCTGAGTACAACACACTGGGACCTGGCCCTATCCTGTCCTTATGAGAGAGATCCTCATGCTCTCCAAACCCGCTGTTGTAATTACCATGTCAGTCCATCTCCTTGAGAGCTGTCTTCTCTTTAAATATTTTAAATTTTATTATTTTGTGTGTGTGTTCTGTCAAATCAGATCTGACAGGTACAGGAGGAGATTGCTCCTCCTTCTCCAGCAGAGCATCTGGTGGATTCGAACCGCATACCTCTGGGATTGCAGTGTAGCTTCTTGGAGAGTTGTCTTCTATTTCACCAACCTTTCCCTTTCCCTGCATGATGTCCTTTTCCAGGGACGGGCCCCTCCTGATAATGACAAAGAATATTCATTAGCCTTGCCTCTACGGACGCCCTGGTTGCAGTTTCTCAAAGACACACTTGTTTGTCCTTTTGGCAGTCTGTGGGATACTCAGTATCCCCCAACACCACAGTTCAAAGGCACCCATTCTTCTGGCATCCTTATCCATTGCCCACCTTTCAGATGCACAGGAAATCCTGGAACATGGCTTGAATCAGGCTCACCTCAGGCTTTACCCCGACACTGTTGTTCTTGGACACTTTGGAGAGGCCCTTGACAGCATATTTTCCCAGTGCGACTCATCTCTTGAATTTTTTTGACTGCTGTTATCATGGATTTTTTTAATAAATGTTTTCCTTATGAATGATCTTTTTAATGCAACATATATATATTTTTTTACAGCATAGTCTTTCCATTTAATCCCCCTCCCCCCACTGATGTTGTTTGTAGATACAAGTAAAATGAAATAGATGACAACTCCAGTCTTTATTATCATGATGTTGCCTACTGGTTCAGTGGTGAGGAGCTTTGTTTTCTCGATGCTGAGATGTAATCCGCATTGAGGCTGCAGTCTTTATAATTTTGTTGTTGTTCTGTGCTTTTGAGTCAGGTGTGACTCACAGCTGACCCTCCAGCAGGTTTTCAGAGGCTGTAAAATCACTTGGGAAGAGATCGCCCATCTCCCCTACCCAACCACCTGACTTCATCTCCCTGCACATTGTGATGTGTTGTCAAATTAAACCTGACCCCTAGCTGTCCCTCCAGTGGGTTTTCAGAGGCAGTGAACTGTTTGGCAGGAGACCGCCTAACCTTCTACCATGGAGCAGCTGGTGGATTCAAACCGTGTACCTTCAGGATTGCAGCACACATAATATTGGAATTTTACAGGAAAAGATCATCCCTGAAAACCAAAAGGACAGAGGTGAAGGCTGCTTCATTCGCTCTTTTCTCCATCATTGACCTGGACAGAAGGAAACCGCCGGATTCTTCTTTAACTTTGCTCATTAACTAAGAATTCCCTGACAGAGCACCTTTAGTATTTTCTCCTTCCTAAGTCTGTGAATATCCTGTGTCTCAGATCAGACTTTCCTTGCCCATATCAAGAGTCTCTCACATCCAAGAGAACCTGTAAGCAAATGTTTGAACACCTTCTTTGTGCACCTTGATGTGAAAGGAATCTTTAATCTTATAAATTGTGCACATTTTTCTGAAGGACGTAGCCATCTTGAGTTGCAGGAGTCGTCGTCCTTTTCACAGTCCCTATTCCCCTTGTCAGTCTCTGTATATTTTTTCCTTTTACACCGTGTGCTGAAGTAAAGTACTTGCCTGAGATTTTATCCTACAATAATACTTCCCTCTCTCTCTGTTTGTTTTGCAAAGCCTTCAACCCTGTAAAAATGCTGAAGAGAAAAGCCCAAATTATACCCTGCACCCTGGAATCCTAGCGTGTGGCTTACCCCACCCCCACCTGCTGCCTTTCTCTAGTCCCCTCCCCCCTCCCCAAACATTTGAGAGGACATTGCAGACATTGCACTTCACCCCTCGGAGCAAGGACAGAAACCCGCGTGATCAAACATCACGCTTAAGAAAGTTAACACTGACTCTAACATTCTTAACTATTCATCTACCTTTAAGTGTTTCCAGTTATCTCCAAAACAATTCTTTAGAGATTCACCTCTGAAGAGCTCTGGTGGCTCCGTGGTTAGAGTTGTGCTATCAACCCAAAGGCAAGTGGTTTGAATCCACCAGCTGCTCCTCAGAAGAAAGATGGGCAGTCTCTTCCCATGATGCACTGCTGGAGGATCAACATAACAACATAACATCATAACATCACATCACATCACAACACAACACAACACAACACAACACAACGTAACGTAACGTAACATAACATAACATAAACATAACGTAACAAAACAACATAACATAATGTAACATCATAACATAACACACAGCATGCACCATTACCTAGCATTTCATGATGCTGTACATCAGAGAGCTGGATAATGACTAAGGATGACAGAAGAAGAATTTATGCCTTTGAGTTGTGGTGCTGGAGAAGAGTATTAAACATACCAAGGACTGTCAGGAAAACAATAGATCTGTCTTGGAGAAGGTGAAACCAACTTTCTCTTTAGAGGCAAGGATTTTGAAGCTCTGTCTCACATACTTTGGGCATGTGGCCAGGAGGGACCAATCCTTGGAGAAGGTCATCATGCTTGGAAGGGTGGAGGGAAAGCACAGGAGAGGAAGACCTCTGGGTAAGATGGATTGACAAGGTAAACGGGGCGATGGGATTGTGTTGGAGTCAGTGAGACTGGCTCAGGATAGGGCAGAGTTCAGAGCTATTGTACTGTCCACTATTGTATTGTCACTATGAGTTGTGGGTGACTCGATGGCACATAACAACAACATAGCATACCCCCATAGAATAGCCACAGCCTGATGGACCAAGGTGCATGCCTCAATTTGGTTGCAGTGTTTTGAGTTTTCTTGTTTGGAGGTGTGTGTATATGTCATGGTGGCCCGTCATGTCTCTTTCACTTATATTATGGCAGGTTGTGTCTTTTTTTTAATTGTGATGGTTTGTGTTTTTTAAATTTTCTGTTTAGCAGTGAGTTTCTGATGGAAGTATGTTGGGTGATCTTCTGTGCATTTAACTGCCTCTGAAAATGGTCAGCAATGGTTCAGTTCCGACTCAACGGTACACAAAAGCAACAACAACAACAACAGTGCACCTCTGTGTACCTTGGAGAGCTGTCACATCTTTTTTCATTTCAGGGTACTATGGTGTGTTGTCACTTCTCTGTATTTGTTCTGTGGGGGTTTTGGGTTTGTTTTTTTTCAGGTGTTGTGCTGAGATGTGTCTTTTCAGTGCCTTTTATGACCTTGACTCTTAGATAGTAGTTTTGGAGACAGACAAGTTGCCTTGAAAATGCTCCATGGTCTAGATTTATATTTTCTCTCACGCTCTGATTCTAGTTAAACATTTCCAGCATTTCTCGCTTCCGAGATAAGGACACAGGGTACAGCACGTAGGCAGCAGAGTTCAGGGGCATTACTAGTGGAGAATACCCCGGGGGTCAGCAGGTATGGCATGTGCACTGGCCACCTGAGGGGGGCGCCAATGAGACCTTGCCATCGACCATGGCCGTTTCTGCCCCCAGCTCTGATGGGCCCTTCAGGTGTTTAAAGGTCAGAGCCTAAGTGTGCTATTTTCCGTGTTTACACCTCTCGTTTCAATACCGGATATTTCGTTTGTCTGGCACCTGACTGATTAGCCAGGACAGGAAAAGTGCCTTTGTGCAAATCTAGAGACACGCATTAACAAAGGAAACAGCATTTATTAACAGAGAAGATCCTGTTTCTTCATTATAATTAACTCATTGATGTGGAACTGGACACAACTCAAAGCTGGCCCTCTGGCGGGTCTGGGGAAGCTTTATATCACATGGAAGGTGATTGCCCATCTTTCAGTGCTGCTGGTGGATTCGAACCACCAGAGAGAGACCACCCTTGGGTTAGCAGCACAACTCCCTCCAGTCTGCGCCACCAGAGCCTCCTCTTCAGTACAAAGCCTGGATTTTAAAACATCCTCACACTTGGCTTTGAATTTCATTGTTAATAAGCAACGGAAGGTGGGCAAGATTTTTACTGGTTTTGGGCCTCAATTGTCCTATCTACAAAATGGGGATGATGAGAGTGCATCTGATTCAGACCATGTTGTTGTTGATGTTATGTTGTTATGTGCCATTGAGTCACCTGTGACTCATAGTGACCCTGTGTACAACAGCTCTGAACCCTGCTCTATTCTGTGCCAATCTTATTGTCTCTGACACACCTACCCTCATTACCCCAGTCACTGAATCAATCCATCTCCTCGAGGGTCTTCCCCTCCTGCGCTGTCCCTCCACCCTCCCAAGCATGATGTCCCTCTTCAAGGACTGGTCCCTCCTTGTCCAAAATATATCAGATGAAGCTTTAGAATCCTTGCCTCCATAGAGCATCCTGGTTTCAGCCACTCTAGGATGAACCTGTTTGTTCTCTTAGCCCAAGATATATTCAATACTCTTCTCCAAGACCACAGCCCAAAGGTATAAATTCTTCTATTCTCCCTAGTCACTGCTCTCTGATGCATAGCAAAGACCATGGCCTGTGTCAGGTGCATCTTAGTCTCCAGACTGACATCATTGCTCTTCAGTATTCTGGAGAGGTCTCTGATAGCAGACTTTCCCAATGCAATACGTCTTTTAATTTTCTGGCTGCTGGTGCCAAGACTGTTGATTGTGGAGCCAAGCAAACGAAAACTGTTTACAGTCTCAAACTCTTCACCATCTATCATGATGCTGCCAATCGGCCCAGTGGTGAGAATCTTTGCTTTCTTGTTGTTGAGCATAGTGAAGGCTGTAGTCCTTCTGCAGCAAGCACTTCAGGTCCCTCAGTTTGAGCAAGCAAGGCTGTGCCATCTGCGTAACGCAGATTGTTGATGAGTCTACCTCCAATCTTGATGCCACATTTTCCTCATAGAGCCCAGCCTCCCAGATAATCTATTCTGCATATAGATTGAAAAGGTATGAAGATAGGACACATCCCTGGCATACATTCTTCCCAGTTTTGAACCATGCAAGGCTCCCATGCTCTGTTCTGATCACTGCCTCCTGGTCCATGTATAGGTTTCTCATTAGCACGATCAAGTGTTCTGGGATTCCCATTCTTCTCAGAGTCAGCCACAGTTTGTTATGATCCACACAGTCAAACGCCTTTGCATGGTCAATGAAACACAGACATTCCTCTGCTATTCCCTGCTTTCAGTCAAGATCCATCTAACATTAGCTACAGTATCCCTAGTACCATGACCTCTTCTAAACCCAGCCTGCACTTCTCTGTTGATGTGCTGTTCTATTAGTTTTTGGATGATCTTCAGGAGAATCTTGCTTGCATGTGACATTAATGATATTGTTAAATAATTGTCATCCTCTGTTGGGTCACCTTTCTTTGGAATGGGAACAAATCCAGTCATTTGGCCAAGTGGTTGTCTTCCATATTTCTTGGCACAACTTGGTGAGCACATTTAGGGCAGGCCATAGTCTTTCTGATCACTTGCTATGCCATAATCTGAGAGCTGGACAATGAATAAGGATGCCAGGAAAAGAGTTGATGCCTTTGAGCTGTGGTGTTGGAGAAGAGCTCCGAACATCCCATGGATGGACAAGAGAATGGACCGACATGTCTTGGAGAGGGTGCAGCCAGAATGTGCTTTGGAGGCAAGAATGATGAGGCTTTGCCTCACATACTTTGGACATGTTGCCCCTAGGAGGTCCTATTCCTTGAAGAGGGGCATGATGCTGGGAAGGGTGGAGGGTCGGCGAAGGAGAGGAAGACTCTCAACCAGGTGGATTGACAAGGTGACTGCTACAATGGGCTCTTTTGTGTCATGAAGTGTGAAGATGAACAGATCAGGGTTCAGATCTTTTGTTTATAGGGTCGTTATGAGGCCTACTTGCCTCAATGGCACCTAACAACAACCACCACCTCCCAGGCTAGTGTGAAATGAAATGACTGTTGCTTTCCCTCAAAGAAAGTCATGATCATCACGGAATGTCTAATTATGAGAAGTCCCTGGATCATGTGGACAGCTCAGCTGTTCACTGAACGTGTGAAGGGTAAGTCTCCTTGGTGAAATCTTGAAGACCTGTGATCTTCATCTCATACATTAACCACTGAAAGCCCCGTGGAACACAGCTCTACTCTAACGTGCAAAGACCCATCATGGCTTTTATTTTACTTGACTGTAACTGTTTGTAATATGTACAAACTACTGGAGGTGTTTGAATTACGCCAGCTGTTGTCATTGCTGGTATTGCGCGTTTTCCTGGAGGCTGGACTCTGCACATTCCGACCTGGATTTCATTTCTTTGCCAGATGCTGCCTGTCTCATTCTTTTCTTCACTCCTCTGTGTCCCACGTCTATAGCGATGCTTGGTCCTCAGATCGCTGAACGTCATAGATTGGATTGTCTTCTCTCCTAACATGGGTCACCTTGTCTGGGCCTTGATCCGCAGCGGTTCATTGTTAATTGACGTTCAGCCGGCCCTGATGCCTCGTTGCTACCCTGTGTATGACAGAATGAAGCGCTGCCCTCCGCGGTGCCGTCCTTACATTCTCTGTTGTTCTTATGCCCCTTGTTGTTGCTTTTATTGGGTTCCATCGAGTCAGAAATGACTCAGAGGGGACCCTCTAGCAGGTTTTTAGAGGCAGAAGGATTGCCCATCTTTCTCCCTCGGAGCAGCTGGTGGATTCTAATCATGTGCCTTTGGGGAATACAGTGCAGCTTTTATTATCAAAACACCAGGGGCCCCCCATCGCACCCCTTGTCGTAGTGACTGCTGTTCATTTCCTTGAGGGTCTTTCTCTCTTTCCATGACTTTCTTTTTTTGTTTGTTTGTTTTTAATTTATTATTAATTTCAATGAAAATTTACAGAGATTTTGGATTTCCATTCATTCATTGTTGTATTTTTCTCCCCTCCCAACCCTCCCCCCCCCCAGTACACTCCCCTCTTGGAAAAGTAAAAGAAAAATACTTTCATTGTTTTACAATCCCTCTCCCCAGGTCCACTCCATCATGTAGCCTTCACTCTGGTCTCCTGTCATGACAATAATACCTAATCAAATATCCCTTTTAAACAGTTTTCTCCCTCATCTGTTTCAATGCAGTATACATTATTAAACCCATCTTTCTCAGTCTCGCCTCAACCCTGATGTCAGTCCTGTTTTACAACAGTGGCACCATGCAGTATTTGTCCTTTTGTGACTGAGATACTTCACTCAGAATAATGTCCTCCAGGGTCACCCATTTTGAATAATATTGCATATATAACAATTGCATTGTTTTTCAATGCAGCACAGTATTCCATTGAGTGAATATACCACAGCTTCTCTATCCATTCATTTGTTGATGGGCACTTAGGCTGTTTCCAACTCCTTGTTATTGTGAACAAAGCTGCGATAAACATGGATGTGCATATATCTGCTTGGGTGCCGGTTGCGGTCTCTTTGGGATATATTCCCAGGTAGTGGAATTGCTGGGTCAAATGGTATCTCTATTTGCAACTTTTTGAGAAAGCACCATACTGCCTTTTACACTTCTACCAACCGTGAATAAGGGTTCCAGTTTCTCCACAACCTCGCCAGCATTTGTTGCTTGCTATTCTGTTAAATTTTCCTATCCTGGCTGGGGTGAGATGATATCTCATAGTTGTTTTGATAGTCTTTGATCTTCTTGAGTAAGTGCTTCAAGTTCTCAGTGGTTTGGAAGTTATGTAGTGCTGTCATCTGGAAGTTAAGCAATGATGTCATCACTCCCCACAATGTCATCTGATGTGAACAGTCAATCAGTTATAAGAAGTTTAGAGTGAAATGCACTATCTTTAGTTAAATTACAGCCCTGAGCTAAGGTGGGAGGGTTGTCTTTAGGGTATTAGGTTCATCTGTTCTCTTACTAGAGCTTGAGGGGAGGACAGTGAGCCAAGAAAGATGGACCTGAATACAACAAGAAGAGCCAGGAATAGAGTGTGTCCTTAGGATCCAGAGTCCATGTGCAGAGAACCTTCTAGACCCAGGGGAAGATTGATGCCACCCGGCCCACAGATGATGAAAAGAGACAAGGACCTTTCCTTAGAGCCAGAAGAGACGAAAAGTCTTCTAAAGCGATTGCCCTGAATTTGGACTTTGAGCTTCCTAAACTACGAGAGAACATAATTCTGTTGGTTAAAGCTTCCTCCTGTGGTATTTCTTTTAGAGCAGCACAAGGGAACTAAGGTTGAGGACTTTTGTTCATAGGATTGCTATGAGTCGCCTATGACTCACTGGCACTTAACAACAATAACAAAGAGAGAGCGTAGTTGGCCTAGTGAACAGAAAGTGATGCTACCAAGCCAAAGGCTGGTGACTTTAATCCGCGACCCTCTGGTCTGTTTTTAATTGTTTTTGGTGAAACATTCTTCTAAGTAATATAGCCCTGAGTGTCCACTTGCTGTACAGAGGTAACTCGTGGTTGCTGTGATGCTGAACACTGTGACACTGTTGTGTCAAATGTGTTAATGGTTACCCACGGTGGACAATGTTTGGTGGGGCTCCCCAATTAAAATAAGGTTGGAAACAGGAGTGGAATCCACTTCCATAATAGCTTGCCTCTGGAAACCCTATGAACCTGGAGAAAGGATGAAAGTCACACAAGTGTTGAGGACTTCAGTTCATAGGGTCACTTTGAGTCACCTACGATTTGAGGGCACTTAACAACAACAACAGGGAACTAACACACTGAGCAAAGGGTAAGAGAACAGATGAATGGAAGCCATGTCCCATGTGTGGTGAACACTGTCGGCCATTGCTTGCTGGCTCAATGCCCACCTTCAAGCTGGGCTCAAAGCATTGCTGCCTTGAGGGCTGGGCAGGGAAGGAGGGAGGAGACATCTCGTCCAATCCAGACATTGTGGTAACATGACCGTTACTAAAGGCTTTCTGGGCATCTGAAGAGATGTGTGCTTCACACATGGAGCCATGAGCCAGAGGCCCTGTGTCGAGCTGTTTCTTTTGAAGACTCTACTCTCTGGCTCAGGAGATTCGGGAGGAGAGGCTCTGTGAATAGTCCTGGCCAGTGGAGGGTGGGAGGACTCCAGCTCCATTCGTGGCCTGGGCATTCAGTGGTCGGTGTGAAACTTTTCCTGAGTTCGCCTTACTGAGGAACAGCCGTGTTTGAGATGGTGGGTGTTCCAACAGGCTGGGTCTGTCGGTGCTTCCTCCTTCAGTGTTGTTAGAGTCACTGAAAGGAGGGCTGGTTTGTTAACTTCACACCGTCCAGCCCACCCTGGCTGACTCTGTCCTTCTACCCAGGGCATGGATGGAGTTGGATGGCTGACTGGAGGACCCGGCCCTGTCTCCTCTGCTTTCCTCAAAGGAGACTTAGTGGTGGAGTGGTTAAAGCACTTGGCAGCTGACCGAAGGGTTGGTGATTTAAACCTTCCAGCATCTCCTTGACAGAAAGGGGAGGAAATCTGCTCCTGTAAAGACGTGTGGACTGGGAAGCGCAGAGGCGCTTCCCCTCTGTCCTGTAGGGTCTCTGTGAGTCAGGATTGACTAAATGGCATTGCGTTTGGTTTTTGCTTTCTGATTTCTCAGCAGACCACCTCTCCTTTCCCCAGGCAGGTGAGCTGAGAGGTTGAAGGTTCAAGTTCACCTGGAGGTGCCTCAGAAGAAAGGCCTGGTGATGTACTTCTTAAATCAGCAGACTCGCTCCCAGAGATGTTTGGAGGCTGTGAGTGGCTGTTAGGTGGCCCCTGACACCCCAGACCATTCTGGTCCCAGGGAAGGTACTGGCTCTGTTACCTCGTGAACAGCACTTGCCCTGGTGGGATGTAGTTAAATTCACCTGAGGCACGAGCACTTTGAAAGTTAATCACAAATCTCACTGCAAAGGCTTTTTGGGTGGGAGAAGCTGGCAGGTGGGGACACGTCCCCACTGGGCAGCAACTTCACTCTAGCTGATTTTTTTTTTTTGGCATTCAAAATATCTTCTTGATTTTTTTTTAGGAGAATAGGGTAAGAATGATAGATAATAAACAATGCACTATAACAGATAAGGAAAAACGGTTTAAAAGGAACGATGAATAAGTGAAAATCTAACTTTTCTGTAAACTTTAAAAATTATTAAAAAAATGAAATTTCCAATTCTGAAAACATCAGCACTAAACTCAATTTCCAAACCTCACTCTGGAAGACACAGCCAACCTGAGGCAGGGCCCTGCCAGAGACTTCTGGGCTAGCTGGCTTTCTCTTCCCTTCTGGTGAGCCCAGGATCCCTGGGAAGCAGGTGGGATTGGCCGGGGTTTGGATTTTTGAGGTGACAGTTCCCCCCACATCTCCAAGCCGCATCCCAACTCTCCGAGGAGGTCACAGGCTCCACCCCTACTCTCCGCTGAGAACTCAGGTACCTGTGTCACCTACACTGTCGTCATCATCTTTCCTCCAAAAGAAGTGAGTCAGTGTGGAAGGGGCTGGACTTCCTGGACACTGGAGCCCTGTGGGTTCCCACCCCAAAGAAAGAAAATCCATGTCTGGAAGGAAGATGCAAGACTGTGATGTCTCCTCTCATTCTCCTGACAATCCCAGTTCTCTGCAGGCTCACTGCAGATGTCTTAGTCTCCCAGGGCTGCTGTAACAGGAATCCCACCAATTCCTCATGTTTTGGGGAGGCCAGAAGTCCAAACTCCGGGCTCCAGCTCTCTCTCTCTCCCTGCTCTGGGGGAAGATCTTTGTCTCAGCTTTCCTTGGTTCCTCGAGGGGGTCTTCTCTCCACATGACACTCTGTCCCCCCTTCCTGCTCCCCTCCCTCCATCCCTGCCTGCTTGTTCCTGAGTCGTGCTGCTCCTTTGAAATCAGAAGCCATGAGCTTTAAGACAATCCTACCTTGATGTCATTGTTGTTTGGTGTCACTGAGCGGGCTCTGACTCATTGTAACCTAATGCAGAACGGTGTGAGGCATCGACTGGCTGGCCGGCGCCATTCTCACAGCCCTTGCGATGCTCCAGTCCATTGCTGCACTCGCTCTGTTAGCCCATCTCCTTGACTTCTCTCGGTCGACCTGCTGACCATCCAGGGCTACACCAACACATCAAAGAAAGCTCTATTTTCAAATAGGGTTTTATCCGCAGGTCTAGGGTCCCAATCCCACCAGCTTCTGGGGAGGCCGCATCCGTCCAGAACAGCTGGTGAGTGAGTCACAGTGATGGGCATTCCTACAAGGCACGGAGGCACAACTTGAAGCTGGAGACACTGAGCTGAGGTGTCTCAGCAGAGGAGACAAGTCAGAATGAAAAGAAATCAAAGTGAAAACGAGGGGTGGGAGGGAGGCTCAGGGCTTGCCTTCGGTGCTGTCCCATCACCAAGAGGTGTGCATGTCAAGGCTGGCCACGGGCCTGGGAGCGGCGCATGGCACCACAGGTCTAGGCCTCAACTTGTCTCTGTTAGATTCTGGCGGACAGGGAGACACCAGCCCCAGCTGCTGCTGACGGAGGCCAGTGACTTTGTTGTGTGGGTGTTCTGTGTCTCAGGGGATGTGATTTGACCTGAGGTTTACCTGCATGAGAAACAAGTGCCCAATAATGAGGTCTCATTAGACCACACAGGCCCCGATCTTGTCAGGCCTGTCTGGTTACAGCCTCCAGACATGGTGAGTTCATTCTCGCTCCTGCCTATGTGATCACCTTCCAGAAATATCTAATGGAAGTACGGAGTAGGGCTGGCAGATACTGTCCATTCGACTGCCACCTTTTTGCTCCTTGAATCCCACAGGAACCAAGTTGATTTCTATTCCTTACAGCCTACAGGACAGAGTGGAACTTCTTCACTGGGCTTATGTGATGCTAAATCTTTATGGAAGCTGACTGCCTCATTCTCCTTCTGTGGAGTGGCTGGCTAGTAGGATCGAACCTCTGAACTGTCTGCTAGTAAGCCAATGCTTACCTTACTATGCCATCAGGGATCTTTCTCACCTAGGATGATAAACAGACCTCTAATTTGTTCCAGGTCTGGAAGGAAATGTACTCAGGGAAGTGGCCACAGCATCACGGACTGCTTACTCATTACTGGTCCCAATGTTAGCCTTTAAGTCACCTGTGGTCATTCCATTGCGATGTGGCAACGCAATTAACACAGATGAATTCCATGGCAGAGGAACGAGCTGGTCAGGAGATCAAGGATGGCTTGTCTGAGCAGCGACGCTTTAGCTGAACCCTTAAGAATGAATGAGTTACCTGGGATGTGTGTGTGTGTTTCTAAATGGAATAGATAGCATGAACAAAGGCCCTGTGGTCAGGGCATGGAATTCCGGGGTGGAAAGCCAGCCTATAATTCTGGACAGCACAGAATTTGAGAGGGAGGCAGCAGTCAGCCTCCAGGGGATGCCAGCTCGGGAGACAGGCCTTTAAGTATAGAGCAAATGAAAGGTCTTAGGGCTGTGTGCTCGGGTGTGGGTGCTGCAGAACAAGGTCAAAGTGCCATTTGAACTTGGGAGGAAGGCATGGGGAGAGGGGGGCAGAGTCAGAGTTTCAATCCCCTAAACTCATGCCTGGAAGTCCCAAGAGTCTGTGAAGGCGTCAGAGATCCCGGGCCACTTCCTCCCTCTGAGGGCCCTGGCCCTTCCTGAGTCCTGCTGGGGGGTGGGGTGGGGGCTCTGCTGACTCAGATGTGAAGCCTCACCCCTCCTCCAGTTCCACAAAACGCTCCTCTTGACAAATACTTGTGGGGAGAATGTTTACTGAAGCGCTTGGGGCCATAGTGAGGGGTGGCATCAGGCTTTGCCTAGGACACCGTTTAAAATGCTGCCTTAGGCACATCAGCTCTTCCAAGTCATTTAGACCACCCGTCCTCCCCACTCTTCAGGAGTCCCAGGGCCCCTCCCCCAGGGCCCCTCCAGGCCCTCTTCCTCTCCTGGCTCTTCCCTTCCCTTTTTTGGCTCCGTGCCCCTCTATCCATTTTTGTGCTGGAGTTGCTCACCTCCCATCATCTGCAGGGCAGTTCAGCTCTCTCAGCTCCTTCCTCAGCCTCCAGACCTCGAGTCACAACTGGAGAACCTGGCCTTTCTACAAAGAAGATGGCGCAGAAAGCGAAGAAGGAAGTCCCTGCCCCTCACAAAACTGAAGCCAAAACAAAGGCATTAAAGGTCAAGAAGTCAGTCCTGAACGGCGTCCACAGACACACAAACACACAAAAAGATCCACACGTCACCCACCTTCCAATGGCCTCAGAAGCTGAGACTCCGAGGGCAGCCCAAATACCCCCGGAAGAGCGCCCCCAGGAGAAACAAGCTTGACTGCTCTGCCATCATCAAATTTCTCTTGACCACTGAGTCAGCCATGAAGAAGATAGAAGATAATAACACACTTGTGTTGATTGTAGATGTCTAGGTTAACAAACACCAAATCAAACAAGCTGTAAAGAAGCTCCATGACACTGATGCGGCCAAGGTCAACACTGTGATTAGGTCTCATGGAGAGAAGAAGGTCTGTGTTCGACTTGCTCCTGACTACGATGCTTTGGATGTTGCCAACAAAATTGAGATCATCTAAACTAAGTCCAGCTGGCTAATTCTAAATACCAATTTTTCTCATAGAAAACAAAACCAAAATCAAATAAAACAACTGGAGAACCTGAACATGGCATTGTGTTAGGCTCTCGGGTCGCTGCCTTTCTGACTGTGGCTGGCCTCCCACTTCCAACATTTTGTAGCATCTCAGGCAAGCATGAGAAAGTCCAGTCTCCAAGTTCAACCTCACCTCCAAATGAACACCCACCGTCTCCTCCTCCCTCTTTAGGGACTTGGAGGAGGTGGGGGGATGTGGCTTGCTCTTCAACCTCCTTTCTGTCTTCCTTCGCTGGGGGCTGTGGTGGGAGAAAGACCCCCTTTCTTGATCAGCTGGTGTCACAGTGGCACTTGTTGTGTGATGCTTCTTCTCTGGCCATCACTGAGGGCCCTTCGGGGCCTCTGTGTGGCCGTCGCACGGGCTCCAGATGGAAGGAGATGGAAGGAAGGACAGAGGTATGGGCATATGTGTTATATGAATGGATGGTAGACTGGAGCCGTGACCAGTGGATGGAGGGAAGGGGAAAAGGGACAGATGGATGAGAGGGCTAGAGGACATTGGTGATTCTCCACACTGGGGCCTCTGAAATTCTGGGGTGAAACCACAGTGTGTGAGAAAAATGCCATTGTCAGCTGGTGGGCAGAGGGCCAAGTTCCAGGTTGGAAAGTAACTGGATCATGAAGAACCAGAAAGGACAGAATAACTATGATTAACTCAAATTACCCACTTGAGAGGCAAAGCATCCATCCTAACAGTGGATTTTCAGAGTGTGGTGGTGGGGACTTTCTGCCACTGCCTTAGCTCCCTCTCAGGAGCATGGTCTGCAGCTGCCTCGCGTGTCTGCAACTGGAGACATGTAATTCACCTGTTGTTCAATGTCTTCAACATCATCAACAGCTGTGAGGCCAACAAAAGACAGAGAGCTGGTCAGACTGTGGGGAGACTGTGGGGAGACTGTGGCGAGGTGTAGCTTGAGACTGTGGCAAGGTGTAGTTTGATGGAGCCCTGGAGATGCAGCCAGAGTTAAAGGCTTTTCGTGTAGGACAATTGAAGGAAGAACGGACTTGTGACTGCTATGAGATAAAGCTTGGCGGACAGTTGAGGAGACCAGACGCTTCTTGTTTTTGTGTTGTTGGACTGACTGTGGCCTTTCACTTGCTGAGTGAGAAGCTGTCTGAATTAAGTGTGTCATTGTTAACTGGCTTGGGACTGCTGTTTGCTAAAACTTGGACTTTCACTGTGTGTCATCCTTTGTCTACCCCTCTCTGCAACCTATTTCCTTAATAAACCCCACAACTGTGAGTAAAGTCAAGTCTGTGAGTCAACATGCAACAAACAGTGGGCCCAATTTTATAGAAAGAGGTGCAGAAGCGGGGCAGGAGGGTGTCTGACGCTGTAGCTTTTTGTCTGGTACTGTGGATGCTATTGATGGGGACAGTTCCCTTTTGCAGAGTTCGTGGGAGTCAGACACACCCACCTCAGCATTGTTTTTTTTTTTTTTTACACAGTCAAGGAGCAAGCAGAGGACAATAGAGCACGTCCATCACAGAAGTCACTGTTTCCAGTTCATCAAAGGAAGATCCCAGAAGCTTTCCTCCATCTGTGTTGTGAAGGACAACAATCCTTTGAGGGGACAGTTCTTTTCCAGTTCACTTGGAGCTCCTTCCAAACCAGCTCCAGCACTACACTGTACAATATTCTGTTGTGATCCACCAAATTTTCACGGACTAATTTCTGGAAGTAGATTGCCAGGCCTTTCTTCCTAGTCTTAGCCTGAAGCTCCACTGAAGCCTTTCCATCATGGGTGATCCTGCTGTTGTTTGAATCACCAGTGGCATCACTTTCAGCATCACAGCAGTGAACAAGCCAGCACGTACGATGGACTGAGAAGGCTTGTGGTTCATGGGACTAGGTGGTCTCATGTTTAGCACTCGGCAGGACTCCCCACGTGGCTGTGACCCAGAATGCACAGAGAGCACTGGGCAGATGTTTCTGTAGAGGGCGTCCCCAGCTACCTCTGGTCTGCCTGCCTGGTAGTTTCTGTGAAACAGGAGTGGGAGGTGGGCTTCATCCGTTGGACCCAGAGCAGGAGCCACAAAGCCTCTGGTGGCCTCCCCCATGCTGAGTGGGTGCTGGCTCAGGGCACTGGTTCAGTCGTAGGAGGGAAGTGAAAACCCAAGTGGAGGAACAGCCGAGCACCCAGGGCTGACCCTGCTGCAGAAAGGAAGCTCAGCGCTGAGAGATCACAAGGGGGGCTGCCCTGCTCCCACCCTCTGGAACCCTATCCTCACAGGAGCCTTGAGACAGCTCTTGAGAATGAAAAACCAACATTGCACCTTTACGGTGAGGTACAGAGAGGTCAACAGAAGAACCACAGGTCACACAGCTGAGCCGCGAAGCGGCCTCATGGAGTTCTTTTCCTGGAGCCCAAACTTGAGCATATCAGAGATCATGAGGATGGTGCAGGACCAGGATAGGTTCAGATCCCGTGTTCCTAGGATCACTGTGACACCCTAAAAGCAAACGCCCTGGTGGCCGAGTGGGGAAAGAACTGTGCTGCCAACCTAAAGGCATGAGTTTGAATCCACTGCCTGCTCTTTGGGAGAAAGGTAGGCCATCTCCTCTAGTGTGATTTACAGCCTCTGAAAACCCTCTGGAGGGTCAGCTAAGAGTTGGTTCTAACTCAACTCAATGGCACTCACGTAACAACAAAGGTCCCAGTGGGAGGTCGGTGAATTGCTCTTTATTCTGGGGCTGGAGCTCTAAGGCTGCTTTGGGGCTATAATGTGAATGCCTGCATGTGTGTTTGCCGGCACAGTGGGGTGTGTGTGTGCATGTAGGTAAACACGGACACGGACCTAATCCTGGGAGAGCTGCTGAGCTTTCCAGACACCCCACAGCGAGGAGGCTGTTCCCAGGGCAGGGTCCATGCTAAGAGCTGTAGAGATGGCAATGCTGGAATGTGGCCCAGGTCTAAGGCCACACAGAAAGAAGGAGGGGGAGGGAGGGGAGAGGGAGGGAACAGAGGTGAGGGGGAAGGGAAGGAGAGGAGAGGTGAGGGGGAGGAGAGGAGAGGGGAAAGGAGAGGGGAGGGGAGGGGAGGGAGAGGAGGGGGAGGAGGGAGGAGGAGGAAAGGAGAGGGGAGGGGAGGGGAGGGAGAGGAGGGGGAGGAGGGAGGAGGAGGAAAGGAGAGGAAGAAGAAGAAGAAAAGAATTACTATTTTGGAGAAAATGAACATAACAAATGTTGTTGTTGTTGTTATGTGCCGTCGAGTTGCTTGCGACTCATAGCGACCCTATGTACAACAGCCCTAAACTCCGCTGTCCTGTGCCAATCGCACTGTCTCTGACACTCCCATCCCAATTATCCCAGTCACTGAATCAATATTTAACAATTTTTATAGATGGACTTTCAGAAGAACAAGCAAATCTGTCTCAGAAATAACAGCCAGAATGCCCTTAGAAACAAGGAGGGCGAGACTGTCGTGTACGTGGATGTGCTATGAGGCAGGTCCAGTCCCTGGAGGGGGCTATCATGCTTGGCAGAGGGTCAGTGAGAAGGAGGAAGAAGCTGGAGGAGATTGACACAGTGGCCGCAGCAATGGGCCACATCAGCAACGATGTTGAGGAGATGGCGCCGGGCAAGGTGTGTCTGAGTTGTACACGGGTTGCTATGAGTTGGAACCAACTGATGGCACCTAACAACATACGCACAAGGAATAATGGTTACACTTTCACAACGTGGTTTGTTGTTGTTATGTGCCGTCAAGTTGCCTGCGACTCATGGCGACCCCATGCACGATAGCTTTCAGCCCTGCCCTGTCCTGAGCCAATCTCAAGGTCTCTGACACACCTATTGCCATTACCCCAGATACTGTGTCAATCCATCCCATCCAGCGTCTTCCTCTTCTGTCCCGACTCTCCACCCTTCCAAGCATGATGTCCTTCTCCAAGGACTGGTTCTCCCCTGGCAACATGTCTAGAGTATGTGAGATGGAGCTTCAGAATCCTTGCCTTCAAGGAGCAGCTTGGTTTCACCCTCTCTAGGGCAGATCTGTTTGTTTTCTTGGCAGTTCATGGTATGATCAATGTTCTTCTCCAGCCAACTCCAAGGTATTGATTCTTCTTCTGGCATTGTCCAGCTCTCCAATGCCTAGCAAGTAATTGTGAAGACCGTGGCCTGGAACAAGCAGCATTCTTATTATTTCCATTCTGGCTGTTCTGTTTCCATTAATCTGACTTCCTTATCTCCCTTCTTTTCTTTGATCGATAGGGCAAATGATAAAGACCATCTTGCAAAATTATTCAGAAAGACACATTATCTGGGGGATGTTATTTAGTTTATGAGGGAGTTCTGGTGGCCTAGTGGCAAGAAGCTGCACCGCAATCCCAAAGACACACAGTTTGAATCCACCAGCTGCTCAACAGGAGATGGACGGGCAATCTCCTCCTGTGAGATTAACTGCCTTTGAAAACTCGCTGGAGGGTCGGCTAAGGGTTGGCTCTGACAAATGTTGGTACACAATAACAACATTTAGTTTATGAGCTACTCTGTCCTCTGACTGATAAGGGTGGAGTCCAGGTTTTCTAATTCACTGTCCAGGGTGTACTTTGTCTGAGAACTCAGGGTCTATTCCCTTCTCTATGGCTTTAATTTCCCAAGAGAAGGACTGTGGGATTTGGGAGTTGAATGAGTAGAATAACAGAATGAGAAGATGCCTTGTGACTACTGCTGTCATTGGGTACTGTCCATAGGCTCTGACCCTAATACTCTGACCTATGAACACTGATTCTATGAACAAAACAACGTCAATCCGTCTCGTTAAGGGTTTTCTTCTTTTTCACTAACTCCACACCTTTTCAACCTGTATGCAGAACAGATTATCCAGGAGTCTGGGCTCTATGAGGAGAAATGTGACATCAGGATTGCAGACAGACTCACCAACAAACAATCTGCATTATACAGATGACACAATCCTGCTTGCTGAAATGGGGGAGAACCTGAAGTACTTCTTGCAAAAGGTCAAGAACTAAAGCCTTCAATATGGATTGAAGCTTAACATCAAGAAAACAGATTCTCACCACAGGGCCGACTGGCAGCATCATAATAGATGATGAATAGAATGAGAATGTTAACAGCTTTAGTTTGCTTGGCTCTACAATCAACACTCTTGGTAACAAACAGCAGCCAGGAAAGTAAAAGAATTGCATTGGGAAAGTCTGCTGTCAGGGACCTCACCAGAATACTGAAGAGCAACGATGTCAGTCTGGAGATTAAGGTGCACCTGATCTAGGACATGGTCTTTGTAATCACTTGCTATGCATCAGAGAGAGAAGGAGAATTGATACCTTTGAGCTGTGGTGCTGGAGAAGAGTATTGAATATATGATGGACTGCTAGAAGAACAAACAGGTTTGTCTTAGAGAGGATGAGTCCCAGAGAAGGTGAAACCAGGCTGCTCCTTGGAGACAAGGATTCTGAAGCTTCATCTGACATACTTTGGACATGTTGCAAGGTGGGAGGGATGTCATTCTTGGGAGGGAGGAGGGACAGCGCAGGAGGGAAGACCCTTGATGAGATGGATTGTTTCAGTAATTTGAGTAATGGAGGTAGGCGTGTTAGAGACAATAAGATTGGCACTGGCTAGAGCAGGGTTTAGGGCTGCTGTATACTGGGCTGTAATGAGTCGCAGGTGACTCAATGGCACATAACAACAACAACATCAACAACAACAACAATAATAGCATTCTCATTATTTCCATTCTAGTTGTTTTGTTTCCATTCACCCAGCTTTGTCTCTTTACCTTCTCTTTTTTGGTCCAGGGCAAATGTTGACCATTCGTTACCAAGCAGGATTGTGTAGAGGGGCATGTCTTTAAAGACTCGTCCCTCCTGATACACGAGACAGTCTCTCCATCCTTGCCTCTAAGGAGCATGGCTGTTGCACATCTTCCAAGATAGATCCTTCCCGTTGTCATTAGGTCCCACTGAGTTGAGTACGACTTTATTGTGACCCTATGAACGACCGATCTGATCCCTGTCCTGTCCTGTGCCATCATCATGTCCCATACATTTGAGCCCACTGCTGAAGTCACTGCATACGTCCATCTAGTCAAGGGCTGTCTTCTCTTCCACTGAACTTCCCGAGCAAGATATCCAATTCCAGAGAACAGCTTCTCCAGAGCATCGTATAAATATGTGAGATGAAGCCTGTCACCTTCGCCTCCAAGGAGCACTCTGGCTGCACTTTCTCCAAGATGCCTCTGGTTCTTGTTTGGGCAGTTCAAGGGATAATTCAGTAGATGTGTGGTACTGGGAGAGTGTACTGTCAGAGACATCTCCACATTACTGAGGATCAGTGATGTCAGACTGGAGACTAAAGTGTGCCTGATTCAGGCCATGGTCGTTTCAATCACCTGCTGTGCATCTAAGAGCTGGACAATAAAAAAAAAATTAAAAAAAAAAAAAGAGCTGGACAATGTAATAAGGATGACAGAAGAAGAATCAGTGCCTCTGAACTGTGGGGTTGGAAAAGAGCGGATTAGAACTGCTGATCTTTCGGTTCACAGTCCAGCACATGGCACACTACACCATCATAGAAATAGCTTAACTCAGTCTCCTTAGCTGGCAGACGGAGAAACTGAGGCCCAGAAAAAGGAAGGGAGAGACTTTAGTCCAAATTCAACCATATTCAGTGTCTGGCAGAGCACAGAGGTCTCTGATGTCCAGGCTGGCCCTTGGCCACCACACCCCCTGGCCCAGTGGAATGCTTCCTAGGAGTCCCCACCTCTGGCCCTTGCACTACCCTCCTGGGCTCCAGAGTGGAGACTGCCTCTTTCCTGAGGTTGGGCTGGAAGGACCCTGCATGGGTGGGAGGGTGTCACGTGAGCTGGCAGCTCCTGTCCTTCCTGGTTCTTGCTGCCCCATTTGCAGTTTATCCAGTGGTGCCAGGGTCCCCAAGAGTCCTTCCTGTCCTGATGCTGACCTTCTGAGGATCTGGGGATCAGGTAGCAGTGGGCACCCCCGCTCTGCTGCCAACCTTGGAAACAGATATGAGTGAGCTGAAGGAAAGCCCCAAGAGGCGGCCTCCCCAGGCTGACCCTGCCCCCAAGTGGGCAGAGTGTGGAACTGCCCGCTCACTGCCCTGGGTCGGCTCTGGAAAGGAGCAGTGGGTCCGCTCTGAAACAATGAGGGCTGAGTCACCCCAGCACGCTGTCCCCATTCTGCTTGGCTCCTGCTCTCATGGCCTGGATGGCGCACGGATGGGTCATCTAGTTCAGGTGTCAGGGAAGGGGGCGGGGCAATGGCAGGTATTCCACATTCCTCCCTTATGCAGAGGCTGGGGCTCCGTCCCCCGCATTGTTCCAAGTTCCTGCCTTCCACGTGGGAGACCAGAGAGCTCTGGGGGCCTCCTGGTAAGAAGTTGTGCTGCCAACTCGTAGGCACACACTTCAAATCCACCAGCTGCACCTTGAGAGAAGGATGGGCAAGCTCTTCCCATGTGATTTACAGCCTCTAAAAACCTGCTGCAAGGTTGGCTGTGGGTTGGTTCCAAGTTGATGGTTCATAACAACGTGTGGGAGTTGTTGTTGTTATGTGCCGCCAAGTCGCTTATGACTCTTAGTGACCCTATGTACAAAAGCCCTGAACTCTGCTCTATCTTGAGCCAACCTTTTGGTCTCTGACACATGTACCTCCATTGAGTCAATCCATCTCATCCAGTCTTCCTTTCTCACACTGTCTCTTCACCCTCCCAAGCATGACGTCCCTCTCCAAGAACTGGTCCCTCCTTGAAACATGCCCAAAGTATGTCAGATGGAGTTTTAGAATCCTTGTCACCAAGAAGCAGCCTGGTCTTACCCTCTCTAGGACGAACCTGTTTGATCTCCTAGCAGTCCGTGGTATATTCAATACTTTTCTCCAGCACCAAAGCTCAAAGGCATCAATTCTCCTTCTATCATCCTTAGTCATCGCCCAGCTTTCTGAAGCATAGCAAATAATTACGAAAGACCATGGTCTGGATCACATGCACCTTAGTCTCCAGACAGACACTGTTGCTCTTCAGTACTCTGGGAGAGGTCCCTGACAGCTGACTTGTCTCCTAATTTCCTAGCTTCTGGTACCAAGAGTGTTGATTGTGGGGCTAAGCAAACTGAAGCTGTTAACAATCACAATCTCTTCACCATCTTGCATGATGCTGCCAGTCGGCCCAGCAGTGAGAATTCCCACCCCACACACCTCAGAAGCCCACCCATCCCTGGGGGCTTGCGTGTTGGTAGGCACGTTTAAGAAGAGCTTCTGGAGGATTGTGTTCCAGGGAGCGAGTGTTTCTTTTACTTTTAGAAGAGAGGAGCGAACTGGGGCGGAGGGTGGGGGGAAGGCTTGGCGGGGAGAGAAGTGCAGCAATGAATGACTGGAAATCCAAAATCTCTGGAAATGTTCATTAAAATTATAAAAAAAAGAATTAAGAATAATAATCTGTGAAATTTAGTAAAAGAGAGGTATACTGTACAGAGCATACTTAAGTCCTCAACCGTCTTAGACAGAGGCTGATGTGAAGAAATAGACTCATACTATTTAAAATTATAACTGCTGGTAGACCAGCGTTTTGTCTGACGGCAGAATCTCTCCTCCTTTGTGGTTATAGTTATGTGCTATTTAGCCAGAACCAACTCATAGCTGATCCACCAGCCAGTTTTCAGAGGCTCTAAATCACATGGGAGGAGACTGCTCATCTTTCTCCTGTGCAGCCGCTCCTGTAAGAGAAGCCCTGTTTTTGGAACGGCAGCACACCTCACCCAGTAGGCCATGAAAGCTCTCTCTCTTTCTTTGAGGTCACTTGTTTGCATAAATAGGGTGAGTCTGCCTTCCAACCAGAGGGGCTGCAGTATGATTTAGTCTGGCCAATCAGATCTCTCCCTGGAATTTGACCACCATAGTTAGGGGAAAAATGAACTTCTATCCAAATTTTCTGGTGCTACTCTAGCATAAATATCATAATATCATAAATATCGTTGTTGCTTTAAGGAATGGTTTCCACACAGAATCATTCTTGATGGTTATTAGGTATGGAAAAGAGGGGAGAGAGGAGTAAATCTTAACAAATACATAAATTAGGTGAAGGGAAAGACAATATATGACAACGGGTTGATCAGACATTGTAATTTTTAAATTACATTAATTAATGTTATAAAACTAATTAATGTTATAAAAACTGTAATTAATATGTTATAAAAACTGTAATTAATGTTATAAAACAAAATGTGTATGAATGATTGAAAGAACAGTATGATTTGTAAACTTTCATGCAAATTTTTCATGTACGTTTTTAAAATTAAATTTTGAAAAGAATAAGAACAGAAATTTCTCTTAAAAAAAAAAAAAAGAAGAGCTTCCAGATGGAGATAGACTAGGGAGAAAGGCCTGGAGATCTGCAAAAATCAGCCAAGGAAATCCGCGTGATCAGTGGCATGGCCCTAAGTCATGACGGATGTGGGTGACCAGCAGCACCTGGCAAAGCTTCCTCTTCTGTGCTGGGGTGGCTGGGTCACAGGTGACGTGGCACCCAACAGCAACGTGTGCAACAATACAATCTGCAACCTCTCTCCTCCGCATTTCCTTTCAAAGAGAGAGGTCCGTCCCTTTGGGGATATAACTTTCCAATAAATTTATCTTTGCTAAAATTTTACTCTAAAAAATAAATACAAACAGCTTTGTGTAATCATCAATGATATGTTAGTAACTAAACCATGGCAACTATTAGAAAGGTCATCATTTTTAATAAAATGGAACAGAAAAAATGTTTTGCCTTGTATAAAACTGAGGCTAAAAGAGATTAGGTAATTATTATTAGGTGCTGTCGAGTTAAGTATGATTCCTAGCGACCCTATGAACAAAATCTCTGAACCCTGCCCTATTTTGTGCCTTCTGACACACTAGAGCCCTTTGTGGCAGTCACATCATCCCACCTGGTTGAGGGTCCTCTCCTTCGCTGACCCTCCACCCTTCCCAGCATCATGTCCCTCTCCAAGGAATAGTCCCTCCTAGGAACACGCCCAAAGCATGTGAGGTGAAGCCTCCTCATTCTTGCCTCCAGAGGGCACTCTGGCTGCACCCTCTCCAAGACTTTTTTTCTTTTAAATTTTTTATTTTATTATTTTTGTGTGTGTGTGCCGTCAAATCAGATCTGACTGGTACAGGAGGAGATTGTTCCTCCTTCTCCAGCAGAGCCTCTGGTGGATTCGAACTAGGCACCTCTGAGATTGCAGTGCAGCTTCTTGCCACTAGGCCACCAGAGCTCGCCACAAGACTTTTTTTTTTTTAAATTTTTTTTTGTGTGTAGTCAAATAGGATCTGACTGGTACAGGAGATTGGTCCTCCTCCAGCAGAGAATCTAGTGGATTCGAACCGCTCACCTTGGGGATTGCAGTGCAGCTTCTTGCCAGTAGGCCACCAGAGCTCACCTCTAAGACATATTTCTTTGTTCTTTTGGCTGTCCATGAGATGTTCAGTGTTCTTCTCCAACTCCACAGCTCAAAAGCATCAGTTCTTCTTCTGTCCAGCTCTCAGATGCACAGCAAGTGACTGGAAAGAAAGACTATGGCCTGAATCAGACACACCTTAGTCTTCAAACTGGCATTATTGCTTCTCATAATTTGGAGAAGTCCCTATTTGCAGATTTCCTCTGTATTTCCCGACTGCTGGTACCAAAGGTATTAACTGTGGATCCAAGCAAGATGAGGTTGTTGAATCTTTGTTTTCTTGACATTGAGATGCAATCCACACTGAAGGCTGCATTCCTTGATCTTCTGCAACAAGTGCTTCAAGTCCTCCTCACTTTCAGTAAACAAGATTGTGTCATCTGCATAATGCAGGTTATTGATGAGTCTCTCTCCAATCGTGATGCCACACTCCTTAATTAATTACAGCCCTGTAATTAAAAGCCCTGGTAGTACAATGGTTAAATATCTAGCTGCTTGACTGAAACTTTGTTTAAAACCATCAATTGCTGCACAAGGTAAAAGTCTAGATCTGCTTCTATAAAGATTCAAGTTCAGTGCCATGGAGTCACTTTCAAGTCATAATGATCCTCTTATTGCACTTCCAAGACTCAAATCACAATGGAAATGATCGTCTTTGTCCCCTGGAGCAAGCCTCTGGGCTGGCGGCACCACTGACCGTGGGCTTACCGCCTAGCAGACCTGAGGTGAGGGTGGGGGAGTTCCACTCCGTCACATGAGGTTTCTAAGAGTTAGTATCCACATGACCCAACAACAAAAGTCCTCAACGTCCACCCTTTACCTGTCTCTCTGGCGAGATCACAGCCTGCTGTCTTGCTTCCTTTGTCTCTTCCACCAGAATGGAGGCTCTAGAGAGGCAGAGCCCAGTGAGCTTTTGCTGCTGAATTCCCAGCACCTGGTGGAGAATTAGCTCAGTGCCTCACAAAAGCTACAATGTTTGCTGAATTAGAGCATGAATGGGTAACAGTCTCCTCTGGGAGCCTGCGCAATCTTTACCTCTGGGCTCCTTCAGCCTGTCACTGCCTCTTCTTTGTATCATTGAGCAAAGGGAGATTCGATTGACTGTTCCCGCCTAATCCCTTGGTCACAGGCTGGGTCTAATAATAGTATTTATCAAAACCAGTCACCATCAGGTTGATTGCAACCCGTGGTGAACTTCTGCATGTCTGAGTGGACCTGTGCTCCCTGGGACTGTCAGGAAGCAGATTGCCAGCCTTTCTTCCATGGTACTCTGGGAGGACCTGAACCTTCAGCCTTTTGGTTTGTAGCTAAGCTCGCTGTTGACATCTCAAAAATATGCTGATATTTACAGAGAACTCACTGTATATCAAGCCCTGTTCAGAGCCTTCTCGTGTACCACTCTGCCCTCCCAACCAACCCATGTCCACCCTTGTTACAGAGACAGAGGTGTGTCCGCAGCCTCTCACCCACTCTGCCATGCTGCCTTCCTGGATCTCAGCATACAACCTGGCACAAAGCCTGTGTCCTGTGAGTGTTTGTTGGCCAAACATTTGAAATCTGGACAGTCTGGAAAATCCAGACCTGCTGTCACATTCACAGTACAAAGTCCACCCTTAGGACCAGCGCTCCACATTACAATCCTGCAAACAACCAGTCCTGGGAGGTGCACCCTCTGTCAACACCTCTAATTCATCCTGGGACACTGGCCCTCTGTCCCCTATGCTGTGCATCTTTGGGAAGGTGCCCCTATGCTGTGCATCTTTGGGAAGGCCACCTTCCCTCTCTGAACCTTGGCAGAAGGGCCAGACCTAGAACCAGAGATGTCTGGAGGCGTGTGGAGATTTTGCAGAGGCCGGAAGTGAGAGCGTAGCAGGAACCCTGGTTCCCACTTTCATTTCCCCAGCCCTACAGGGAGTTCTGGCAGCTAAATGGTAAGAAGCTGCGCTGCGATCCCAAAGTACATGGTTTGAATCCACCAGCTGCTCTGTGAAAGGAGGATGGGCAACTTCCTCCCATGCATTTTACTGCCTCTGAAAACTTGCTGGAGGGTCAGCACTCCACAGCACACAATCACCACCTCTGCCTCCCCGTCTTCCTGGGCTGTGTGGTCTGTGTTCCTTGGGGGCGACCTGGAGTGAAGAACGTGGGATAAAAAGCAGGATGCAAAGTCTGCTTGGTGTCCACTGAGCCCGGAGGTTGCGGAGCTTGACACGGGAGGACAGGGCACAGGTCCCTAACTGGGCTTTAGGAGTTCCGATGGGTGACCTGATCTGTGGTTGTAATGGAGGCTGTGTAGATTCAGAGACATCACTGGGGCATTGGCCGGGCACCCTGGCTTGTCTCTGAATCCTCCCAGAACCCAGGGGATGACGACCAGCTCAGACGTGGGCTAAGCTCCAGCCTCGCCGCCATGACTCTGTCCCATTTAGGGCACCGTGGGTCTGTGCACATACCCACTGAAGGGAAGGGGGTTTGGTCTGGGGGACAAACACCCTTTCAAGGGGCCACTGAGCAGGAAGGGTTGAGCTGGAGCTGGCAGTAACCAGTCCTCTCCTGGTGTGAGAACCAGGGCCTGTGCCTGCAGGGACCCCACCGGGCCATGTCTCATACATGAGGCGCTGCTGCCACCTCGTGGTCCCCATGTGACACCACAGCCGAGACAGGTGTCTGACCTGACCTCCACCCACCTGGAGTAGGCCATCCTGGACCCCACCTCGTCTCACAGCCAGGCCCCCTCTACCCTGGTCCACAGCCGGGCCCCCTCCACCCCGCACCATCAGGGACACCAGTTCACACACAGGAGGACAGGGGCACAGTAACAGGCAGTCTCCAGGATGGGGAGTCCAGATGTGGGGTCAGGGGCTGACCACTGAGAGCAGGGAAGGTCAGGAGGCGGCTGAACTGGGTCCATGCCCCCAACAGTCCAGGGGCGATGCTGAGGCGGGTCTGGGATTGGGGCGTGTGGGGCCCACAACAGTTAATAATGCACTTGGTGCATCTTCCCTGGGACTGGTGCCAGGCTACAGTGATGCCGAGAATGAGGAAACTGAGGCACAGCTGATCATCAGGTCATTTCCCACGGCCGAGTCAGGGTTTGCTCCGCTCCATGGCGACTGCAGAGGGTGCGTCTGTGTTAGCAGGTGGAGGCCGACGATGTGGGGGTGGGGGTCCAGTGGCCCATGAAGGGGTGGAGGCACCTTGTCCCCCACCCAGCCCCAGGCTGTCGGCCCAGTGTCCCCCCACAAGGCAGCTGGACAATGGCACCTCCTTAATTCAGCCCCCAGAGCCAGGTAGACCCGCAGCTGGGTCTATTGCACGAGGATGACTGCAGGTGACCCGAGGCAGGGTTGCCAACTGCATGTGCCAGGCTGCCGGCCCCGCTCTGAACTGCCCTTCTATCTGGACCCTTCCCAGGCAGGTGCTGTCCCTCATTGAGCCCCGGCCACGCACCCTGTGCAGAATGCCACCTGTTCTGACATTCCAGATCCCCTGGGTCCTGGGTCTACTGAACCCAAAAGGCCCCGACACCCATGTTACCTGGCTGTCCCACTCAATCCCAAACCCTCACTTCCTAACCAGCCTCCCTATGCTGTACTCCCCATGCCTTGACCATTACGCGCTCAGGGACCACCACACACGTTTAACTACATTTAATCATCTGTACACATATAAGTGGGCATTTTAACTGTTTGCAGGGCCATCGGCCCCTGGAGCCAACCTCGGAAAGTTCTGGGCTTCCCAGCTGACCTGGAGGGACGGATCCCTTGGCTTTGATATATGTGAAACCATAATTCTTCCAAGGGGAGCCTGTTTGGTAAATGGGGGTGAGAAGGGCAGCCCTGAGGGAAGGGGGTCCTGGGCAGGGGACACCACTGTGAGTAGAAAGGGTTGGGAGCCCACTCTTCCACAGCTTAACACACAGCGAGGCAAGACCCTGCTTCACTGAGCCTCAGTTTCCCCACCTGTAAGTACTGGCCAAAGCCACTGACCCCACTGGGCTGTTGTGAGGTATGAATAGGCCAGGGGAAGGGAGGGAACAGAACCCTGTCCCCACGACCTATGACACTATGGCCACTGAAAGCCAGCAGATCAGGGGACCCCAGGGCTGCATGTGTGCACCCGTGCATGCCACACCCCAAAGCGGGGGACTTAACAGATCTGTTATTGTCACAGGCCTTCGCTGCCCTTTGTGACCATGCAGGAACCAGATGGCAAAGGAATATGTTAGAACAAAGATGATCACAAAGTCCAGTCTGTTAGGAGAACAGATCACTTGGAATCGAGTTCAAAACTCAGCTTCCTGCTCCAGCTACTTGGGGGAAGGTGTGCTGTTGCTGGATGTGATTGAGGAGCCCTGGAGGAGAGGCCTATCCCGATGGACGTCACCTCGAGCAGGACAGGATGAGGGTGCCTTGTGCCCAGTGGGGGCGCAGTGACACAAATACACACACTTTGTGGGTTGAACTTGTACTACTGATGTGTGGACAGGAGATCTCGAGTCTGGGCCAGCTGTGTGGGTGGCATTACTGGGGTGTCATAATTCCCACTGCTCCAGGGCCCGCTCAGGCTACACCACTGGGGTGTCATACTCCCCACCGCTCTGGGGCCCGCTCAGGCTACACCACTGGGGTGTCATACTCCCCACTGTTCTGGGGCGCTCAGCCTACACCACGGGCCTGCCCACCGTCTCAGGGGAGGGTTAAGTGCAGAGTTCACTGTGGGTGCCCCAAGCCACTCCCTCTGCCCCCACTTCACTGGGAGGGCTCGATGGGGTCAGGTCTCTGGGTCCAAACCACACCTCAGAACAGGGGCTGCTGCATGCCTCTGCGGAGACCCCTCCTCATTCTCAAGCTCTATCCCCAAATTTCCCGTGAATTCCCCTTTTTGAGTCCTGGGGTCCACTGAGCCTCCCTGACACTCCCGAACAGCAGGCTTTGAGGCAGACCCCCCTCACTGCAGCCCTGGCCTCCCACGTGGAGGGTGGGCGAGGGGAGCAGGGTGGGCAGGAAGTGGACTCCAGGCCAGTAGAGCACAGCCAAGGCTGGGGACACTCTGGAGAATTCATGACACTAATCCCTGGCGTTGTGTGTGTGTGGCGTTATCCAGAAGGGGTTCATCACGCCTGCCTCTGAGGACACCCGCACTGTTCCCTCCTCACACCTGGCTAACTGGGTCTGGCTCAGTTATCTGTCAAGCGGGCTGGGAAACTTTTCCTGTCACAATGAGTCCACGGGACAGCTTCCAGGGTCAATTGATCCCAAAGCTGGGGTGCCTGACCCCTGAGCCCTCTTGCAGATGTTTACCGGCAGGCAACCCTGTCTAAACATTCTCCCTCCCTGTGTCCCACACGCCGGACGGTCCAGCTGGACCATCTCACTAGGTCCTGGGAGGGCCACTGAGGCTGAGCCCGGGTGGCGAGCAGGTGTGGCTGGTTCCTCGGTGCTATGCCATCTACAGATACTTCTGGGGCTGTCACCAGCCCAGCCCAAGGAAGCCACTTCTTCCGTGGAGACTGAACAAGGCTGCTGCCAGAGGGCTGGTTTTCTACCTTTTATTGGGGATACAAAAGGCACTCCTCCCAAGAGGACCTCGAACATGGGCCCCCAGCCTACTGGAGGCCTGTCAGGAGGAAGAGAAAAGATGAATGGAAAAGGCAGTGGGGGCAGTGGCGTGCCCGGGTGCCCCAGGCACCCAAGCCATAGCCTGTCCTTGGGATCTGGCGGCCCCCAGCATGCACAGCTCTCAGTGCGCCCTGCCTGCAGCAGCCGGCAGAAGCCTCGGGGCGATGCGAGACAGGGCCGGTGACAGCCGCTCCTCCGGTCCCCATTCCCCGGCAGGGCCGTGCCTGGCAGTGAGGCCTGGAAGAGGGCTCCCAGGATGAGTGCATGGAGGGGTCACCAGGGCAGGGAGAGTCACACCAGGACACCCAAGCAGCTGGCCTGTCGCGGGCCCCTAATTCTCAGCCAAGTTGTAGTGGTCGGTTGGGGTGGGGAAGGAAGCAGACAGCCAGGCTCCCAGTGGGGAACCAATCTGTTCCCCCAAATCCATCCGCTGCCTCCCCACCCCAAGGCGGCATGGACTGTCAGCAGCTGGGTCAGCTCCACTGAAGAGAGAGGAGGGGGCAGCCACCCCCAAAGCAGCCTAAACACCAAAGGGGGAAGAGAGGCCCTGCGTGGGGTGTGGGAGCGGCAGGCCGGGCGCTGGGGCAGGCCCAGCCCTCACAAGGCAAACAGCATGTCATCATCTTTGTCCTTGGTCTTCTTCCGAGGGGCAGTGCCAGAAGGAGGTCCTGGGGGACCCTCGGCTGAGGGGCTGGAGAGGTTGGGTAACCGATCGGCAGCCTTGGCCCGCTCTTCCAGGAACTTGTCAAATTCTAGAGGGAGGAGAGAGTGTGGGCATGGGTAGGGGCCAGAGCTCGGGGAGGGGAGGGCGCGCAGGGCCAGGGGACTACTACCTTCACTGGTGACGCCCTTCGCCTCTTCAGCGTCGTTCCCCTGGAAGGAGAGGAGAGGTCAGTCAGGCCCTCTGTGGCCAGCACTGTGGGCTGGGGCGGGTGTTGGCCCGCTGGTGTCACTCTGCCTGTACTAACTGCCTCAGGGTCACCTCCCTCCTTCCAGCCCGTTTCTCTTCAGTAAGATGGGAACGATGGAGCTGGCCAGCTGTGGAGCTAAGACGCGGAGGGCTCAGCGGGGCTGTGGTGCCAGCAGCTTGTCCTCCGTCTGCGCCTGGCCCAGGTGGAAGGGCTGACCCCTGGGGACTAAGCAGTGCATGTTAGAGCTGGGGACAGAGGCTGAAGCGACTGGCTGTCCTCTCTAAAGGGATGCTTCCAGGAGAGACAGGCGCATGCCGCAGGAGGGGGGCCCCTTCCGGCTGCTGAGGTGGCCCACAGTGGTCCTCTCCTTCCTCACTGTCGGTCCACCTGACCCCTCAGGCACCGCATGGCTGCTCCATGACCCTGTGGACGCTCACTTCCTCAGGAACAAAGTGAAAGCCCGGCACCCCAGCCTCCAGAGCTGGACCAGGCTGCAAGGCGGGCGAGCCCCGACTTACCACGTCAGTGGACAGCCACTGCTCAATGTCCTCCATGAGGGCGGCCTGGGTCACGGGCATCTGGAAGGCAGGACAGAGGGTGAGGCCAGGATGGCGGGGGCAGTGTGTGTGTAATATGGTGGGGGGGGGGGTGAATCCCCATCAACTCTGCACTTTGGTTCCTGCAGCCTGAGCTCCTTGCAGGAAGTGGGTCCTTCTCTGTGGCCCTAAGGAGTAGAGATCTTGACATCCCTCCTCCAGATGACTTCTGGGTCTCCTGGTGAATCCAAGATGCTCCTGTCCAGCTGCTGGGCACCCACAGTCCTGCCCACTGTGCCAATGCTGTGGGTGAGGTGGGTGGGGGCCAGGAGGCTTGGCAGGGGTGGGGTGAGGGGCCTGTCCCAGCTGGAAATGGGCCCCAGATTAAGGCCTGGGCAACTCAGGGAGGGACCAGGACATCCTCTCTGGCTACCACACCAGGATGGGGGTCATCAGGGGCTGACTCCTGCACCTCTGGGGACCCAGGGCTGACAGGGAAGGGGATGTAGCCTCAGAGGATGTTCAGCATGCTAGGGTATGAAGTCCTGAGCACTTGCCTCGCCCTAAGCAGACGCTCAAGAAGTGCTGGTCAGCGACCACTGAGCCACCACCAGGCCAAGCCCTGAGCTCCACCAGCAGCTTTGACGCCCTCCTGGGTGGCAGAGTGGACAGGAGGCAGCCATCCACATCCAGGGGACCAGCAGTAGCACCCTTTCCCGTGCAACTTGACCCAGCAACCTTGCAGCCACCAGAGGGGCTGCTGTGGCCTGGCTTTGGCGTGAGGCTCAGAAAACAGCTCTTGGAGATCAAGGAAGGAGTGGAGGGAGTGGACCCACTCGGTCCACCTGGGAAGACGGTGGGCCTTGGGGCCCCTCTGGCCTCCTCTGGGTTGTCTACAGGTCCTGCACCCTCACAACTCTCTGCCCCCTCCCCTCTTTTTTTTGCTCAAGAAGCAGCACCCAGCAGACAGGGGAGGCCTGGGCCCTTCTTCCCAAGCCCTGTCTCACCATCCAGTCACTGAGCAATTCTCACCACTGTGGTCGCAGTGCGCAGGCAGGGGAGGGGCTGTGGGAGGTCCCTTTGGGACAGAAGGTACCTGTGTGGAGGTGAGTGTGTGCACGCGTGGTCTCTGTGTGTACGTGGCATGTGTATGACATGGTGTGTGTGTATATAGTGTTTGTGTGGTTTGGTATGTCAGTATGTAATGTGTGGTGTGGCACACATGTATGCTGTAGCACAAATAAATATATGCATTTATGTACACACACACACACACACATATACATACATACAAACACACATGGCATGGTGTGTATGTATGCTGTGGTGTGTATGTATGGTATGTTGTGGTGTGTATATATGTGGTCTAGGAAGAGCCTGGGGCCAGGAGGGACCCGGTCCTTGGAGAAGGACATCATGCTTGGAGGGCTGGAGGGACAGCACAGGAGGGAAGTCCCCGGAGGAGATGGATTGACACAGTAACTGGGGCAGTGGGGGTAGGTGTGTCGGAGTCAGTGAGACTGGCTCAGGAGAGGGCAGGGTTCAGAGCTGCTGGACAGAGGGTCACTATGGGTTACAGGCGACTCGACGGCACATAACTACAATACATGAGTTACAGTGTAGTATATACATATGCTGTGGTGTGCATATATTGTATGTTGTGGGGTGTATACCCGTGGTATGGTATAGTATATACACATTGTGGTGTGTGTATGTGGTATAGTCTATGTGATGTGATGTATATGGTGTGGTGAGTATGTCAACTATGTTACGTAGCTATATATGCTGTGCTGTGCATGTATGCTGTGGGGGATATATATGACGTGCTCTGGTATATATATATATATAAAATGTAGTGGCAGGTGAAGCAACAGAGGGAATCCTGCTATGGGGTGAACCTCAACAGTCCAGGGACCCCAGAGCTTTGAATAGGCTGGGACAAAACATCTTAGCACTTTCCAAAAAGATTCTAAGGGGTTCAGATGAGCATCCTAGGATTTAGAAACATGGGCTGATCTAACCCGTTCGTATTAATTGATGGAAGGTGGGAGACCTCCTCAGGCCAAGAGCGGACAAGTAGCAGAAAGAGGACTCCTGGCTTGTCTCCCGACACAGCGGTCCAGCACAGACCTGCACACGGCGGCCCTCGAGGGGAGGCCGGGATTAAACACTGGCCTGTGCTATCCAGCACCAAGGACCCCGAGACCATGGGGCAAACACCGTTGCCCACACAGCTGGCACTGTCTTCAGTCTTGTCCTTGGCATCACACTCTGACAGAGTAACGGGTGGAAGCTTACCACCCAGCCAGACTTACACTCCCTGGGGGCAGGTGATGGACAGGGTTCTAGGAAAGTCTTATTTCAGGCTAGGAGAAGTCACTGACACCCTTAAGTTACAGCAGACGGATGGGTGATATCTGGCCAGTTTCTGCTTTTCTGCAACTGGAAGAATGGAATTTTGCCAACTTCTCAGCAGCCTGACAGTTACTCACTAGGCGACTAGGGCTCCTAAAAGACATTGCATTTTAAATATTAGAGAGGATGCGGAGAGATAGGAGATCTCACACACTGCTGGCGGGACTGTAAAATGGTACAACCACTCTGGAAGGCAGTGTGGCATTTCCTCAGAAAGCTGAACCCAGAAATTCAATATTCTGGCTATTCCACTCTAGGAATATACCCCAAGAAAATGAGAACTGAGACACAAATAGATTTCTGCACCAATGTTCATAGCAGCATTATTCACCATCACAATAACATGGAAACAGTCCAAATGTCCAACCACAATCGAATGGACTGAGAAATTGTGGTACATTCACATACTGGAATACTACACAGCACTCAGGAGCAATGATCTAGAAAATTACTTCGTAACTTGGGAGAGACTGGAGAGCATTATGCTGAGTGAACTAACTCAGTCCCATAAAGGCAAATACTACATAAGACCATTATTGTAGAAATAGAAGGATAACTAAAGTAAAATGTCTATGAGGATTCAAGATGGGGAGGGTGGGAGCAGAGGGGTGAAGACAGGTGGGGGGAAATCACAGCTGCACAATTTGGTGGGTGGAGGAAGGCAGGGTAAAGGAAGTGGGAGAGATCCTGCGAGGATCCGGAAAAGACAGGGTAATGGTGGGCACAGCTCAATGATGATTAATTTTATAAAATACAATGAATGGGAATGAGCGTATGAAACACAATGGGAATGAAGGATAGTGTGAAACACAATGTATGCAAACTTTGTAAGCAAACCAATATACAGTTTTTTTTTAAAAAAAGAAAACCACCAAACAACAACAACAACAAGAGACACTGCATCTATTGTTTCATTAAGGCTCTTGAGTGAGACTCAGTGTTCTCATCTGTGAACAGGGATAACAACATGCTTTACAGTTGACGTGATGACTCAGGCAGATGGGCACGGGAGGTGTTCAGCACGGGGCTTGGCACAGAACACGTACATGTCTGTGAGATAACAGCTCCTGGAAGAAAAGCCCCTGCATCTGTGTGCTTGGCAGGCTGCCCACCACCCTCCCTGTCCTGGTCCTGCCATCACAGTGCAGTGGTGCCTGCACAGTTTAGAGCTGACCCCTGAGGAAGCCTTGGTGCACAGATGGCGTGACCCTGGTGAGTTGCTGGGACTTGACCCCACGGTGGATGAACCAGCTCCCACTGCTTCCACACTGGTTCCCCAGCCTCCAACCTGGGCGCTTTGAAAACGGAGGTCAGAGAATTGCCTCTGGGCTCCAGATCTGGCCAAAGTCAGTTCCCTGGGATATATCCCTTCACACTGCCCAAAAGTATCCAGAAACAAGGCAAGGGGAGAAGCGAGCCTGGGGTGGGGTGTCAAGGGAAGAACTCCCTCCTGTTATTTTTAGGGCTGTTTCACCCTCTGTCTGCATGTCTGAGGAACACAGAGACCTCTGCAGAGGCAATGCCTGACCTCTGACTGCGTCAAGCACCAAGCATGTTGTGATACTATTAGAAGCTGTTATGGATTTTTTAAAAAATCCCAGCCAATAAGGGTTACAAGCTGTCTAAGGAACACAGCTGCCTGATTCAGATTCTGTTTGGAATCCTTGCTCTATCCCTATTGCTGTGTGCCGCTGGGTAAATGACTTAACCTCTCTGACTTAGTTCCCCCAGCTATGAAATGGGAATAGCCTCAAAGCACCAATCTGGGAACCACAGAAGGGAAGGGCACTCAGTGAGCACCCTCTTCCTCGCTCTGGGCAGACCCCTGGACGTAGCAGGCCCCTGCTTACCGAGCCGGTGTTCTGCTGTCGAGCATCCAGGGCTCCCACCAGACCATCTGTTGCTTGGGGGTCCTCGTACTTGACACTGAAACACAGAGAAATTCACAGTCATTAGAGAGCGTGGTGGTTTCTGTTTTGTTTGCTGGTTTGTGGGAGGCAGGTGCACGGCAGAGGCAAACTGGACTCACGCCGTGGCAGAGGGTATGGGTTGAGGCCTTGATCCCTCTGGCCAGCCTGGGAATGGGAGAACTAGGTTCCTTTCCTGTGGAATGGAATCTAATCTGTGACCTGTACCACAGGCCTCTGCAAAGAGACATTTGGGAGAGTGTTGTTGGCCAAAGACCAAATTCCAGGGACTAAGAAGCAACTCAATAACCTTGTGTTCATGTGACCGAGGTGAGGACTTAGGGGACCACGTGAATAAGCCAGGAGTGGAGGGGGACCTGTAGTAGCAAGCTCTCCTGACTGTCATAATGGGGGTGTCATGGGCAGGTGTCACAGCTCTAATGCTTGGGGGGGGTGCCCACCTTCAGGGCCAGGAAGTGTTAGGAGAAGAAAAGCTTCTCTTGCTTCTGGTAAACCTTGTCTAAGATGCCCTGACCCTGGCTGGCCCACACACCCCAGTTGCTCTGCTGAGGGCCCTGAGGTCAGCACCTGGTCAGTGTGAGAGGCCAGGATAGTGCCAGGTGTAGGCCAAGCTGGAGTGATGTGGGGAGCTAGCTTCCAGGTGATGAGGGTCAACCAGGCTGCAAGAAGGAGGGAGGCGGGCACACCAAGGCAAGCTGAGGGAGGGTGGGTCGGTTAAAGGCAGGCAGAAAAGGCCTAGGCCAAGGTGAGGGCCAGAGGGGACAAGGCAAGAAAGAAGTTAAAAGGCCAGTCCAGTCAGGTCACCAGAGCTAGAAGGCCCGGGAGGGTGGGGGCAGGCACTGGGCAGGAGAACAAAGGGAGGAAACGTGATGCCCAGGCAAAGCTGAGCCCTGCCGGGTGGAAGCAAGCCCCAGGGGGGCCTGCGGGGGAACCTGAGAAGGGAAGTGGCCCAGCGGCTGCACCTCAGCGCGTTCCAGACAGGTGCCTCATTCTTCACGCAGTTCTCGCCATGCTCCCTACTGCTGACGTCAGAGACACTCGAGGGCTGCGCTGCGTGTGGGCCTGGCCACCTTTCCCAGCATCCTGCTTACCTGCTCCACGCATGCAACCCTGAACAGGAGCCAGAACACGCCCCTGGCCCACCCCAGGCTCCCACGCTCCTCCGCCTCTGGCCCTTTGCACATACAGTTCCTCTCTGCCTGAAAGGCCTTTCTGACAGTCCTCCTGTCCAGCCTGGCCACCCTGCAGGTGTGTGCAGTCCCTGCGTGTCCACCGCCCTCCATCCCAGCTCTCAGCACTGCCGAGAAAGGGCCCGCTCGCCAGCCACTCTCCCCTGAGGCCTGGAGGACTGCAGAGCAAGCTTCACCTTTCCTTCTCTACTCCCTCTGGGCTGAGCATGAACGCACCAAATAAGAAGACAGCAAGCCTCCAGTTAGGTGGATGCTAGGCCAGGAGCCAGGGCTCTCCAGCGTGGCCAGCAGAGCCCTCCCTCCCTCTCCAGGGCCCAGGCAGAAGGGTCACCCTTCTGGCTCTAAGTCCCAACAGATTCATTTGCTCCCCACAGGCAGCAGCCCTGACTCCATGGTAACTGAGCAAGCTGCTGGTCCTGAGACACCTGGTCTTGGGAGCACAGAGTCGGCCCTGGACTACAGACACCCACAGATCTCATGGCTGGTAGCGGTCAATGGACAGGGTGGAGGGCTGCGGGGAGGCCAGGATTGCCACGGGCTACTGCATTGACTGGATTTGTCCACGCAGGGTGGGCAGTGATGAGGGGCTCGGAGCTATTTAGGGACCCTTGTGAGAGTTTTCAAAGTTGGGAGCCAGGCAGAGTCCCCTTAACAGAGAGCTTTCCTTGGCTGAGGATGAGAAGGTAAAGGTCAGAGGAACCCCAGGTACAGGGCTCTCCTGACCAGCCTGTGTGGAGCCAAGCCCGGACACACTCAAGCCTGTGGCTGCTAAAAGCAGCGACTGGAAAGGGCTGCCCCACAGGGAAGGGCAGATCCCCAGCTCTGCTGCGCTGTGGGCAGCCCTGTGTGAGGCTGTCAAAATAAAGGGTGGCTGTGGAAGAAGAGGAGCAGGGTAACAAGTCCCTGGACACTTAGAGCCCTGCCCACCGGCGCCTGGAGGGACGGGTACACGGCCCACAGAGATATGATAGCTTCCTGCCAAACACTAGCCATGCATGAGCCTGCCTCTCAGTGCCTCAGTTTCCTCCTCTGACAGGACCACGTGAGGAAGAGTGACAAGTGTGTGACACACAATTGGCCATCAACCTGGAAGTCTCCCTTCCCCATACACCACAGCCGAGGCAGGTGGCAGGGAGCTGGGTCGGGGGGAGCTTGTCTGCCCTGTGAACCACACTGGACCGACTCAGGACACAGGAACTCTGCCCACCTTAGAGGCTGCAGGTAGAGCTCTGCCTCGATCCTCACACTGTGCCACCATCGAGCCTGGTTCTGGACTCTGATGGAGAAAGGTTTCCCCTGTTGACCCCCCTGCCCCGGGTCTCAGGGCAGGACTCACTCTTTCCGCTGGTCGGCCAGGGAGCTGCCTCGAGTCAGTGCAAACATGTCGAACTCGTCTTCCAGGCGGCCGGAGGCGTTCAGAGATTGCAGGCCAGCCCTCACGCTGCTGGAGCCCAGGTCTGTGAGGACAGAAAGGCCGTGTGAAGACCACTCCCGGCCGTCCTGTGGCACCGAAGGCGTGGTGCTGGCTGGGCAGCGATGGGTACGGGGGACAGGGCTGTGGGAGCAAGGATGGGGCAGGACACCCCTGGCTGTGGAACCCTGGGCATGGCACTTCCTTTCTTGAGCCTTACCCAGTCACCTCTTACCCTTACCCGTCTCTCAGGCTGTTGTACCTGGTACAGTAAATGACTCAATAAAAAACAAACAAACAAAATCCAAAACAACCCAAATCTATTGTCGAGTTAATTCTCACTCATGGAGACCTTCCACTGGGTTTCTGAGCCTGGTGGATTTGAACCATTGACTTCCAACCCGCAACCCCAAGCAGCTGCTGTTCGGTCCACTCTGGTGTGCGGCCACACTATGTAATTGTCACAGCAGGTCTGTCCTCCATAGAATTTTCACTGGCTGATTCTCCAAAGCAGATCACCAAGACTTTCCACAGTGGTGCCTCTGGATAGACTAGAACCTCCAACTTTTCAGCTAGGAGCTGAGCACAGTAGCCACATTTCCACCATCCAGGGACTACACACAGCAAGATGATGGTTAGATAGTGAGTTGGTTTTTCAAAATTAGTGATTCAAATAGGATCCTACTTCTTCCCTGGAGCTTGACCTGACACAGTCAGTCAATGATATTAAAAATAATGATGGTGATGAGTGTGGTGGACATTTAAAGAGTGTGCTCTGGGCCTGTTGTTGTTGTTAGGTGCTGCTGTAAGTACATCATGAGTTATGAGTGTGACGCATCGCGACCCTAGGAACAACAGTTCTGAGCCGTGTGCTATCTTGTGCCAACCTCAGCATCTCTGACACACTGGAGCCCAGTGCTGCAGTCACTGTGTCAATCCACCTGGTGGAGGGTCTCGCTCTCCTCGTGGTCCTCCCATCCTTCCCAGCGTCATGGCCCTCTCCTAGCAACATGCCCGGAGGATGGGAGACGAAGCTTCGCCGTCCTCGTCTCCAAGGAGCACTCTGGCTTGATTTCCTCCAAGACCTGTTTGTTTGTTCTTCTGACAGTCCTGCCTAATCACTTTCCACGAATTATTCTTCTAACAGCCTACGAGGATGGTCCATTCCCACCTCACAGGACAGAGAAAGTAGAGGCCCAAGCAGTGGGAGTAACCTGCCCAAGGTAACGCAGAGGATCAACCCAATGCTCAGGGCTGATCACAACGGTGGGACTTCTGAGAGCCAAGGAGGATTACAAACTGGGGAGCTGGGAGGATGACCCCCGAGTTTTACTGCATGCGTTAACACCGCAGTAAGATTCAACTTGGGCTTCTAGTTGAGGCCCAAGGCAGGGTTCAGGCCCACCTTCTGCTGCTGGTCCTCCAGCTCCAGCTGTGTAATGGGAGCGTACCCCAAGAACTGCAGAATGCCCACAGCACCACAATGCAACCCCCGAGGGAGCCACGCACACCCCACTTACTCATTCCTGCCAGCTGGGATGAGAGGTGGTTGGGGGCTGTTGGGTCAGGGCCCATGTCGATCAGATCGGCTGCTGGCTCGGTCTCGCTCGGGGCCTAGAGGGGAACGAGATGTTACGGGATCATCCTGCTGTGGCCTCAGTCCCTGCCCACAGCCCTGGGCTCTGCGCACTGCTCAGTGATATGTCACCAGGCCCTGGCTGCCAGGAGATGCTCCTCCCGCCCTCTATGTCGAGCTCTATTTGGACCCGTTGGGAAGCTGGGAAGACCCTTGGGTATCAGTCAGTGGCACAGCCTTGTTTATTTAAAGGGGCAGTGATGTAATACATTCAGAATGTGACGTAACACGTCCAAAGGGGCCTCTCTATGTGCCTTGATGAGAAGGCACCATCCTGTCACGACAGACCCTGGGGAGGAGAAGACAATCTTCCTTCTCCCATTAACATGATATAGTCACAGAAAAGGGCATGATCTGATCACAGAGAATGAGTCTGAAAGAAACTATCTTAATAAATGCTCTCTTGGTAAAAACAAAAACCGAAAAACAGACAAGCCAGTTACCTTGGCAGCCTGGCCTGTTCGGAACCGTTCAAACCTACGAGACATAAAAGACCGATGTCAAGGAGACATGCTGGGGGCGGGGCACCTCGGCACAGCCCACTGCTGAGAGGGGCCACCTAGGCAGAGCCCACTGCCGAGGGCGCCCACCTCGGCAGAGCCCACCGCTGAGCAGGGCCACCCTGCCTGGCCCAGGCAGAGCTTTTAAAACTGTGAATTTAAAAATCAACAACAGAGGCCACGGGCAGGGTGAGAACACATCCTGGTTTGCCTGGACGGACCAGTTCAGGCCTCTGTTTCCCGGAATCCAGTTCATAGCACCCGTTCATGTGCACAGTTGCCCCAGTTTGGATTTTATGGCCATCTTGGTCATGACCAGCACCAAACCAAGCAACCAACACAGCCTGGCCTTACGGAGCACCACTGTCTTCTGTCGTACCTGTGGGTGCCATGAGTTAGGGCTGACTTGATGGCATCCTACTATTTAAAAAATATCTATAAAGCATGCAAGTAGGCTCAGTCAACAGAAGTTGTTTCAGCTAAGTATGTAGATATCTGTGCGTGGGTTAGGGGTTCTCTGATGGGGTGGAGAGAACATAAAGTGTACAGACGTAACCAGTACACTGTCTCCTGGAACCATGTGACCCTGTTAGTGGCAGGGGCGGGCGAGCTGGGGCTGGCATCTGGTCAAGTGCTGCCCTGTTACTTAGTGTATGGCCTTGGCTAAAGGACATCACCTCTGGGCCTCAGGATCCTTATCTATTAGAAAGAAGCTAAGAATAGAACCTGCCTCCCTGGTGGCTGTGAGGACTATGTGGCAACACTGGGTGTGAGCTACTGGATAAACAACAAGTCCCAGGAGGACGGCAGGCCCGACAGGTTGAGTGTCTAGGGCACCATCACCCCACAGCCCACAGCTGGCCATGGAGAGCGGTGAGCACGCTGGACCACAGAGCAGAAGACAGGCAGCTGTGGCCTGCAGTAACCCCACGCCATGTCCAGCTGCTCTGCGATCGCTCCGTGTGGGTCTGTGGATGGATGACACGGGGTGAGCAAGGCCTCTCATTTCCCAGGAGGCCTGGCTGGGAGGCTTGGGAGGCAGGAGCTCCTGGCCTCACAGCTCTCCTACGAGATGGGCACCCCTGCGAGTGTCCTTTTACAGGTAAGGACATGCTGTTTCTGCAGTCCCAGGTTAAGTGTCCCTTTGAGGAACATCTCTTCACTGTCTTCTTTTCAGGTCCTGGTGGGACTGGCATTAAAGGGCTCTCGCAACCCCACACTACTGGGTAAAGGGAAGTGAAGCTGGCGTCTCTTAAATGCCGACTCTCAAAAAGCATGATACAAAGATGGGCAGGTGTTAGAAGTGACCCATTTGCTGATAGTGGCACCCTGAAGACAGGGTCCTGGGGTTGCTGTCCCCTAAGCTGCCCTCTCACTCTTGCCTTGCTGGGAGGTGTCACTGTTTCTCTGCTCTCTGGATTCTTAAAGCTACTCTCCTAGTGAAGGCTAATCTATTAACTTCTATTTGTGCTTAAGCTAACCAGGAACAGTCTGTGTGGCTTACAATCAAAGGTCCCTAATTCAAGTTAGGTAATGTGTCTCAGGTCCCAGGGCCAGCAAGAGGTGGAGCCAGCGAGGGCCTCACCAGTGCCAGGGCCAACTGCGGAGAGGAGAGGGGTGGGGGGGTGGGGGTCGGGCATTCATGCACACCGGAAGACAGCCAGGCGGGCTTCCATTCAATGGCTGCCTTGTGTCTGAGAGGGGGAGGCCGAGATGCTGGGAGGAGACCAGGGGAACAAGGGAGAAGGACGCAGCCTGGGCAGCTGACCGGAGCTGGGTGTGTGTGTGTGTGGGGGTGTGTGGTGTGTGTGTGTATGGTGTGTGTGTGGTGTGTGGTGTGTGTGTGTGTGGTGTGTGTGTGTGTGTGTGTATAGCCGGTGTGTATGTGTGTGTATGTACGTACATACCGTTCATGGCGCAGGAACACGTTGTTGAGGTTGTCGTTGACAATGAGCAACTCCTCTGTCAGCCGTTCATTGGCGATTCGGGGGATGAGCTCCAGGACCCGCTGCTGCATCGCGCGGCACGTCCGGTTGAGCTCCTGCCGAGGAAGCAGCGAGAAAGGCACCCTCAGCCCGAGCGGGACCGCCTCCAGCTCCAGCCTCGGTGGGGGGAGACGTTCCCCAACTGGAACTCAAGGTCTCAGGAAAACGGCTCACTTCTGAACCTCCTAACTTTCACTAGGGACCACAACATGTTTAAGCACTGCAGAGAACTTGGCTTTGAGCAGGCTTCTGATTAGATTCTGCCGCCATCTCTGCTTGGTGGAAGGCAGCGAGACGAAGGTGGACAGCCCGCAGACCCCAGCACTGGAAAAGAGAGCCAGAAGGTGCCGACCAGCGTCTTCAACCCGAGCCTCTATTTCTGCCTCATTGGCTTCACTGACGGACTTTTGAAAAAAGATCTTTAACTTTGAATAATTTCCTGTGTACAGCACAGAAGGTTCTGGAATGCCCTTCACTTAGCTCCCTGTCTGACCTATGTCAGAGCTGAGAAAGCAGCACTGTGATAACATCATTAAAAACGTTAGAGACTCGAAATCTCTGTAAACCTTCATTAAAATTAATAAAAAAAAAGTTAGAGACTTTATCCAGATTCCATCAAGTTTTCCATTACATAACACCCCCTTTTTGTGTCACGATCCCACCCAGGGCACTGAAGTAATAAACAGGTTGATCCTTTTCTCTCTGTTCTTGTTATGTGACATCAAGTTGTCCGCGACCCATAGCAGCCTATGTACAGCAGCTCTGAACCCTGCCCTGCCCTGAGCCAGTGTCACTGACTCCGACACACCAACCCCCACAGCCCCAGTTACTGTGTCCATCTCTCTCATCTGGGGTCTTCCTCTCCTGTGCTGTCCCTTCACCCTTCCAAGCATGTCCTTTGCCATTTGCCAATTCAACAAATCAGATTGACGTTTGATCAGCACCATCATTTATTTAAACTTATTTGGGGAAAAAACAAGAGTATGCAGAAATTGCAAACCACATCTGTGGACGTTTGAAAGGAGCCCTGGCAGACCAATGGCTAGGCCCTCGGCTGCGAACCGAAACTTTGGCTGTGTGAACCCACCCATAGTCTGCAGGAGAAAAGACCTGGGACTCTGATTCTGTGATGGCCCCAGCCTTGGAAACCCCCTGAAGCAGTTCTGTGCTGTCCAACAGGGTCACTAAGAGTTGGAAGTGATATGACAGCCCTGGGCTTGGTTTGCATCTGAGCCTGGTGCATGGGAATCATTCAGTGGCCGAGTACCAGTGAGCTGTTACCAGGTCAACCTACCTTCCCAGAGCACTCACAATGCGCTCATCTCAGCCTGGGACACAGGAGAATGACCGCAGCACAGCAACACGGCCCTCAACTGGCTCATCTTTTCTTAATTCACCCTCACCTGGTCTTCATAGTGACTCGTCTGGTCACCCATCAACCCCAGGCTCCCACTTCCACCCCCAGTCCCCTGAGGAAGCTCGGTCAGCATGGGGTGGAAGTCAGTCAGACAGGAGCCTGGCTCTCCAGGAGCCTGGGGCCTAGCGGGAGACTGATGTGTTATCAGTCACACGAAGTACCCTGTCCCCCTGAATGCTGGAAACTCCTGCCAGTCAGGTCTTCACTGCCTTCCTGGTGTCTGGGGCACAGCCCCCAATGAGCAAGGGAAGCACGTCTTTACTAAACCTGCAGTGAACAATTTTACATTTGTTTCCCCGTCACATGGAAACATCTGCTTCTAGGTACGGTTTCAACTAACTGTTCACTACAGATTCAGAGGAAAGTTTGTGTTTACTTTGCTCTCTAGCAGGGACTGCGAATATGAAGAGAGGCTTTGATTCTGTAGGAAGGGGCTGGGAGGTTGGCTGTGAGACAGACGCAGAGTCTTCCACATGGGGGAAAGCCGTGAAGTGCTGACCGCTGATGAATAAGTCAGCACAGGTAAGCTGACACTGCGGGCGCCCCGCTCAGCAGCTGCTCTCGGAGCTCCCCCTGCATGCTGACCTCCACGGGGAGGGTGCCCTTTCCTGAACACAGCCTTGTGCTCCGTGGATGCCCCAGCTGGACGCACCATGTAAACCCAAGTCAGCAGCTCCCCAAGGACCGTGGTGTTCACATCTCAAAGCTGCACAGCCGTCTCATGCCTCACCCTCCTCCGTCACCTGGCCTGCTCAATCTTCCTTTCCAGGTGATATACTAACATTCATTGAGCGCTTTCTCCACACTGGGCAAAGGGCTACACACTTTACATGAAAAGACTCATTTCAACATCACATTAAACATACACCATAAAGGCCACTATTAGAGCAATCTTCCAGGTGAGGAAACTGAGACAAATAAGGTTGTTTGGTCCAAACTAGAAAGTGGTAGAGCCAAGGTCTGAACCCCAATCTGAAGTGATCCAAGTCCCTATTGGAGATATTTGCTGTGATCAAGGTTGCTCAGACTGTGCCAAGCCCCTGGGCCAGTGAGCCAGGTGTCACTGGGGGCTGGGAGGGCTGGGCCCAGATGGGAGGGGACTCACCTGCAGGAGCTCCAGGTCCGCGGGCTCTGCCTGGGTGGGGACCAGCTCCGTCAGCATCTCCGACATCACCCTCACGTTCCCGCTCACCATCTCCAGCTCACTGCGCAGCTTCCCGATCTGAAACACACCGCGGGCTGAGTGAGCCACGTGGGAGAAGCCAGGGGGCTGAAGCGGCTGCCCTCATAGGGCCTGAGGGGACACCACCAGCCCTGAGGACGGTACCCAGAGGAGCTGACCCGCTGGCATCCTCTCTGCTGCTTAAGTGCCCGTGGGGGGCTCGTGCCCACCGCCCCTCACAGAGCTGTTACTGACCGTCACCATCTCCAAACGGGAGGCTGGCGCCGACAGAGGCCCAAAGAAAACAAGCCGCGGTTGAAGGAACCAGTGAGTGAGGATGGAAGGACGCTAGCAGTGGGTCCAGAGTGACGTTAACAAAGCCTCGGGGGCGGCTCCTCCCCAGGGTCTGAACCAGCTCCTGCTCAGAGCTAATTAGTTCCTTCAGCCTGAAACAAAGGGCTGCACCGGCTGCTGCTCTGACAGAAGGTCTGGGAGTCTTTGGGAGAAAGTTTCCCTGGCAGCTGCATTAATAATGAAGGGTGCTGTGGGGGACAGTGGAGCGAGAACTTGAGATACTACCATAAGATAATCCTACAGGGCAGAGGGCAGGGGCTCTTCATTCAAGGAAGCACTGTTGCTGTTAAGTGCCGTCGAGTCGCAGGCGACTCACAGCGACCCTATGAATCAAAGTCCTGTTGTTAAACTTCGAGGCTGCCAAGGACCCAGCACTACTTCTGCAGGGTGATGACCACGTTCATTACCTTGACTGTGTTGATGGTTTGGTAAGCCCTATGGGCTGCACAGGACAAGCTGAGGTTTAATACGTGCAGACTGTTGTTGGACAGCGGCCCCTCAATAAAGTGGTGAAAAACGAGCTCGCTCAGTGGCTGTGCTTTGTTGGTTACAGGCCTAGGCCATGTTCACACCAAACGACATATACACCCGTCAATGGACCTGGGCCCTGACCTGTTCCTGCGCCACAGGCCTTCTCTCCTCCTCGCAAACCTTCTGGACCAGCGGCCAAGCAATCAGATGTACTGCATGGGGCAAGCCTGCTGTCGGGGATCTTTCCAAAGTCCTGAAGAGTGCGCCTGATTCAGACCGTGGTCTTTTCAGTCACTTGCTGTGCCTCCGAGACACGGACAATGACTAAGGATGACGTTAGAGTTGTGGTATTGGAGAAGAGTAGTGAATATCGCATCGACTACCAAAAGAACAGGTACATCTTGGAGAAAGTGCAGTCAGAATGTCCCTTGCAGGCAAAGATGATAAGGCTTCATCTCAAGTACGCTGGGTATGTTGCTAGGAGAGGCTATTCCCCGGAAAGACATCGTGCTTGGAAAGGCTGAGGGCTGGCTAAAGTGAGGAAGACCCCGACACAAGGACTGCAGCAGGGGGCTTGAGTGAGTCACAGGACAGGACAAGGGTCAGGCCTGTTGTTCACAAGGTCACTATGCTCTGTGTTATACTCGATGACACCTAACAACAGTAGAAACTGAAGATGACTGACAGCAGATTCTGCTTCCCGACTGCGCGCTCAGTGGAAGCACTTGGCTCACATCTCTGTTCACCCTCACCCCCGCCTTCCCAGGTGGTCAGCGCTGTCATGACAGAGGAAGGGGTGCACTGGACCCCTAACACACCCACTGCAGATCACGGGCCAGCAGAACGTGGTGCCTGCAGCCCAGTGAACACACGCTCTGGGTAGGAGCGAGTGGAAAAACTACGAAACACACCCCTCCGTATCCGAGTCAGATGGGACTTAATTACAGAGGCGCCTGGGAGCCAGTCACCCCAGCGCTGCTTGAAATGTCGTAGCACGTCCCTGGAGACGGAAGGGGACGTGGAGATGAAACTAAGACTAGTCGGTTTTGTTCAGAGAACCTTCTTACACAGTCAGAACCTGAATCTAAGCTCACATGCTAGACTTCTGGCAAACGACCAGGTCAGAGAAGTTCTTGAGCAATATGTGTGGGTTTTAGCATTTTTTAAAAACACCTTTAATTCTTTTTTATCCACTTAGTAAAACTCTTTTAGCAATACTTGTAAACCTCGGGGCAGGGTTTTGAAAACTTGCTATGAGACGGCAGAGCATGGAAGTTTCTCTTCGGGGAGGTTAGGGTGTCAAAGACTGGTTAGTTTATTTGGTTCCAAGTCCAAATAATCCAGCACACGTGATGACGGGTGGGCTCTCTTCTCTGGAAAATGAGGCTTCTCTAATTTGCTGTTTCCTCCCACCCCCTGTGTCTTCCTCACCAGTACTTTCAACAGCTAAGTGTTTACACTCAGCTGGTGAGATGTGTCTCCAGTCTGTAAAAAATCTCAAAAGCGGGCACCCTCATAGCACACAGACTTCACAGCCAGCCCAAGAAGCATATCTAAAACGATCGAGCCGCAGGCTAACACCGCCCTGCTGTAGAAGCTGCCTGGAGTAGCGTAGGCACTGTGCAAACAGCTCCTGGTCTTCCTGCAGCTTCTGGAGCCAACACTGAGGCACAGAGGCTGGACAAGGCAGCATGCCACCAAGGCTGAGGCAGGCCGCCCTTCAGAGCTCGTCAAGGGGCCTTGACCTCTAGACTCTTACAGACAGGGAGCCTCATCTTCTTCTTGAGCCTTTGTAGGCAGCAACGCAGTGTAACGCAAAGGTGTTTATTTTCTGTGGAGATGTTTTAAGACCATTTCAGCTAGACCCACTGTTCACATGAAATCTTTTACGGTCACAGACCACAGAGCGAATCTGGCTGAAGGGGTGGCCTGTTGGCTCTCTGTATGGCCTGAAAGCTTCACAGAGAGCAGTCTGAGAAGGATCGGACAGAGCCTGCTTGGAGTCACAGCGACGTGAAGCTGGCTCCCAGCCGTCTCTGACGAGCTGTGGAATTTGGCAAAAGTTATCACATCTCTCTGAGCCTCAGCTTCCTCCCTCCAGAACAGGAAGAAGAGAATGTACATGAGATGTGTGAGGACGCAGTGGGGGCTCCGCTGACGGGCGGCCCTGCCCTGAGGTGTGTGGAGAGGGGTCCAGGCCTCCTTGCTGTTTACCTGCTCAGGGGTGGGCATGAGGGGTGTGTCACTGGGAGGGTCGGCCGGGGTGGGCAAAGGGGCAGCGTGCTGATTATAGTCCACTCGCTGACTGGAAGCTTCTGTGCCCGCAGAATTCTGTCCTGAAGGTGTTTCCGAGTTGAACACAGTCTAGAATGTAAAAAAGCAGGATCGGCAAGGACTTCTGGAAAAGCTAAGGGCCCTGGTGGGTGAGGGACCCACAGGAAGTAGCTGCAGAAAGTCTCTCTGGGGACAACCCTTGCCTCCTCTCCTGACTGCTTCTGGGATTGTGAGGAGGGGACCTCCCACAGGCCCATGGGGCGGTGACTCTCCTCACCCGCTGGGGTGTGTGGATGGGCGACAGCATGTCCAGGTCGGTCATGGGGAACTCCAGGCCCTTCCTCCGCAGGTCCTCGTAGACGGCCACCACACCTGTCAAATCGGGCGAGCTGCGGAACGCGTCAGCCCAGGACTGAGAAGGGGACAAGGGGACAAGGCCAGTAACCACTGCTCACTTTTTCCCCTGCAGGTCTGCCTGCTCCCTCAACTCACTGGTTCCTTCTCCAACTTGCTGACTCTTTGACTGAATTCATCCAGCCAGGACCCCCTGAGCAACGCTTGGGGACAAGCCTCCCCGACTCAGAACAGGACCAGCTGACACCCCAGACAGTGAAGCATCCATGACAAACAACCTGACGCAGAACGGCCTTGCAGGGGGGAAGGCTCTGTTGCGGGGAGTCTCCCTCCTTGGCCTAGGGCCTAGTGTGCACCCCCTCTCACTTCCTCGGCCTCGCCCCCACGCTCACCTGGATGAGGTTGAGCACCTTGTCGTGCACGATGGTGGGCGGGTTGTTCTTGGGCAGGATGGTCCTCACCAGCACACCCTCCACGAAGTCCTGGCTGGCCACCAGCACGTGGAAGCGGTGCCCGCAGTTCTTGACACAGGTTTCCAATACCTGGAGGGTCATAGGGGGCCAGTGAGCACCCCGGCCAGAGGAGGTGAGTTGCCCAGACCACTTTCACCCCAGGACCTTGTAGTTCTCCCGATGTCTGGGGAGTGGGGCCAGCCTGAGCAGATGCATGGGGCTTCCTGGAGAGACCCCAGTTCTTGGAGAACTGGCGGAGGGGTGCAGGTAACACCTGGATTGGGGCTTATGTGCTGGGCAGTAGGCCATGTGGGCGGAGGGTGAGGTGTCAGCTGGAGGTCACTCATTGAGCCGAGTCAGCGCTCACAGGACTCTGTCCTGAACACAGTCTAGAGGAGATGACCTTCAGCGGAAATCAACAGGAACCAGAGCTTTCGATCAGCTCCTGGCCTGGGGGCTGTGTTCTGTCTCCCGGCTTAGCCTGCTGCAAGGGGGGCAGTGAAGAGATTACTGGGGCATCCTTGATGATCGCCCACATCTCAGGCCAGCACCTGCTTTCTGTTTGGTTTTCAGGGCATCAGAGTGACAAGTGGCAGGTGACTCAGCCTGCCAGGCTGTCAGGGTGGCCAGCCACGAATCACTACAGAGCCAGCAGTCCCAGATGTGGGGCCTCGGTGCCCGCTTCCCTGGCTGGGCTGGCGAGCAGCTTTCCAGAAGGCCTCTCTTGCCATTCTAAGCCCACCAGTGGTGTACACAGGGTGACACTTTGCCCACACCTCATGGACCGCTGCAGGATGGACAGACAGATGGGGCACTCACCGTGAGAGCCAGCATCACCTCATGGAAGTTCTTGTTTCCCACAATTCTCTTCTTCACGGCCCGGAAGGCATCTTTGGGCCTGGAAGGAGGAGGGTTTAGGTCTGGACCCTCCTTACGCACCACAGAAGGAGGTGGGCTGCCACTCGATGGCTCTCCTAACCCAGTTTCCCCGCACCCCAACCTGTGTTGTGTCTTCACGTTTGACTCACATCAGAATCTCCTGGCCTCCCCATAATCCCTGCGGGGGGCGGGGGAGAGGGTGGTGATGATTCTCAATGCCCCTTCTCTTGGACAGCTGCAGCCGAACCACTTTGTGGGACAGGCTGAGTTGTTAAAAAAATGCCGATTTCAGGAGTCCTACCCTAGGCCTTTAGCACAAATCTCTCTTAGGAAAAATGCTCGTTACTTGGTACCCTGGGCTTCTCCTGTGGGGGAATCTGAAACCCCATTATCTGCAGGATCAGCTCTGGAGCCCCATTTCGTCCAGTTCCCCCACCCAGGCGAGCTGGCGCCATGGAGGTGGCCCTGGCTCACAGCGACCTTATGTTCAACAGAATCAAACTCTTCTTGAGCCTGCGTCCTTCTCACACTCCCTGCCATCTCTAACCACTGCTTCAGTCCCTGTGCCAGTCCACTGTGCTGCAGGTGTGACGGCCACGCTTCCGTCGTCTTATCGAGCCCCACCATGGGCCAGCCCCCGTGAGGATGGTGCGGGGCTGGGCGACGTGCTGCTGTCTCTCTTTCTCTCTCTGTCACACACACACACACACACACACACACACACACACACACACACACACCCCCAAGAAACCATGCCAGGCACCACACAAGATGCTGGAGACGCAGCAGTGAAGGAGACCCATCCGACCACGCTCTCGGACACACCTTCCAGAAAACCTCCAACAAGGGGAGGAAACAAGCAGAGCCCTGGCGTGAGAGGGTCTGGGGTGGGGGTTTGGTTAGGGGAGCCCTTCAGCTGAGTCTCAAATGAGCCAGCCTGGGTGGGGGGAGGCTGGTGCCCAAAGGAGCGAAACTGAGGCCCAGTGAGCAGAGCAACGTGAAGCTGATGGGCTGGAGGGCAGAGAGGAGGCCCAGGAAGCACAGTGGGGAACCGCTGGGACAGCAGCCCACCCAGTCTCATCTACACATCACTAGTACCCTGGCTCCTCAGCTCTGGGGCAGGGGAATGTCACTTGAACACTCTCCCCTACATACCTGAGTTCAGGTGACTCCCCTCACCCGCTGTACCCCCACCTGCACAGTCACATGGCGAAAGTCCAGGGTAATTCTGCTTTCCCATAAGGTCTCCCCAGTTCCTCAGTCTCGCGGGGGGTTCTGCCATGTGACAGTGACCCGGCAGCTAGCTCACTCTGGGTGAGGCAGCCTCTGATGGCAGGGATCCTGTCCTCGTCTGACATGTTCCCCTCAAGGGCCCAGCGCTGCAGAAGCACGGGGGACGTGTCCACCTGACAGTCAGTGTTCATTCCTCAAAAGCTAAGTCAGAAAACTCTAACCTGCCTCTTCCAACAGTGAAGGCGGAAGGGAGGGATTCCTGGGAACCGATCCTAAAAGGGGGCAGGTGAGAGGATGAGACAGGCCAGAGACCACAGACCACCAGTGTGACCGTGCCAGAAGTGTGTGGGCAGCTGCCACAGAATGCCTGGGGTGCCCTCTGCCCTTCCTGGCTCTTCCTGCAGTACTGGTCACCGGCCTGCGGCCCACTGCAGCTCCCTGAAGGGAATCCTCTCACAGGAGACGGGGGTGGGGGGAGTACTGGTCACCGGCCTGTGGCCCACTGCAGCTCCCTGAAGGGAATCCTCTCACGGGAAACGGGGGTGGGGGGACCTAGAGAAGAGCCCTGTAGGAGGAGCCAATTCAGGCCTGCGTGCCAGTTCTGCTGCATCAGTAATGATTGGTAAATGATTAGTAATGATTGGAAAGCAAAAGTTGGAACAAAGAATAAAGACTCAAAAGTTGGAAAGTTTGGTGACAGAAATGAAGCTGGTGGTTGAAAGATGGAATTTGGTATAATCATTGACTATTCATTACCAACACCTTTTTAAAAACATAACTGTATGGGTAATACTTTGCTAATAACAGAGCAAATGGAAATTCTCACAACTGGACCAATAAGCGACATTGTGAGAAATGGAGAAAAGACTGACATTGACAAGGAATTTACTTGAATCTGTAACCATGTGCCCTGGAATCAGCAGTGAAACCAAATGATGTATAGAAGTGGGCAAACTGCCAGCCAAGGACCTCTTTAATACACCAATGAGCAAGGAAGCCACTTTAAAGACTAAGGTGTTCCTGACCCAAGCCACAATATTTTCCATTGCTTCTTATGCATGTGAAAGCTGGACAATGAATAAGGAAGACTGAGGAAGAATTGATGCCTCTGAACTGTGCTCCTGCCAAAGAGGAATGAATATGTTATGGACCGCCCAAAGAACAAAGCAGTGTGTCTCAGAAGAAGAACAGCCAGTGTGTTCCTCTGAGGCAGGGATGGTGAGACTTTGTCGCACAGTGTCCAGTCTTGTTATCAGGAGGGGACAATCCCTGGAAAAGGCTCTATGGAGGGTCAGCGAAGGAGAAGATGCTCCACAAAGTGGAACGACATAGTGAGTGGGACAAGGGGCTGAGCACAGCACGAGGCTGCAGACGCCGCAGATCCAGGTGCAGCTCTGACTGTTCACGGTTCACAGTGTTGGTCGCTACAAATTGGAGCTGACTCGGTGGCTGCACCTAACACGGAGGGTCAGTCTGGAGCAACATGTGCACGGCCACAACACACGGGGCAGAAGACAAGTGCGGAGAGTTTAAAGCTCAGACAGGCTCCGGGAGCTCATGGCTCACATGTGCTTTTACTTATTCCCGTGTCCCCGTGTCTCCCTCTTATTTATTCCTGTGTCCCCATGTCTCCCTCTTGTTTATTCCTGTGTCCCCATGTCTCCCTCTTGTTTATTCCTGTGTCCCCGTGTCTCCCTCTTGTTTATTCCTGTGTCCCAGTGTCTCCCTCTTACTTATTCCTGTGTCCCCATGTCTCCCTCTTATTTATTCCTGTGTCCCCGTGTCTCCCTCTTATTTATTCCTGTGTCTCCCTCTTGCTTATTCCTGTGTCCCCGTGTCTCCCGCAATGCCTGGAACAACAAATCATGCAGGGCAACAAGTCTCAAAGACCCTGAGCTGAACATCTTCCTGCTTTTCACAAGAAAACAGGACTTGCAGCAGCAACAACTGCCCCCCGGAAGCGCTGAGGCCTGAGGAGGTTTCCTGCCTCCAGTCTCCTGGTGGCCCCACCTTTCCAGCCCCTTCTCCCACTCTCATGATGTCAGATGCAGAGGTGAGCGTCCCTCCCCAGTTCCTGCACAAGCCCTCAGGCCTGGCTGAGGAGGAGGTGGGAGGTTGCCTGGCAGCAGCTGCGCTCTCAGGGCTGGACATGGTGTGACTCAGCCACCTACAGTGTCCTTCCAGGCTGTGAGTGTTCCTGCCTGCCACCCACCTAGCTCAAGGAACACTTGCAGGACAACAGGATCATCTCAGTGAGAAATGGAGAGAGACAGGAGGTTCTGCTCAACTGCTGATCAGAACTGACCAGAACAGAGGCCTCATGTGGTCACACTCCCTGCAGACAACAGTCCTCCCGGGATTCCCTGGGGTTCTCCCCACATCATCCCCTCTCTGTTTTCCTCTAGGGGTTTGGTCCTTATTGTTCATAGACTCTTGGAGAGCTCTGTCTTTGAGGAAACAGAATGACACACACAAGGTCACACAGCTAGCCAGCGCTGGTTAGTCAGAGGGCTGGCGGAGCAGGGGTATGTCTCACACTGTCCACTGAGCTGGGCCCCTGGGTGCTCAGGTCAGGGACCATGTGACATGTTTTGGAAATGCTCAGCCAACCTCACTCTTATTAGCCACTGGTTCTGCTTCACTGTCACTGCCCCTCCAGTGACCTCCTCCATGCAGGAAACGAGAGTCTACTCTCAGGGGAAGCCCCCGGTGCACACGGTGGCCCAGGCCGAGCAGACCGACGCCTGGCCCGATGACTGTGGTCCTATGAGGCTGCTGCACGTAGGACTTGGGGTTTACCAGGGCAGCTGCTCAGAGGCTGTATGGGGCGAATGCATTAGGGTCCAGATGGTTAGTTGCACATGTGGCATAACTCTGAACTTGGCACCTTTGGGCGTCTCGACCATTTAATGAGGGTGAGACTTGAGCATGATTTCAGTATTTAAATACCTGATTCTGGGCCCTACTTAGAGATTCAGCCTGAGAGAGGGCTGAGGGACTGACTGCCTTCACAGAACTGCCAGGAGCCTGGGCGACTGTCAGACCTGGAACTATGGCTTCTGGGGCCACGACAGGCTGGACTTCTGATGTCCCTCTCTGGAACCAGCTGCCGCCTGGGGCTGACCGTGTGGACACAGTGATGTTGGGGCCAGGAGAGGCCCTCTGACAGAAGGCGGGGGGAAGCGCTGGGCAGGATGAGCAGCACTGCTGGCCGTCCCCTCACGTCCCCATCTCTCAGGCAGTGTGTCCTTACCCTTCTTCCGTCTCGTTGATGATGTCACAGATTTCCATGTTGAGGGCCCAGTCCTCACTCTGCAGGGAGCCATCTGTAGCTTTCTCTGAGGAGAAGAAATCGAAAGTCACACAGGTGGGTGGAGGTCCCAGGAGGAGAAATTAAAATGGTAGGGTAGGGGGTGGGAGGATGCACGTCAAGAAGAGATGTGAATGGAGGGAAGACTACGGCATCACCCAGGGAGGGGGTACCCTAGTCCTCACAGGTGAGGATGGCGGGGGAGAGGATACATGTCAGGAAGAGATTTGAGAGGTGGGAAGACCACAGCATCGCCCAGGGAGGGTGGTACCACCGTCCGTACAGGTGAGGCTGGTGGAGAAGGAGGTGGGGGGTGTGCACATCAGGAAGAGATGTGAGAGGTGGGAAGACCATGGCATCTCCCGGTGAGGGTGGTACCACTGTCCTCAGTGGTGAGGAACCTGGTCCCTCAACCTGGTGAACTGGCAGAACAGGAATCAGATTGATTTGCCTCAAAAGATTTCTTTTTTGACACAATACTATTGTTGTTATGTGCCATCAAGTTGCCTGCTACTCACAGCGATCCTATGTACAACAGCTCAGAAGTCTGCCCTGTCCTGAGCCAGTCTCACTGACTCCAACACATCAAGCCCCACTGCCCCAGTTACTCTGTCAATCCATCTCATCTGGGGTCTTCCTCTCCTGCACTGTCCCTCCACCCTTACAAGCATGATGTCCTTCCCCAAGGACCGGTCTCTACTGACCATGTACCCACGGTATGTGAGATGGAGCTTTAAAATCCTAGCCTTCAAGGCGAACCTTGGTTTCAAACCTATTGTGTTTCTGACACAATATACACAAAACTTTATTTTTATTTTATTATTTTTTGTGTGTACCGTCAAATCGGATCTGACTGGTACAGGAGGAGATTGTCCCTCCTTCTCTAGCAAAGCATCTGGTAGAACTTTATTTTTTAATTTATTTATTTTTTATTATTTTTTGTGTGTGTACTGTCAAATCAGATCTGACTGGGACAGGAGGAAATTGTCCCTCCTTCCCCGGCAGAGCATCTGGTGGATTGGAACCGTGAGCCTCTGGGATTGCAGTGCAGCTTCTTGCCACTAGATCACCAGAAGAACTTTATTTTTAAAATACCTTTGTTTTCTCTTTCTTGAAAATTGTTTAGCTTGTATAATGCTTTTTAAAAGATATATATATATATATATAGATATATAAATTTGAGTAGAAGTTTAGAAATCATATTGGCTTTCATTCAATCATATATGTACATTTTATTTTATAACATTAACTACAATTGATTATAGTGTTTAACTACCCTTTACTGTATACCATCTTTCCCTTCTTTTCTCCTTTCTCCCTCCCATTGTGACTACCCAAGAATAAGTTTACCAGTGTGTAAACCTTTCCTTAGCTTTTTATAACAGCAGTCATGTACCATAATTGTCCTTTTGTGACTGGCTTACGTCACTCAGCACAATTTCCACTAGATTCATCCATGTTGTGCAGTGGTTCAAGTATTCTCCATTCAAGAATATTCCATTGTAAAAAACACAGAAAGAATCTTCACAAAGGAAGGTATTCAAATGGCCAACAGACATTTGAAGAAATGCTCCAAATCACTGGCAATAAGAAACATGAAAATCAAAACCACTATGAAATACCATCTCACTCCGGTAGCAGTGGCAAAGTTTAACAGGACACCAAGTAGTAAATGTTGGAGAGGATGTGGAGAGATAGGAACTCTGTTAGGTCGTTGGTGGGATTGTAAAATGGTACAAACACTCTGAAAGGCAGTTTGGCGCTTCCTCAAAAAGCTGAACATAGAAATTCCACATGACCCAGCAATTCCATTGCTTGGAATATACTCCAAGTAAATGAGAACTGAGGCTCAAAGGGAAACGTGCACACCAGTGTTCATAGTAGTCTTAGTCACCATCTCCATGAACATGGAAACAGCCCAGATGTCCAAGCATAAATGAATGAACTGAAAAGTTGTGGTACATTTCACACAATGGAATACTATGCAGCACACAGGAGCAATGATTTTGTAAATTACTAACTTGGGAGGGACTGGGGAGCATTACGCTGAGTGAACTAACTCAGTCCCACAAGGACAAATACTGTATAAAACCATTATTACAGAATGAGTATGAGGATCAAAGGGGGGGGTGGAAGCAGAGTGGTGAGGATGGGTGGGAGGTGGGGGTGGGGTGTTAATCACAGGAGATGAAAGAAATGGGAAGGATCTTTTGTGAAAAACAATGTATTCAAACTTTGTAAATAAATCATTAAATTAAATTAATTTAAAAAAAAAAGAATATTCCAGTGTGTGAATGTACTGTAGTTTCTTCAGCCATTCGTTGTCCATTGATGGGTTAACAAGCCTAACAACCTTGGGGTTGCTTCTACCTCTTTGCTATTGTAAATAACACTGCAATGAACACTGGAGCGTGTCAGTCAGGGTGGCAGTTCCTATTTGTTTGGGATACACACCTTGTAGTGTGAATGCTGGATCAAAGGTATTTCTATTCCCAACTTTGTGAGGAGGCATCATACGGCTTTCCATATGCAGTATTTAGAAAGGGTAACCATTTCAAGTCCCATGGTTCAAACTATAAAAAGCTACAAAGCAGTGTGGTATGTAATGGGAAGTAAATCCTCTTCCCTCCCTGATGTCCCAGGCCCCACACCCTGAAGGCACACCCACTGTGACCTGTGTCCCCTTTTAATTTCCAGAGACACCCTCCCCTGTGAAATGACCAACATGGCAATGATTACATCTGGACTCCCTCACCCACACTTCACTCGGCCTTTGCCCTTCTCTTCCTGGGTCAGTGTCTGTCCAGCCAATGGACCTACTTTGTGTGAACCGCTGAGAAGTCAAACAAGGCAGGGAACACAACACTTGACATTCAAAACAACACCATAAAAAACAAACAAAAGAAAAAACAAACCAAAGAGTGCTCCATAAGAGAAGGCAAAGCCTTTTCTTTCCAGCTTGGGTGAAATTCACATGACATAAAAGGGCCCATTTCAAAGTGTACAGAGTTGAGGGGGATTTACTCTATTTCTACCACATTTCCACGTGGCAGGCGATTGCTTGGGTAAGATTCCCAGATCAGGCAGGAGTCGGCTATCGGAGCTCACAGGCTGTCGAGGCAGGGCCAGTGACCATTCACTGCAGGTCTGTGGGTGGCGGCCTTCTGTGTCACTCACCTGACATGGCCTGGACCGCGAGAGGAACCGGCTGTGTCAGGTGAATGATGAACACTGTAACAATATCAGGATGTTCATTAAGATGGCTTGAGAAAATGAATACTTGTCTCTCCCTTCAGGGCCTTGTGATCTTTGTTAGAAATGGGCCAGAAGTCAGTCCCACCTGGTTTCTGCCTTGGGTCCCGAGGCCCACTGGATGTCAGGGAGGCCCAGGTCACCTTCTCACTGACATTCTCCTCTGCATCCTTCAGGGTCCCACCCTCACACAGACCTCTTTTAAGGTAAGTTGCTCAGAGCGTGCGCAGACAATTCTGTTTCCTGCTTCTCTTTGGCTTTCTGCCATGGCACACCTGCCCGGCTGGTCTGGAAGACACAGGCCCATGTCCACGTGATCTCCAGGACTGTGTGATGAGATGGGACTCGTCCTCCGAGTGAGGCCTTGGGGCTGGCTCCTGCATCCTGACACAGCCTGCCGCCGCTCTGAGCTGGAGTGCTCCCACACTTTCCTGGTTCCTGTGGCCATTCTGCCAGCCTGCTGACGGGTCCCGGGGCACATGGACACAGGCTGCCACCACCTATCATGGGCCAAGAGCCTTTAGAGTGTCAGTCACACAGCACTCACCATTCCACGTCACTGTCACAACCCTTCTGAAAGGAAGCTTCTCACCTGCACAGTGCAGACTAGAGGCGGCTGAGGCTCAGAGACGGTAGGACACCTCACTTGTTGCATAGGCCTGTTCCAGGCACTGGAGGTAACAATGGTGGACCAGGTGGACATGGTTCCTGTCCAGTGGCCCTCGGAGGCGGGTGCTTTGATCGTAGGTCTGTTAACCCTATAGCTCCCGCCCCTCCAGGGCAGAGCTCTCTGGACCTGCCTGGGCAGGCGGCCCTCTGGTCCGTACAAGGGGCCATCCTGAAGGGCGATGCCTGGCTGGGCAGGTTCCTGAAGGTCCTGTGACCTTTGTTTTGAAATGGTTCTGACGTCAGTTCTGCCCCAGCCCCGCCTTGAGTCCTGCGGGCCAGGCGGACACCAGGGCGGCCTAGGACACACGGCAGGCAGCAGAGGCGGCAGAGCAGGAGGCTCTACTCCCACAAGGGAGTCTCATCTCGCAGACACTAAGTGGCTTCTCTGTGTTCCAGCCACTCTCCACCCTTGACTGACGTGGTCACATATATGAAGAACTAGAGAGACAGGGACAAGTATCCTCCAAGCCCCGGGGACCAGGACCCACTTGGGAGGTTTTGGGGGGAGATGTGGACAATTAAAACAGGCAAGATTTGCTCCCCCTTTGGAGGCCTGGTCCCTGCAGGAACCCCAGCTCCACAGGCCTGGAGGCTTACTGTCTCCCTGGGTGCCTGGTCTGCGTCTAACTGGTCCACAAAGTTCTGTCACTTTTAGCTTTCCAGTTGCTTTTCATCTGTTTTCTTCTTGCCAGCCCTGTGTCATGGCCCTGACCTGGGGCCATCATTCCCTCTCTCCCAGATCACGTCCTCAGCCCCCTTGCTGCATCCTATCTCGCTCCTCCTGATCCTGTTTTGCCTGAGAGTGGACTTTATGAATGTGAATGTGACCGTGTCCCTCCTATGCCCTAACCCCTCAGAGGCTCCCTAGTGGTGAGCGTGAAGCCCACACGCTGGCCTGCTTGTCCTTGAGAAATGACAGCGTTCTACCTTCCTGAGGGCCCACTGCACACTGTGGAAAGCCAACTAGCTAGGTCAGCTTCCACAGGGAATGGAATCTAATCCTAGCAAGTCAGAAAGGGGAACATCACTGTCTTCAGTGAACTCGTGAGGACACGGAGACCGAGGAAGGCCAGTGCCTTGGAAAGGCAGCAGGGCTGGTGAGGGAAGAGGTGCTCAGTGCTGTACAGCCCTGGTCCTTACCGCAGCTGCATGGGCCCTGTTCCTCATCCAGGGTCTGGAGCTCTGCTCTCTGAGAATGTTCTCCTGGACCACTGGGCAATATGCCCTCTATTCCCCTAGACCCACCAGCAGGTCTCCTGTAGGTTCCCCTTCTGATTCTATAAACGGCAGGCACTTTTCTTCTTGTGGGGGGGGAGCCTCAAGGTTTAAGGATTGTGTGGTATTTGGGGAAGGGAAATGGGTGGTTACAGGGAGTGTGGGGTAGTTTATGGGGAAGAGAGAATGCTACAGCAGAGACTCACAGTGGGCGCGGGAGGCGAGCAGGGCTGGTGAGCTCCTCGGACCCCAGGTCTGCGGCACAGGGGCCAGAGCCATTCAGAAGATGGAGAGGCTTTTTGGGGGTGGGGGAAAGGAGCTGCCTTAACAGGAGGAGGGAGCTCGGGTGGGCTATGGGTAAGAAGCTGCACTGCAATCTCAAAGGCCTGTTTCAATCCATCAGTTGCTCTGTAAGACAAAGGTAGGAACTTTGTCTCATGCAATTTGTTGTTGTTAGGTGCCATTGAGTCACGTGTGACTCATAGCAACTCTGGACAACACAGCTCTGAAGATAGCCCTGTCCTGAGCCAGTCTCAGTGACTCTGACACACCAACCCCCGTTGCCCCAGTTATTATGCCAATCCATCTCATCTGGGGTCTTCCTTTCCTGTGCTGACCCTCCACCCTTCTGAGCATGATGTCCTTTCTACAAGGACTAGTCCCTCCTACTCACGTTTCCAAAGTATGTGAGATGGAGCTTCAATATCCTAGCCTCCAAAGAGAAAACTGGTTTCACCCTCTGCCTTTGAAAACCCACTGAGGGACAGCCATGGGTCAGTTCTGACAGCACACAACATCAACAACAAGAGGAACAGAGACGGGAAGAGGCCGAGGAGTCACAGGAACATCTGAACAAGTCATGCAGAAGGAAGGTTCAGAGAAACCAGGCATCTACCTGTTCACACCAGGACTGGGCCACCCTCCCACTATTTCCCATAACTCCCCGTGGGCCTGGTATAAACCACAGGATGGCGTGCATTCTAGGACTTCCCTGTGAAAGACTTCCTGGGGACGCACGCACAGGAAAAGGAAACAAACTGGAACCCAAAAGAATCTGGGGGTTATTTTTTTTGTTTCTAAAATTTTAACCATAATAGTAACTCAGGTCACTATTTTAAGAACCTGAGTTTATCTAGGAAATAGAAATGCTGACGATTGCTGGCAGTTAGAGGCTAGGAACAGCCTTTCCACTGCTGGGGGGGCTGCTGGAGCCTTCAAAGGCTCCCCGAGCAGTCACGTTCTGGGCCCAGCTGAGTGAGCAGGCCCCACACACCTTGGCCTTGACTTGGACCTGAGTGCTGTCTGGGGCCAGCAGGCCTGTGGTTTTGGATCAGTGGAGCCTGGTCTGTCTGATTAGTTGTTTGTCTTCTCTATGTTGGGTCTGGGGCAGATATCACTGCCCAATTAAGCTCAGATAAACAGCCTGGCATGATGCCCCTCGAGGGAGTCGGGTCTGGCTTCATCTCAGAAACCTTATGCAAGGATTAGACTTCTTCCACCTGCAAAACTGGACTAAACCTGCCCGCCTCACCGGGTGCCAGGCCTTTCCAGACAATGTAGGGAAAGGTAAAATATCAGGGAAGAGGTAGGTAATAGGACAGTGACTGGGGCCAGGAGATAGAAAGTTGTTGGTATGTGCTGTTGAGTTAGAACTGATTCATGGCCGCCCCTCCAGCAGGTTTTCAGAGGCACTTACCACACAGGAGGAGCTTGCCCATCCTTCTCCTGTGGAGAAGCTCGTGGATTCAGATTTTCCTGCCTTTCGGATGGCAGAGCAATTCCTCACCACTCAGGCAACTCCATGAGAATGGAAGAGTGGCCATCAACGACGTGGCCATGCCTAGTCAGATGCCAGGCAGCTAGCCCCTGTCTCTCCTCACCCATTCCCACGTGTGACCCTGATCCTTGGTAAGACAGCCCAGACTCTCTCCCCAGTGCCCAGACCCCATCTTCGGCTGCCATTCTCTGGACGTTCAGTGGCACACCTCAGGGGTCTGGTAACACTGACTATCGGCTTCCAGAAAGTTCCCTTGAGTCTCCCTCTCAACATCCACTTGTGACTCCAGTCCTGTGCACTCAGCTGCTGACTGAGGCTGTAACAATAACAGCCCTGCCTCAGGCAGGGACCATCACTTCCCACTGGAGGCTACTTCTCTTCAATCATAAATCTCATCTCTGCTTAAGAGGACTCCATGTCTCCCTGCCGTGTGAAGGACAAAACCATGAATGCTGTGAAGACAGAGAAGGACATTCATGACTCATCTCAGTCACAATCAGCTCTGTCCCCAAGCCCCACCCCCAGAGCCTTTCTGGACCTTGTTCTTGCAAACCCTGGGCCTCTGCCCGAAATACTGCTTCCACTAGGCAGGCCACCACGCCACAAATAACAACGAGGAAGGCCGCCGCACACATTAGCTCGCAAGGGTGAAAGGCTTCATATCAACTCGGCTATCCCTCAGGACACCCTGTGAGAGAGGCTGGATAAACTGCACTGAGTGGCCAATGACTTGCTCAGACACCCCGCCCATCAGGCACAGGGTAGAGATCAGAACCTTGGGGTCTGGCTCGCATGTCCTTACCGTGACCTTTCCTTTTAATTTGCTAACAAAATCATACAGAATACAGCATTTGCTATTTTAACAATTTCCACATTGATAATTTAGTGACATCAGTTATGCTAATCACGTGTGCAAACATCGCCAATCACCATAGCCAGATTTTCCACCATCACACACAAACACTCAATGTTTTCAAGGACTCTCCTGCCTCCTGCGCCTGGGAGGTGTGAGTAAACTCTGGCTCCTACACATCTACCTAACCTAGGAGCGGACAATAGTGGTCCCCATGTCCCTATTTGCAGCCATTCTGTTCTGAGCCTCTCAGGCTGACAGTCAAGGCCTAGGAAGACATGAGTGAGTAAAACCATGCAGCCTTTAAATTTTAAAGACATTTACAGCCCAGGGAGAGGCCGCTGCTTACACGATAAAAGTGCCACATCAAAAAAGGCCAGGAGTCCAGCCAGTACAAGAGGCACTGACATTCTGGACCTGATGGAGGAGAGGAAACATGGTAACTAAGCCTGCCGCAATTTCAAGATCTCACTACACTGTCAGCTCCTCAGTGTCACCTCCTTCTGGGCAGACTGCATCACCTCCCATACTCTGCTGTTGTTTTTATGTGCCATGTGTATGACTCATAGCGACCCTATGAACAAAAGATGTAACCCCTGCTCTATCCTGCGCCATCCTCATACTTCCTGACACACAAGAGTATAAGTCGCTGCATCAGTCCGCCTGGATGATGGCTATCTTCTCCTTTGCCGACCCTCCACCCTTCCCAGCATCATGTCCTTCTCCACAGAATAGAGCCTCCTAGCAACATGCCCAAGTGTGTGAAGTGAAGCCTCATCATTCTTGTCCAAAGAACACTCTGGCTGCACCCTCTCCAAGACATATCTGTTCATTCTCCTGTCTGTCCATGGGATGTTCAGTGCTCTTCTCCAACACCAGAGCTCAAAGGCATCAATTCTTTTCCTGTCATACTTATTCAATGTCCAGCTCTCAGACGCACAGGAAGTAATCAGAAAGATCATGGCCTAAATCAGACACTCCTTAGTCCTCAAACTGACATAATTTCTCCTCAGTGATTTGGAGAAGGCCCTAACGGCAGATTTTCCCAGTGCAATGTGTCTCTTTATTTCCTGACTGCTGGTACTAATGGTGTTAACTGTGGACCTCATATCCTAGACTGATAAAAACATCATGAATAAAAATGACAAAAATGAAGTGAGGACCATGTGGGATGTCTGGTGTGCATACTCTCCTTTCACTGCTGAAAGACACACAGACTAGCTCCAAGAAGAGAGAAGCTGGCAGTAAAGCCAGGTCCACATGACTCTAAACCCTGCAGTGCCCCTACTCTTCTCTGTTCCCTGATGATGACTTCACCTGCTTAAAGAGGACGTGGAGCTCCTGGGGGGCATGAATTTTTTTCTATTAATTGGTAGTCCTGGTCCCTGGGTGGCACAGTTTGTGCCTGGCTGCTAATCAAGAAATTGGTGTCTTGGAGCTCTGGTGGCCTACTGGCAAGAAGCTGCACTGCAATCCCAGAGGTACGCGGTTTGAATCCACCAGATGCTCTGCTGGAGAAGGAGGGGCGATTGCCTCCTGTACCAGTCAGATCTGATTTGACAACACACACACACACACACACACACACACACACACACACAATAAAAACTTAAAAAATATAAAAAAAAGAAACTAGTGTCTTGCATGCAAAGAAAGGCCTGATAAGTTTCTATAAAGATCACAGTCGAGAGAACCCTAAGAAGTTCACTTGTATCTGGTAACACAGTGGAGGCTGGGCTGCCACAAGGTGGAAATGACTCGATGAAACAGGTTTGGTTTGATTTTGTACATGTACAAGGAGCCGGTGCAACACGGGGGTGGCTGAGTCTGACTTCTGCCTGCTTCATAAAGGGGAACTGTCCTCATCAATAATATCCATAGCACTAAACAAACAACAACATGGTCAGACATGTCACCCCACATGCTCCTGCACATATTCCTACCAATCACTGAATCCAATGTTCACTGCAACTTGACTTTACTCACAGTTGAGGGGTTTATTAGGGAAATATGTTGAAGAGTAGGAGGGGCAAAGAGTATATGTCACACAATGTAAGCCCAGGTTTAGTCCATCAGTCCTAAGGCAGATTAACACACAATTCCCCAATTAGTTAAAGTCTAGGATCAGTTCAGCAACACAAATGCACCTCTGGTTTCCTCAATCATCCAGCAAACTTTATCTCAGTGCAGTTACAAGTCAGCTTTTCCTTCAATCATCCAGCAAACAAAACTTTTAATTGTGGCTCCATTTCCAAGGTCCCTCTGGTTACACCTTGCCACAGTTTCTTCATCTCTCACAGTCTCTTCATAGTAGCGCCACAGTCTCTTCAACCTCTCTCCACTACTGTCTCTTACAGTGTAGAAAGTACTCTCTTATACTGGTCCTACAGCAGTTAGTACTTTGCAAGACCATGTGTCCACATGTGCAGCCTTAAATATGGATTGAAGCTCAACATCAAGAAAACAAAGATTCTCACCATTGGGCTGGTTGGCAGCAGCATGGCAGACTGTGAAGAGACTGAGATTGTTAACAGCTTTAGTTTGCTTGGCTCCACAATCAACACTCTTGATACCAGCAGTCAGGAAATTAAAAGATGTATTGCATTGGGAAAGTCTGCTGTCAAGGATATCTCCAGAGTACTGAAGAGCAAGGATACCAGTTTAGAGACTAATGTTTGCCTGATCCAGGCCTGAGTCTTTTCAATTACTTGCTATGCATCAGAAAACTAGACAATCACTAGGGATGATAGAAGGAGAATTGATGCCTTTGCGCTGTGGTGCTGGAGAAGAGTACTGAATATACCATGGACTGCTAAGAGAGCAGGTTTGTCCTACAGAGGGTGAAACCAGGCTGCTCCTTGGAGGCAAGGATTCTGAAGCTTCGTCTGACATACTTTGGACATGTTGCAAGGAGGGACCAGTCCTTGGAGAGGGATGTCATGCTTGGGAGAGTGGAGGGACAGTGCAGAAGACCCGTGATGAGACGGAATGATTCAGTGATCAGGGTAATGGGAGCAGGTGTGTTGGACAATACAGTTGGCACAGGATAGTGCAGGATTTCGAGCTGTTGTCACTGTGAGTCGTGAGCGGATGGCACATTACAACAACAATAACATGTCCACAGGTAGGTGCAGAATATGCCCCCAAAAGGGGCTCATGTAACGGATGGAAAAGGCAATTTTCAAGGTTTCTGACACCACAGGGCCCAACCTCTGGTGTGGCAGAGAGCGGAGGTTGACTGGAAAATTGACTGGGTATCCTCCAATTCACTTTTGAGTACCTGTCTTCTGCTCCATTTCCCCTTCCCCCAGTGCATGTACTACTGCTGCTCTTAGGTGCCATCGAGCCAACTATGGGTCACAGCGACTAGAAGAACAACAGATCTGAGTCTTGCCTTATCCTGAGTCATCCTCACCATTGTCATTTACCATATTTCACTGATACTAAGCATGCCTTCTCTTTTTCCACTCTAGTACACTTCTGACACTAGGCTGCTTCTTATAAATGACTTGTTAGAGCTTAACTGTCAGTGTTTATTCTTTCTACACTCTGGGATGCTTTTTATACAGTAAAATACGGCCTGTAAATAATAGGACATTGTATTCCAGGCCACTGTCAAGCATGACAGATCTGTTCCCATGCTAGAGTCTCAGTGAATCAAGGCAGGACTCTCTCACGCAGGAGAGACTATCTATCAATAGGCTGTGCTGACCACGACAAAGAAGGCAGGGACACTGAGGAGGCCCAGGCGCAGACCTGGTGGGAAGGCCTATCTTCTGGTGACCCACAGTGATTCTCTCTGTAGTTTAAGTTTTTTTAACTCTGTGCTTTCATGATAAAAGTTATCAACTCATTCTAAAGGTGATGAGACTCTTAAAAAAATATGCCGAGTCCAGAAAAAGAGGAAAGAAATAATGCTCATAATTTACTACTCCAAGAAATCCACGAACCTCAGTGGGTATTTTTTTTTTTAATTTTTGTCTTTACTGTTTTAATGCTTAGAAAACCACATAGGTATGTTTTCCGTTGTTTGTTTGTATCCTAGTGGCAAGAAGCTGTGCTGCAATCCCGAAGGCATGTGATTCGAATTCACCTGCTGTTCTGGAGAAGGATAGGCAATCTCCTCCCATGCATTTAACTGCCTCTGATAAACTGCAGGAGGGTTAGTTGTGGATCGGTTTCAGACACGACTGTATACAACAAAAACAACAACAACAACAACAACAACAACAATATTGTCAAGAGCTTTGGTGGCTTAGTAGATAAGGAGTCACATCGCCAAACCGAAAGGCAGGTGATTCGAATTCACCAGCTGTTCTATGGGAGGAAGACGGGTAGCCTCCTCTCTCATGTGCTTTACAGCCTCTGAGAGTCAACTATGAGTCAGCTCCA